>NC_079302.1:16506838-16854338 GCF_023638135.1 Falco biarmicus
CACCCTGCACACCAAGGGCTGCTTCATTATCTCAAGGTCTGTGCATCAGCAGCTGCCATACCTGCTCAAAAGGTGCACTGCATCTCTCCTCACTGCCTCCTCATTCAACGGCCATTTCATTCTCAGGGACAGGCTTAAACCACAGTGGGAAATATAAGAATTAAACCACAGCTTTTCAGGACTTCCTTTTTTTCTTGCTGTCACGAAATTATATTTTTATTTTATGCAAAAATGGCAAAATAACTGGGAATGACAAAAGTGTTGGCAGTGCAGCAGCAGCCACGCTAGTTGCTACCACAGATCCAGCGTGGGACACAGAGGACGGCTCGCGTCCCGCGCCCATTTCCCATGAAGCGACAGCCCTGCCGCATCAGGAGGGGTGTCTGCAATGAGCTTTGCCCACATCCAAACCAGTTGCAATTTAAGTTTGTCATAGCACTGAAGTCTCAGCAGCTGAGACACCAATGCAGACTGTTCAGCCCTGCTACAGGGAATCCTGGGTGGCGACTCAGGGACCTGCCTCAGCTGAGGAGCACTCAGCAGCATCCTCACTGTGCCCATTACCTGCTCGCTCAGACACACACACCTACCCTGCAGTGCCACCTCTGACTGCGCTGCTGGTGTATCCCAAATACGAACATCACAGACAGGCTGGCTGGGATACTGTAGTAGCACATTCAGTTCTGTTAACATGTACTGCTGTCATGAATTCAGAGCCAGCCAACCAAATCATTAATGATCTGGTAAACTACGGAAAGGAACCAACTCAAAGTGAAGCCTGCAGCACAATTACTTCACTGTCTGGGATGATGAACACCCGTAGTTCCTCAAGATTTCAGCAGGAGGTTAGGGGGTTTGCACTTTTGTAATTCAAATATATGATCAAGAATAAAAGTATAGCAAGGAACAAATCCCCATATCCAGCAGCCCAGATAGTGAAAATTATGAAAGAAATATCCTATACTAGGAAGTTGTCACCGGCTGCAAAAATCATACAAAAACAGTATTCAGATGAGCTGCAACACTATCTGGTAATTCTTAGAAACACTGCAGAAATGACTTTCCACACCAATTTCACCACAGACACCAACAGCACTTCCAGCTGAAAAACAACCTTAGCTTTCCTGAAGGGTTTTCTAAGAAATCCTTTTTTCTCCTTTAGCAAGCCATGACTCAGTGCTCTGTATAGCACAAACAGCCACCAGATACAGAAGCTTAAGTGCCAGAAAACGCTCCACTAGCTCACAGAGAGTGTTTCAAGTGGGAGCTTCAAAACGGCCTCCAGAACCACACTCGTGTTCAAAGGAGGTGCTAGAGAACACGGCTGTGTGAAATTTGGCAATGCAGCTTCACTGGCAGGAACAGGGAGGTTAGTTTTGGCTCACATGAGATCCTCCACCCTGTAGTTTGCTTTGAACAGTTTTAATGAAAAACTCAAAGTGAGATTCAGCTGCAACCATCAGTTTTTATCTAAGGTTGGTCAAAAGCAAAAGAAATTTGATTTCTGTGTGCATAACATTGGAGGGGGAATACAGCTCTCTCTAGAAGAGGCTGCATTTTGAGTTGTCTTTGGTAGTGGGAGCCCTATAATTCTCTCACACATATGTAATGCATGTAGGCAAGCAAAACATCGACGTGGTGGAGGACAGGGTGAATAGATAAGTTCATCATCCAACTTGTAGCACTGGGCAGCAGACAAGCCCGTCCAACTTTACTGCTTCCAGAGGAACAGTTAGTCACTCATCCCATCTATTTGCAGGAGCAAAATGAGAAAAGGCTGCTCCTCAGCTTGAACAAACGTTTATTTCATTCAGAGTATCTAAAGATGCCTCCAGAGGAGCTATGAGGCCCAAATCATTATAGCTTTGCCTCTTACCATGCTGTATTTTGGAAAATCTCGAGCCCCATAACACAACAAGGAGAAGGAGAAGGAGGTAAATAACAGGGTGCTTCTTATTCTGACACGTGGTAGGAGGAGGGAGAGAGAAAACCCACTTGAGGGTGGTGAGTGGGAATACAGGCAAAGCAGGACATCCAGCCTCCCCTTGACAAGCATGTGAGTTGCCTGCCTCCCCCTCCAGGATCTCCAAACACATCAAAGGCAAGAGGTGGCTACAGGCCACTAAGACCTTTTCCACCCAGAAGACCACTGATGTTAAAGGGAGGGTTCCCTGCCTCCTAAAAACCCAAAGAACATCTTGCTGACACAGACCAGCAACATTTACTTCAAGTTTTCTGTTCCCTGCAAAACCAGAGAACATATACTTAGCTTTCCTCTTCCACAGACTACTGAAAATGTCAGAAAACAGGACAAGCTAGCTTATAAATAATTGCAAAGCCCCTCCTGAAAAAGGTTGAGAGGGAGGTGGGATGAAAGCTCCCAGCCAGGAAAGCTGGGACTGCCAAGGAGCAGAACAGAGTAAGAGCAAGGACAGTGTGTGATATCCTGGCTCCATCTGTATGCAGAAATGAAAGGCACTGAGGAAAATATCAGTGCTGGTTATGGCAGGCACTCCCAGGTGTGGGGAAATCCTCGGGGGAAGAGCACCATCAACAGAAAATACAGCAGACCTTATGAGAGACAGCTGACGTGGCAGATCCTACAAAAGCTTGTCTGCGGTATCTGAACATCTTTTGTTCTCTAGCCCCATTCTTTCACCTGGCAGCTCACAGATGAAAAGACCTGAGAGATGTTCCTGTCACAGGAGACTTTCCCTCAAAAGGTTCCTAAAAGGAGGAGGGACCAGGGTAATGCAGGGTCCACTACAGGGGGTGCATGGCAGAGGAAGCTTTACCCTTGTAATAACGACTCTCCTACATTTCTGGAAAATCTCCCTAACCCTATCCCCTTGCTACCTGCAGAGTGATAACAAAGCCAACGTTGTCCATCAAGTCTCAATCTGAAGTGACTCATTTATTCTCAGGAGCTTTGTGTTGATTTTTTTTCAGCCTGGCACCCTAAGAAAACAAGGTTTATGTGATTATATTGCCTGTCATAAGCCTTAACTGTTTGTCCCTTCCTATTAACTTTTGAATCACACCTGACTGGGGATAGAGGGCTCCGAGAGAAATTGAGTTCCTCTTATAAAAATTGAGTTTCTATAAGATTGACGAACATACCTTTGATTGAGTAGGACAGAGACCCCAATTCATGTCTCGGCTGAGAGAAAGGCTAAGAACAGAGTCAGCACTTAGCCTTGCTCTGGCAATCAGCACACGTGCCACCCGGCCGACCAGCACAGCTCATGCTGCTTCTGGTCCTGCTTGTAGGCAGAGGATGGGAAAGGGAGATGAGTGTCCTCTGTGGGGAGCGGGGTCAGGTGGGGGGGGCTGAGCTGGGCTGCTACAACGAAGAAATGCAACATCACAGCAAGTCTGGCCTCATATATAAGAAAACTTGTTTTTTCTGCCAAATTGCCTGTAACTTCATGACACGTCATCGAGGACAAATGCCAGTACTTCTCAAGTACTCACTGAATCCAGTATGTAGCCACACACAAAACAGCAACCAGTTGGAGAGTTCACCCACTAGATTTGTTGCTACAACTTCTTCCCTTTCGCCTAAGTGTGGCAAGCAATAGAAAAAAATCACAGTGAAGTCACTTTATCTCCTAATGTCGCCACTTTCTAGGTCTGCACAATTAATGCAGGGTTTCTTGAACCAAATGCGAGTGCTCTGGAAACAGTGCTCCCATAAGACTGCAAGGCTTGGCTCTCAAGGGACTTGGTGACATTGGTAGAAAGCAGCTCTCTGCCCCAAGCGTGCTCTGCAGGGGCGTTTTCCTCTATCTACTGACCAAACTATCGATTTTTAAGGAAAAGTGAAGCAACAAAAAAACCCGTCCCTTTTTCCTGTAGCACCACATGATAAATTTAATTCGCCCCATCCTAACTGCTTCTAATGACAGTGCAGTGTTTGTCTGAATTTTTAACAGATGTTTCTAAGTACTCTTGACCACTTCTCTCTCCTGAGGATTTCTGCAGTGGGATAGCTCTAGATAGTAATACAAACAAAGCTTGTAAGAGGCTCTCGGGGATAAATCTGTAGACACTGCATCTAGGATGGGTGTGGGTATGGGTCCAAGCCTTATGAAACTTTGTAAATATCCTCTACAGACTAGCAAGCTGGACTGACCCTGTCTGCAGATGTTTTTAAGCTTACCAGCCGCACAGTGAAAATCAAGACAGCTTACAGATAACTGCAACACTCCTGAAACAGCCCAAGAGCGGGATTTAAACCGAAAGTTATAAAAGCAGGGATATACTGAAGCAGAACAGCATAATGCAAAGGATGATGTGTGACGGTGTAACTCCATTTCAATTCAAAATACCAAAGACGCTGCGAAGGGGATCAGTCTGGGCTGAGGCAGAATTTCCCAGATGTCAGGGTACCCTCGGGAACAAGCATACTGGCTTCACTTGACAGGTGTGAAGGTACTCATGCAGTCAGAACAGAAATTGCTTTACAAAAATAAAATCTCTGCTTTCATTTTAAAAGAAAATGAATATCTTGTGCTAACGCCTGGCAAGGAGGCAGTGACATCTGCCTGAGTTTGTACATGGCCTGAAACAATCAGCTAAAGCGTGCTTATGGCTGCTAGTTTACATTATCTGGATGTAACCATAGCTATTTAATACCAAAATGAAATCTATTAAAGCTATTGTCAGTGCTTCACAGCAGCTGAAACTGTTTTTTTAAAAGGTCAGTCTACTAGCTGGAGAGTGAAAACAAGCAAGGCGGCTGTGCCAGCCCTTAGGATGTGGCTGCATCCTGCAGTCTGGTTTTGCATTCCCTTAAATGTCGGGCAAGAAGCAGCAGCGAGGTCTCGGCGGAGCCCGACTGCCCTGCCAGCGGCGGGGGGGACAGACGGGCGGCTCTGCTCTGGCAGGGGGGCAGACAACGGGGCAGTGGGAAGCCGTGGGGTGAGCCCGCACGGGGCCCCCACGCATGCCCCCACCACAGCACGCCGCACCTACTTCTTGCCGGGGCAGAGAAAGGGATGGCTGTAGAGGACGCCACTTTTTTCAACCCCATTCAGCGTTGTGGCGGCTGTGTCATTCACAACAATACCGCAGCCCTCCTCCACCCCCCGAAAAACCCATTAAAAAACCCAACCTGAGAACCACTTCCCCACAAGCAGCATAGCACAGCTTCAAACACCCCCACCGTCAGCGTTTGCTGTCATCTTCTGTATTAGCATTTCTGTTAACCCTTTTGTGAGATCATTTGACTCGGTTTCAGAATTCCTCATTCTGAAAAACACTTGTTAAATATTGGCCCTGACTGCTACACAAAGTGATAGCTTGGTAGTCATAACCCACAAGATATATTTAGCCTCACAAACTCATCATCAATGGATTTTGAAAGCATTGTAGCCAACAGACTGGAAACCACATGCAATACAAACACATAATAGAACTTTTAATGTGCAAAGAGACTAAACAAAAAGATCCTTGACCTTCTTGCTTTCCCTTGCATACCATTATCCCCAGCGAGACAGCAAATGGAATGACGTGGAGAGCAACAGCTACCATCAAGCAACTTTGGAAGCCAATTTCTACAGTAGTTAAGCAGTTAATGGCGTTAATCAGAACGATAACTTATTAAATTCTACATTTATGCAAATAGCATTTTGGCATATCATATCACACGGAGACCTGAGTAGCAGAGCTCGCCAAGAAAAGGTCCCAACATCTTTTTACATTTGCTGCTTTGTGTTTTTTAATACCATGTGAAATAGCATCTGCAATGGCTGACACATCACACAAACCACACAAATAAAAGGCTGGTCACAAATTAATCTCAATCATCCCAAACAGATTAATGAACAAATTGTTTAATTCTTAACCTTTATGAAGCAGAGATTAATCTCTCCAGCTAAATCCAATCTCTTGTCTTTATCTTTTTAACAAGAAGTTTGACATTTCTTATAGACCTTCCTAAACAGGCAACATTTACTGAACAAAGAACACAGCAGATAGCCCTTACTGCCTCCGTGCTACTGCAGCTAGGGCATCTGTAGCACAACCCATAACGCAACACAGCAGTTTATGACACGGAAGGACATTATCTGCATGTAATCGGATGCATCAGAAAAACTGCAGTTTACAGCAGGCAGAACTTTAAGCAACCTTAGTTTTGTAAAGCCTGTGTGGAAAACTTCCTGCTTCCCAACAGAAATATCCGGCAACTTTTTGGCTCTGGGTTGCATTGAAATTCAGTGAGGATGGAAGAAGCAGAGGATTGCATGAACAGTTATGAACTGCAATTTCAATTGCAAAAGTTGTGTTTGAAAAGTATCAAGCGCTTATGCATGTAGTTTCCCGCTTTGTTGGTGCTGCTGTTTAACAGAATTAAATTCTGCACAGAATTTTACTCATTCATTTAGTTAATTCTTTGTCTTCAGGAAAATGAGGTGGGAACCACTTGCTGCAGGATGTTGTGCAAAATGAGTAGTTCGCCAAATAAAACTGTAGCTCTATTTTGAAAATCAGTAATATTGTTTATACACAAGCCCTAATTGTTGATTTATTGATGTGTGAACATACATGTATCTAGGTACCTTCTCTTTGTTTGTGCAAAGCCTGCAACATACAATTTTAAAATGGTCTGGAAAAAATAATTGGCCTTTTTTCTCCCCTTTGGGTACAAATTTCTGTTTTTAAATGAATGTGCAGGTTTCCTGTTGCTGCATGAAGCCTTCATTTCAAAATACCGACTAATTCTAGGTTTAATTAAAACAGAATGTTTTATATCACAAACACCTTTTTTTTTTTTTTTTTTTTTTTTTACAGCACACATCTTCTTTACCTTAATGTGATTGCTGGCTATTATGAGCAGAAGGAATTTTTAATTTAATTTTTTTTTAATTTAACAAAAAAATTGAAAGTTTTACAGCAACTCTCTTTATGGAGTCAACTTATGCAAGCACCGAAGCCTTTCCAGAGAAAACAGGATTCTCCCCACCTCCCTCTGGCTTTTCTCCCTACTGAATGCCATGGCCTTCACTCAACCAAAGGAAATGAAAGACAGACTGAGACAACAGCATCACGTGGGTGAAGGTCAGATTGATTTTCAGCTGTGTGGTGCTGTTTTATCACCCTCGGGACAAAAGTTAAGCCCTTCATTTTTTTTATGTCTGCTTTAACAGAGCAACTTATTTTTTCCTGAAATTTTGGTTGGACTCCATACCACCAGAATTATCAAGGATAGCCTAATTTAAAACATTTGCAGAGATCTTCTTCCTCAGAGCAAAACCCAGAGCAGCCCACACACCACAGCATTTCTATCCGAGTTTCCTCTATTCCCTACGTACAAATAGTGGCTCCTTGAAACTACTGAGGTTGCTGCAGTGACATTCGCTGACAGCAAAAGAAGCGCGGGATGCAGCTGCTGGCTGTTCAGCAATGATCCTGGGCACGGGGAGAGAAGCATTGCTATCTCAAAAGGGGCAAGTTCACAAATTGTTTTTTCTCCCCATCCTCTTTCCCTCCCACCCTCCCTCTCCCCCCTGTTTGGAGTGGCCAGACTCTCCACGAGCTGAGCCTCCTGCCTGTCACTTGGTGATCCGGACATGCACAGCCAATTACTGTGGCAGCCACTGGAAAAGCAGCCTTTTGCTAACTCAAAGTACACTTTTCCCAACTCCAGTACCACTCGCATAATCAGTCCCCTAAACTGCTGTAAGGACTGGCTCTCCTCGTTTCTCCTTTAATTAAGACTGATGCTCCCCCAAAGTAATGATGCTATTTTCAATTCAGCCAATTGTAGCTAGTCAGCTCTTCAAAACTGATCTGATTAACATAAAAGGAAGCATTTTGTACATCATAGATATGTATGTGTATACCTAGTTATCGAGAGAAAGAGCATCTTCCCTCCTGATGTTTGCATGTCCAGAGCTCAAACTGGCAGCCAGAAAACTCAGCATTCTCTCATTTAAGCTAGGAGACAAGAAAATCCTACTCACTTTCATTTTCTTTCATTTTAAATTTTGC
This sequence comes from Falco biarmicus, assembly GCF_023638135.1. Classification (NCBI taxonomy): domain Eukaryota; kingdom Metazoa; phylum Chordata; class Aves; order Falconiformes; family Falconidae; genus Falco; species Falco biarmicus. Next base: position 16,514,834 of record NC_079302.1, read on the forward strand.
ATTAAATTTGTCTTGTTTGTGTCAGGAATGCAACAGCATTGTGACTGCCTCCTAAAGATGCCTGTCTATCCTCCATAAAAAAGCAAGGATGACTGTCTGCTTTATTTGTATGTACCAAAGGCTCTGGTCAAAATCAAACCCAGTCACACCATTAAAACACATAATGGAATACAATTCCTACATGACACAGCTCTTGTAAAACAAATCATGGCAAGTGTCTGTAATAGAGGCAGGAGTAGAGAAGGCTGTAAGGTGAGATCAAGCAGCTACGCAGGTTGGATCGGAATGCAGTCTGAATGCAAATTAAATAATTTTGTGATCGAAGATTTGACTAGCACATGTCTAACTCATCTGAATCTAGCTGAGACTGCCTCTGAAAGAGCACACGGAGCAGCCTGGTTTCTCACAGCACCTCGAGGAGATCTGCAGATGCTGGTCACCGTGGGATGATGCAAGGAAGGTTCTGCACATGTACAGAGCCTCAGGGAACAGCCGGCTCTGGGACAACGGACAGAAAAGCAACTGCGGCTGAGAGTGAAGGAGGCAACAGTAACACAGTAAGGTGTAACTTAAATGCATAAACTGTGAAGTGACTCAGTTACATGCGGGGCCAGGAAAGGACAAATGCCAGCACAGCGTCAGGGAGAAGCCTGCCGTGAGCAAGACGTGAAATGGTGGCAGTCCAGAAAGGAGCAAGCAAGGAGACAGCCTTCAAGGAGGGAGCCCAAGGGACACCAGCACAGGCAGTGGGGAGAAGGAAGGAAAGAGGGTGGTCACCTCAAGAAGACAACCTAAGAACCCAAAAAAGCAAAATCCCATACAGTGCAAACACAGACCACAAGCTGAGTATTATCATGCTAAAAACCTGTCCTAGAGGCATGTTGAATTTTTGGCTTGGTTACTTGCTATGGTTTATTGATGCAGATTGAACAACGTCATTCAAATCTGTTTAGACTGCTCTTGGAGTCCAGTAAATCACCTGCATTCAGTTTTGCTCAGAGAAAATGAACACGGTGTATACATTTATATTTTTCTTTAGACTGCGAGGTCATAAAGGGAATTTATCCTACTTCTGTCTTTCCAAATTTTCTAATGAATAATTAGTAGATGGAGATTTCTAAAATGACCATTTAATATAAATTATATCAAATCTCATTTATTTTAAGCAATATCATTAAGTACAAAGTCTGCATGAGTGAACTGAGTTCACTGTAGAGGAAATGACTGGGAATTACATTCAAAAATCTATTGAAATGTTTAATGTAACAGATTCCCTGGAGAAGAGAAAAGCAGTGGGCTTCTTCAGCCTTTCCTTATGTCCTCCTCAGCAAGGCTAACAGTAATTGAGTAGCAACGGAAGGAGGAGCCAAAAAGTCTTTCACCATTACTCAGAAAGATTTTCAAGGAAGCCTAAAGAAGACATGGACCCATGTGCCAAAAAATGATGCCCTCAAGAGGAAGCTCACCCCCACGGTTACAGGTGAAACTGGCAACAAAACCCACCTGGATTAAAGACCTTGGCTCTTCCACCAACTTCACGTATATCATTAGGCAAATCGGTGAAGACACAGTTACAGTCATTTTCATTCAAAATAACTTGGGCTTTTAAGGGGGAAAGTCTCATATTATTCCCCAAACCCTGACCTCTCATCCCCCTCATGTTGACACAAGGCTTGTGCAGCTCCATAGGGCACCAGATCCGGGAGCTGCAGAGACTAAAAATTAATCCTTTTAATTGTCAGCAATGTCAGCTCCCAAAGACAACACAAACCTTGTACCAGCACAAGGTAGGAGATGATGGAAAGAAGGAACACCCCTTCCATTAACAGTCCAAACTTAAGCCAAATTACAGTGACTTCTTAATTCCATGATGACAAAAATAAGAATAGTATTTCTTTGTGTCAGAAAGGAGTTGCTAGTCTAAACTTTTAAAGACTACAAAGTGCTCAAACGCCCTGGGAAGTATTTAATACGAACAGACCAAGTGCCTTGGAAAGCCCAAATCAATTTTTTTTCATTAAAAGAATGAAAGCTGATTATAATAAGCAAAAAGTTGGAATAACATTACCTATATTTAATACAAATTATCTAACTTAAATTTCTGCTGAATATATTTTCAACCATTTTGAATAGAATATGAAATTATGGAATCTATTTTTTAAATTCCCCTTAATATCAAAAACACCTATTAAAACTATTTAAATGAAACAGCATTCAAAAGGTACATACTTGTTGCCAAAGCTTTGAAGAAAGTCAGAAGCTGCTCAGACCTCTGGTGGAGGTCTTCTGATGTGCAAACCCAGCTTGGAGAGCAACAGCCTCTCCAGCAGGTGCAGGGAAAATATTTCCCTTATTCAGTTTGACTGGTTCAGTCCAATAATGAGTTTGTACAGAACAGAGAAACTATTTGGCAGTCAATCATTAATTTGCTTCTTGCCAGCCCACAGTAAAGAAAGGCGTGAGATCCCTACAGAAAATGCAGGCACCCGGTTGAGGCTGTCGACGGGAGGCCACGTACCTTGGTGGATCCATTCTGCTCACAAGGGACTGCTGTGCTGCGTGCGTGCAGGCTGCTGGCCGGCACGGACACCACGCAGCCCTCCCTCGAGTCGGCACTTGAGGCAGGCTGAGCCCTGGGCTCCCAGATCCAGAGGCCATGCGGAGATGCTCCAGCGAGCGCTCCCAAAGCCAGCCAGCTGAGGAGGACCAACCCATGCTGGCACGTTTCCCTAAAGCCAGCCGGCACCGGGGGGTGGAGGCTGCTTTCTGGCTTCCCCAAGCCTGGAGCACAGTTAATAACATGCCAGCTGTATCTGCAGACAAGCCAAGTTTAATGAGGCTACAACAAAAGCATTCAAATATGCACTACAGAACTTCTGTGGGGATTTTTTCTAGAGCTTGTTTTTAAAATATGAAAGATAGGAATTCTTGACAATGTTTGTACACACGCTTCCTTTATTTTAAATTGATTTTAAAAAAAACCAAAACATTTATATTCTACAAATTCAAAGAGATCAGCATTAGAAAGACTTTTTTAATCCCGCTACTTCCAACAGCAAAATTATGTTGTGTGATGAGTGCTTGAAATGCACTGCTGGTTGCTTTTCTCTTAATAAACACTGAAGTCTTAATTGTTTTTCCCCTACATGGCCAGACACCATCTTTCTGTCTGCCAGGTCTTCACACGAGGGCAAGTACTGTCCCTTGCCTCCTGCTCGGGAACGAGGACAGACACGCAAACATGACCACATCTCTAGCACTAGTGATGAAGGACGTAACTTACCCATTCAGCCATGCTTTACCATAAGCCCCATCTCTTACCCCAGGTCAAAATATAGGAGGCATTAGTAAAAGGATTGCAAATATGGATTTGGAGACAGTGCAGGGGGCAGCAAAGTAAGCTTGCTCAGGCACAAGTGGGTGGAGAAGGTGGAAAAGGGTCAATCACTCACTGTCTCCTCCACCAGAAGAACCAGAGGTGTATCAAACGAAAGCAGATGAGAAAGCTGAAGTGAACAAAAGGGGATACTTTTCCCCGGTATGCAAGTGAACTCTGGGTCTCCACACCAAGGGAGATGCTAAATGCAAACTGCTTCGATGAGAAACTTCAAAATGGAAATTCATGGAAGAAGACTATCTCAGGAATTTAAATAAAAAGCACCAAGAAGTGCCCAGGTAAGTTTGCTGACAGCTAGGAGAATATTCTGGGGAAACAGCACGATGGGACCATCAGGCTGGCTCAATACAGCCATCCTTATATGAAGACTACTTACCCAATGGTCTGCTAAGGGGTAGAGGAAGAAATCAGGAAAAAGGCAGACTTTTAATGTACCTCCTCTTCACCGCTCAGATCTGTGGGCTGAAGGTCTTGATGGCTCTGAATCTACCAAGCCTGTTGATATGGCCAACACTGTTTTGTCCTTCAACAACGCACAGGAAAGCAGTGCATGCCCTAGCACAGTGCCCTAGCCACAAACAATCTATGCTCTTGTCCGTCTGAGACAGGACAACCCCAGCACATCCTCCGCCGAGCTCTCTAAGGCATTATTAAAGGCCACTTTATAACTACCACGCATCTGTTGTAGTCTCCAGGCTATCCTCACTGCAATTCTGAATTGAGTTTCACATATTGGGTTTTGTCTACAACCCCCTGAATGCTGGGACCTGCTTAGGGCAGCAGCAATCCTCCTTCCTGGAGGCACAGCTGCCCTTGCAGCACTTGGCAGGCTTTAGCCCTGGAAGAAGCTTTTCCACCGCAAACCCCACCTCCCCCCTTCCTCTTTTTCAAACCCCATTTATTTGTTTCTTAGATTTCTATAATGCTGAGAAACAAACCTGCCCTACACAGACCCCCACAATACTCCCTCTGCTGTAACACGGCAGTGGATTATCCTTTGCAAACAGAAATCCAAAGCTGGGGGAGAAGGGGAGGTGGAGCTCGGGTGCCCTGGTGCCCCAGAAAGGCTGTGTGGGGTCTGGGGTGGCGCGGGGGGAAGCTGGACAGGCTCCAGTTCCCGAACACAGGTCCTGCTGCATGCAGGAGCTCTCACAGCCAGCACCCAGCAGCTAGCTCTTGCTTCGCAGCATCTGGGGTGCTTCGGTCTTTGTTTGTTTCCCCATTTCTGATGCAGCAGTGTTTCAGGAGATGAGAGTGGCTTTTCAGAGCACCAAGTGCCACTGTCCAAGACTTCAAAAGGACATGCGCTTTCTTTAAGAGGCCTTGTTTAAAACATGCACCCACTTTCTCTTCTATCCATTTTCGTGTATACCTGGTGTTATTTTGCAGACTACTTTTTGAACTAGATAAAAGAACTCAATTAAAGTAGCAAGAATGAAACAGTCCCTTGCCAATACAAGCACACTACCTTGTCATCCTCAGCTCCTCACTGGGCCATACGGTTAAAAATGACATGGAAAATATCCTTCCTGTGTGAAAAACATATGCTGCTTGAGGAGAGACATCATCATCGCTACGAAATGTTTGTGCAGCCTCAGAACGCATAGCTGGGCCATCCACAATGCCTGCTGGTTACGTGGAAGCTGAGAAAGGGGTAGAGATAGCTCATTACCTCCCCTCCTGCCAGGGGTTTTGGTTACATGCAACCAAACTGCCCGCAGCCGTGCTGGCAGCGCTCCTATCTGCATGCGCAGTGCCTGGTGCTGCCTCCCTTGCCACCGTCCCCGGAGGGACCCGGCACAAAGGTGGCCGTGGCGATTTGCAGGGGGCGGCGTCTGGCACAACTGGCACGCTCTTATCGGCGAGCACACTGCCCAGCTCCTTGCGACGGCTCTTGCGCGGCTGGGGATCTGCTGCGGGCTCACCGCCGTGCCCCGCTGTGGGAGACCCTCTGTGAGGCCACAAAGCAAATCCCGAGCTGGGTGTTTATGGCGAGCAAGCATCGTTTTAAATTCACGTCACACACCCCCCACCCCCCCCACCGCAAATCCTTACAGGCACCGCCACGCCTGCAAACTCCAAGAGACAGCCCAAGAAATGATCGTCGAGGCTCAGCCCCTGCTAACGCCTCCCCGTGCCAAAGGGCTGAGCATGGGCGGAGCGGAGCAGCCCGGGGGTCTCACCTACCTTCGCCTGCTGGGTGACCCTCCGATCTGCCGGATAAGCAGCGCTGTTAGGGAGCATAACACTTCGCACAACTTTCACAAACGTATGCAATACATTAAACACTACACTAAAAGCACCGTCACGGGCAGCCCCCCACTGATGCCAAACACCCTGTGTGGGTGCAGAGCCCGGTGCTGGCGGCTCAGGAAACGCTGCGCAGGATGGGCTGCGAAACCACTGTATCGGCAAGATTACTGTATGCCGTGTTTGTCATTAAATTTGCAACTGTGCTTCTGTTTGACTTCAGATCCAGATTCAGATATGGGAATATGCTTTACATGCTACACGATAAATAGTTATTTCACTGAGCACCTGTGTAGAAAGCCAGGCAGTGCAGCACCTTATCAGCACGCTAATTTTCTGTTATGTGTAAGCAGAAGGGCTGGAAAAAGCGTCCTTGCAGGCTGGCTGGGAACCTCCAGGTAAACTCAAATATCACCTGTGTGGTAACAGCAGCCAGGGGAGCCAGACCTCGGACCATCCAGCCAGGCGTACCCCTACAGTAATCTGGGGGTTTGGAGCTCTCAGCACCGTTGGGCACAAATACTGACCACTGGGAGACATGCAAAGAGCCTGGGCACCACGGCCAAGGTGGCTGCCCGAGCCCTCGGGAGCCCTGCTGCCCCTGCACCTGGAGAGGGGACGCCTGGGACAAACTAAGGACAGGAGCCTGCGCCCAGAGCCCTCCAAGTGATTGACAATAAAAACACTGCCCCTGTGCCCATTTTCAGATCTAGACAGCGAGAACTGAGGACTCCAGGGAAAATCCGTGTTTTTACAGTTTGTGATATTACTGAGCTTTTCTGGTGCCAATTTTAAAACACTGCTACGACCTCTGGAAAGAAGGAAAACTGCATTTCAGCATGACAACGTAAAAAAGAACAAAAAAGGAAACTTGTTATTTTTTTTTTAGCTTGAAACACTAGTCAGGTTAAGAGAAAGGAGCAGAATTCTGGCAAGGACAAGAGCACTCAGACTGAGCCATAACACAGTAATTAGGGCCAGTAGGTCATTAGAGACACAGCTGTATAAACTAGGTGTATAATTAAGTTTCCACACTGCTTTTTCACAACTGTATTTCAGTTTCTTTTGTGGAGGACAATCGGTAAATCGATAATTTAAAGATGCAACAACAGCAGCAGCAAAAAGATCTCTGACTTGCCAATCAGGTGCAACCAAAGATTACAATTTGGGGGAGGGCTAATTTTGGAAATACAGGTAAGAAGTCTCTCTTTGTCAGTGGGAAGTACAAAGTGCCACCTGACAAAAACATTCATGAGACGTCATCACTTGTTGACAAGCTGCCGTATATGGTTTTCTGGATAAGCATCCCGCATATACGGTTGCATGGCAATTATAATTCTTGTAGCAGGTGAAATACAAGAAAATGCAAAATTATACACTAGCATGAAACAGTTACAATACCTCATTTCAAATGTAAGCCTAGTGTACAAGTTACAGGGCATTTAAAAGGAGCAACTGCAAGACTTTAATTATAAACTAGTTCCTACCGTACAGTAGTTTAGAAAAATCAGCCGCTTCCAAGCTGGCAATATCCATATATAGCTCTGCTGCTGTTTGAAACAGACAACCTGTAAAGTTATCAACAACAGAAGAGGACCTCATGAAATGCTCAGAGACCCCACCGAAACCTACTTCTGTCCGCTTCATTGATGCGCTAATTTGCTTTAAAACACTCTACATTCACTTCAGAAACTGAAGAGAAAAGCTTACGTGAGGCTACTCTGACCCACGGGAGGAAAGGGGTGACAATGGGTGGAGGAACCAAAAATAGCACAATAAAATACTGGAGCTAAACCCAGGCTAATGCAGGTGGATTAAAACACACAAGCAAAATGGCAAATCTCATAGCTTTTTAGCCACTTCCCATCGCCAACAACCAACCCTGCATCAGCCACCACACGAAATACCACAGAATAGTTGCTTGAGGTATGCAGCCCCTGGTGCTGGCTGGAGGACACAGTAATTTGTAAATCCATGTGCAATTCTTTACTCTTGTAACTAACGCTGTAAGACAGCATCGTGCTACAATGTCTACACAATAACAGCGGTATGCAAAAAAATGTATAAAAAAGACTGCACATAATGCCGATGGCAATTACTTAGTCTTCTCTAGTTAAGGGGACATGGGATACCTGTGAGTTTTAAATTAATTTTAAAAGCTTAGCACATCCAGTGTATACACTAGGTGTTTTTATTTATTCTCAGCGTATTTTTCAAGATGCTTACTAGTTGTTTAAGGTACTATTTCCAGGACTGCTGCAGGAGAGCTCATTTGTGGGGGCAAGCTGGGAGATGAGGGAAGACATGAGCTGGTAAGGAAATGTGATGTTCTTTCAGTACAAGCTGCCCCCATTTAGACCCTTTTCAGATCCCTGTAGACACTGGAAACCTACAACCTGCGATCACAGACATCAGTCATGAGCAAAAGGTATAAAAGGCACCTAATTCTGTCAGAAGGAGAACATCTCTACTACACTGACATCAAAAGGAATGCCATGCACTTATGCTACCAGAGATGTCTAGATATCAGTGGTTTTCTCCTCAAAGAAACAAGTCTGAAATACATGAAAAAGCAAGGGGGGAAATGGCTGTTTGTTACCTCCTTACATGTCAAAGCAGCTGTGTTCAGACTGTATTATAACTTCAGCACACCGTAATGAATTTCTAAGGGATTCCAGTGAAATAGATGGTTTATCCTATTCTTTGGAGTGATCTCTTGTAATCCTGCAACACTCCTGAGCTACAATCCCTTCCCTAACTTCAGTATCCCAAAGGAAGTCATTAGTTATGTTGTATTATCAGCCTGGTGATATTATCACTACAAATATTACCTGTATTGATCTGGAGCCATGTAGACACGACTGAAAGCCCTGCTTCAGATTAAGACATGAAAACCTAGCTTGCCAAGAGGTCGGGCACTGCATTACAACCTCAGATGTGTCAAGCAGGCACTATAGGCAAAAGGAGTGCAGGGTAACTAAGGACACAGTCACACAGCCTATTTTGTGGGGTAAAATCTTTAAATATACCACACTTCCTAATGCAGTCTTAGATTTTCACCTGGATGGTGAAGTCTTTTCAGATGAACTGAAGAAAGACGTGCATTTTCATGCTTTCATCAAAAATTCTCACGGCTATCATGGTGGATCTGAAAGGTTTTGAATTTTTTGGATATGTAAACATCAAGCCATATTCCAGATTCTCTTCATGGAAACATTTCATTCCAGAACATACGAGTGCAATCTTCCTATCTACTTTAGATCAACTCAGGACACTAGATTAAATAGAAAATAGACACTCTCATTTTGGACAAGGATACCCTCACATGGAGACAGATAATTAGCACCTATTTCATGTATATGCAGATAGTTATATGTTGTCTTTTTATGACAAGGTGTCTTTGTAAATCATCAGCACATGTGAAGACAGTAAAAGAACATGAAATTATGCTACCTGCAATCAAAAATTAGCAATAGGAATTCTAGCAAATTATTTTGATACGTCCCCAAAAATATAATTTATTTTTCTTAGTCTCATTAACAGAATATTACATTGAGGATAAATAAAAACTGAGGTGTGAAAACACTGACTGTACTGATATTAATAGAATGTCTAGGTCGCTACATTTTAATGTCTGTTTGCCTCAGGAAAAAAACTGCTCCTTTTCATAGCAATGTTGGTCACCACTCATAACCTTACGCCCCCCCTCTGGAGCACACGCCGGTGGTGCCCGCTCCCCTGCACCCTGCTCCGCTCCCCACATTGTGCCATTACAGCTGTTTGGGGGCAACCATGCAGTGAACCAGACCCAAGCAGACACCTGAGCTAAAAATAGCATTTCTTTTGGTGGGGCTCACCCCAGCACCACCAACAGCTGTACCAGCACAACTTAGGAGACAGGGCAGTGGCAGAGCAGAGGCCACCCAGGAACATGCTGGGATCATGCTGCCGCTCGCCTGCCCTCCTGGGCTCCTGCCTCTCATGCTCCCCATGTGAGATGGCATTGGGAATGACTTGTCCCTGTGATGGATCCTTTGGAAAGGACCAGTGCCCACACGGGCTGTGCAACTCATTTTCCATCTTGGAAAGCAAGATTTTTTTCTATTCAATGGCATTTCCTAGCTTACTACCCTGCAATAAAGTATGAACGTCATTTGCAGAAGTCTCAGGCCAATGCCATGGTTGTCAGCTGGCCAAGAAACTACTCTGCAAGAAGGAGCCTTTCAATTTAAGGCACTTTCAAGTTTGCAACCTATGTAGGATTTAAATGAGAATGCCGAGCAAGGAGCCTTGGGGGCAAGCATGGGGCTGTGATCCCTCTCCACCTGCAGGGTGGGGAAAAGCCGCAATGTCACTCTGTCCTTCCTCCCATCAAGTAGATGGGAATGAGAGCAGGGGGTCCTCTCCTCCGGAGACCAGAGTAAGACAGGAGAGCATACTCTTGGGGTGGGAGCCAGACCGAGCCGAAGCCCCCACCTGACCCTCCCGCCCTTGCTGTACTCTATTTCCTGTATTTTTTCTTGGCTAAGCATCATTTTACTTATGCCCAAAAAGAAGAGCAGAAAACATGGACTAATTACCAAAAAAATTCACTGGCCACAGAGCAATATGCACTCAGGGGAAAGAGGATGGGATGCTGCTGCACCAGAGGAGAAACTAACCATCCTGCCCTCTGCCAGCCTCAACCTATCCATCTGCCATAACAGCAACTGCCTAAAAATATATCAGACGAGTGCGGAGGAAAAAGCGATGGCAGAGTATTCAATTCCAGGAAGGTGAAGGATGTGAATCTCTGATTTAAATACATATGAACATATTCTGTGCTCCCCCTCCTAAGATTTTATTTAATCTTTGGTAAAATCTGCAAAGCTTTTTACTAGTCCCATAAATCGGCTTAGCGTGCTCTGCAGAATACCTGCTGCTACTGTCGGCCATGCAAAGGCAGCCGTGTAAAAGCAAGATACGTTGCAATTGTTCACACCAATGCTCTGAGCTTGTTCTTACTTTACAGAAAGTAAAATCAAGATCAGCGTAGGCTGATGCCATCCTCACTTCCATAAAATTCAAAAGGCAATGCAATAATAACCTAGGGAGAACAGTGTATTTTTAGGGTGGGATTATGAAACTCACACTATGAATTTTAATCTCAGAAATCGTCATTTTCTTTTATGGGGTTCAGAGGCCTTTCTTCCTGGGAGTTTTGCACACTTCAGTCATTTAACTTTTTAAATCTTCCTATATTTGGAAAGAGAGGGAAAAATACCCTGCCTGAAACTTTTAGCATTAAAAAAACCCTACAACATTTTTGTCTAACGTAATTACTGACAGATTCCAATTGGAAAGCTGTTGCTTTTATTTTAATTTTATTAAAGGAGTGAACAAAGGCTACCCAAGGCACCACAATAAAATTACATTAACTGTAAAATTACATTATTAATTCTTTAATCTCACTTGAGGCCTCAAGCTGTTGCTATGTCCAATTACCCAGCTAACCACCTGTCAGAACTGTAAAGCTAGTTTAACATTACCTCCAGGACAGTTGTGTGCCCTGTGTTCAGTCAGGTCTGCCAGTGAATCGAAGTCCTGCTGACAGTTATCGCAGGTGTAAATTGACTCATCCTCCATGTCTTCATCTTCCTCATTTCTCTCTTCCTGGCTCGTCACACTGTTCCTCTCTTCCAGGGCCCGGCTGTCCTTCGCTTCGCTCTCCAGCTCTCCTCCCAGGCCACCTGCCAACAGCAAGAACATCCTCTAAGTTTGAGAGGTCTGAAAAATAAGAGCTTTAAAGAAGGATGTTGCACTTATTAAGATACATTTAATTACAGCTGCTCTCACATTATTCCCGACACCTTTCATTATATTAATGTGGTTTTTATATCATGCGGTGCAACAATTCTCAACTGTATTCTCTGCTGCTTAGTGCGAATCCTGCAAACACTCTCTCCTAATCTTCTCTGGTGGGTGTATAGCGGGAGCCTCTAACTCTCTGTCATATAAAGTTGTTAGTGTTTTATCACTTAACCAGATTCTCAAAGCGTTAAAAATTGGCAAGATTAATTACAGCCCGCAAGAAAAGGCATGTGCTGAATTTTAATTCTCAGTGCTCTCCTTTCCCCACCGCCTCCAAGCCCCAATATTAGTAACAAGAAAAAAATGCTCCAGCTGAAGACCCCCAAAGCACACGTATAGCCCAGGACGTAAGAGGTCCCGCTGAACTAACGAGAGGCGCTTCGCTGGGCACATGACCCTTGCGTTGTGCCAGCCTAGCTGGGAGCAGACAGCATTGCATCTGACCTTCAGGTCTTAGATATTTTTTATCTTCATCTGTGACCAGAGCGTGGGCTGGCACAAACATCTTTGCCAAAAACCCCACAAGTTTTCACGCACATTAGTATACAGGGAGACTGCGCGCTCTGGCTGCTCCAGGAACACGCCGGGGCAGGAAGGCTGTGCATCCCGGCGCCGTGCAGGTGGCAGCTCCACACGTGGGGCAGCTGGCTATTCTGCTGGCAGTGGGGTGGGAGGCAGGGGCAGCCAGCCAGTCAGAGTCCCCAGCACACGCAGTGGCCCATCATGAGGGATGGGCTTGCAGCCACGTCCTCGTCACACCACAACACCCCCTTGGCCATGGTGGACACCTAGACGTGCCTGAAGCCAGTCATGCCCAATGGCTCCATGCCACACTGCAGCTGACCCTCACTTGGGCTCTCTGGAGGGGCAGCAGAAATGAAAAAGCCCTTCTGAGTCCCTGTTGCCCCCTCAGCGGGGAAAGCATCCTTTAGACACGCTGGCCATGCTGACCAGGCTTTGGTGACCAGCTGAAATGGAGATACCTGTGCCTCTTCTGCACCCATGTCCCACCAACATGGGCGATACAGCTGCAGGTGCTACACCTGCACCATTTCACCTGCCTCCACAAGCACTCACACACTTTGAATACACCTTGTTGGTAAGATGGGAACATTTGAGAAGTCATCCAGGAAGGTAGGATGGAACTGCAAGCTCTTCCAGCAGAAGAGATCCTCCTGCGCCATGCACCAGCTGACCCTGAAAGCCCAGGAGCTGCTCTCAGCCCGGCAGGAGGGAGAGATGCCACCTTGGTGGTTCAGGATGCGTTTGGGTTTTAAGCCATTAAGGAAGCACCAGCGAACAGAGAGATTAATTGCTTCTAAAATTAGATCAGTGCCAAAAAGATTGAGGAAAACCAATGCTGAGAACATGAAACAAAGCTGAAAAATAAAATTTATTAAAGATGAAAACTGGCTACCACCAGCACTGCAATTCAGACACACACGTTAGTAGGGCTCTGCTACCACCAGCCAGCCAGAGCACATTTTATACCATGTTCTGCACTGCGCATGATAACATAAATCAACCAGCGTAAAACACTCTGCAGCTTTCCATGAAGCACTTGTAACGTGATGTACCCTTCGAACTGCAATGGAAATATTAAAAATCAATGCCTTCTTGTGGTGTATCTCAGCATCCCTCTTAGCAATTAACTGATCCGCACATTTTCAGTTTCTTTTACTTTTAAATTATATATACCTTTCTACTACAAAATTTCCATTAAGGGCTAGATATAATGTTTGTCTTAACATATCAGATATGCCACTTACACAGCAGTAATGAATTTAAGGATTTGGTTATAAAAAGTATCACTCACTAAGTTCTCCATATTGTAAGTCATCATCTGTACTGTGTTTATTCAATAAAACGCTGTTCACTGAACCTCATGCTTTATAGACTCTTCCTTAAATAAAAATGTATCGTAATGAAAAAACCCACACGATTCTGGTTCTCTTTATACTACTACTGCACCAAATAATAAGTCACATTTAAAGCTACGCTAGCTTTGCTTTACTTCACACATCATTTAATGTACATATTCAAATTATCGCTTACATTTTGTCATAATTACTTGGCACACCTTTATACAGTCTCTCATCCCAGACTGCAATCACAAACATTTTAGCTCATTCAATCTTTTTAAAGCCTGTATGTCCTGCAGACTTGATAGTTAATAAATCACAATGTCAACTCTCCAGTTTTATAAGACAGAAACCTATAAAAGTAGTCCAAGTATATAAATCTAACCCAAAGAACTGCCACCTGCTTCCACGCTGCCTGCCGACAAAGACCTCAGGGAAGCACTTCTGAACTGACTTTGCCACAACCTGAAGAAGAAAGTTTTTAGGCAACTTTGGGAAGATTTAAGGGACCTTCACTAATACTTTTAGCAGAAACTTTGTCTTTTGACAGTTAACCTAAAGACCAGCTGATCTGGTGAGTACACTGTGACAGATTCATCCTTGGGTTTACTCCAACACTTTGTGACTACACCAGGGATAAAGCTGTTTGACTGAGTCCAATAATAACAAATAATTTAACACACTGCTTTAGGAAAAATAAATTGTACAATGTGAGATAAGAAAATAGATTCCCGACTGCAAAGCAAAATTCCAGAAACATTTTTTAATTCCCTGTTGAATGGGAAATCTGATCCTCTAGGCAACTTTTCAAAAGTGTCATCGCTTGACAGAGTTTTATGTCAAATAACACAACAGTGAATCTTGCATAAATTATTTAGCAAATGCAACATTGCTTTAAGATGAGAATTTTTTTCCTGTTTTCAGCAATTTGAAGGAATTGTACGTCTGCCACACCTCAGTGTTACTGTCCTTTGAATAACACAATCTTCAGATTCCTCTGCTGAGCTGCATGCTTGGTGCTTGCCTTGTAGAAACCAAACACCACTGAGAAAAATCTGGGCTGTTTCATGGTTTTTTTGACCTTCATCTCCACTATTCTGACCACAAGCTGCCAGTGGGGTGTGCAGGGTGCGGGCAGCCCCAGGGAGATGCTAGCTCCTTGCCCGGGGGAGCGAAACAGCCAGCGAGCACCAGGGCGGTGATGGGAATGGGTGGTCCATCCAGCAAGGAAAAGCTTCAAACGCAGCCCAGCTGCTCCTGTGGTGAGCTCAGTTTCCTTGATGAGGACAGCAGGCCATGAGCATTCCTCAGGAACTCGTTTCTGAGGAGTTCTGCTGTTGTAGTTCACGAATTTAACCTGCAATTTTCCTGCTAGCAAGAACTGCAGGAGCACCCCACCCCAGCGCAGCCAGGCGGGATGGGTGCGTGTGGGCACAAGCACACTGCCCAAAGGTTTGGGGTCACCACGGGAGGCCAAGGTACTGCTGGCACCAGGAGCAGGGGTGACTTGGGGGCTGGGCCTGGCTCTGAGGGGACATGTCCATGCACTATCACACAAAGGGGCTTCTTGGGGGCCAGAGCCAACGGCACCTTCTGAAGTCTCCAAAGATCAGTTGCTACCTTGTAGCAACAAACATAGATATGTGTACTTCCCAACACATTTTTAAGATAGCCTTGGATTTTAGTGAACTTAATTCAATACTAAGTAGTTTCTATCTAGACTGAAAAAACCCTCAAAAAAACCGCCAAAGACCAAACAAAAACAAAAACAAACAAACAAACAAAAAAAACCACGCACACACCAAAAAAGCCACTAGAATAATCAGTTACTGACCTGCGAGGAATTTGTGCCTCTCTGAAGGCAGCACAGCACCATGGGCACACAGCTCCCACCCGCCACTGGGACGTCTGTGCACAGCACAAGGCTATGGGCAAATGCCGAGAGAAGGGAGCTGCTGGCACTGTGGTTTAAGATAAATGATTGCTAATTAATTGCTGGGGGGGGGAGGGGGGGGGGAATGCCCCTGAATCTCACAACTTGCCATCTCTAACGATGGCTTGAACAATTGTCTTTTATGAGTAAGACAGGATACAATTTGAGGGGTCAGCCTTGAAAGTGCACCTCACTCTACCCAAAATGTCAGGAAATGGAGTTAGGGGGGTTTTCTGTTCTGGTTTTCTTTTCTTTTTTTCCTTCCCCCTCTGCTCATGCTTCCCCCCCCCCCCCCCCCCCCCCGCCCCGTAGCACAGTGGAAGGCCTGCAGGGCTTTACACAAGAAGAATATTTTACCCTATGACCTAAACAATCTGGCCAACAGTCAAGAATATGTTATTCTAATTGCCACTAAAGTTAATGTTGATAATGACTCTTGGTTTTTCTGTAAAAGCCAGCTTATGCTCTAGAAAGCTACTATTTCAAAGGGGACATAGCAAGAACTGGGAGTGCTCCTGCCTGACCTGGTGGTCCAAGGAATGTGGCAAACTTGGCAAAGCTGGAAAAGCGAATTCCCAAAGGCCCAGCTTGAAAGTTGCAGTCAGGAGAAATGCCTTCTGAGCTGTGTTCAAAACAGCTCTGTTACAGGAACAACGCACTCCTAAAGCCAAATATTTGAAAACAGATTACATGTACCATGTTCAACTCGAGCTTCACTGAAGTCAAGAGCGAATTTCCACTCGCTTCAGTCAGCCTGGGATACAAGGCACCACCGGCAGGCTGGGGTTTTGCTTGGAGCTGAGCGCGGCAGAGCCTCGGCCATGCACCACAGTGCCAGCCCAGCTACAGTGGCAGCAAGCGGCTTCGGGGACTTCAGTTAGCCACGCAGGACTGAAAACAGTGTCAGAGGCACGCTGGAAGCAATGCTGATGCCTACCTACAGTTTCCGCTGAGACACGTGGAAACGGGTAACACCATGAAACACGCGGGCCGGAGAAATTAAAAAAAGGAACAAATCTCTTAGCTTATTTTTTCAGCTGTGGAATCAAATACGGAGAGTTTAAACTTTTTAACTTACCAGTACAATACAGGGCAGGCAAGCCTTTCTGTCTTTCTGCCAGTACATTTTCTGGGGCTTTTCTTTACATTTCTTTTTTTAAAGCCTGAGGACTTTTTAAAGCTGGGATTTATTTTAAATCTAGGATTGTTCTGTGGAACATACTGTTTAGTGCAGGGTCGTGTCTGGCTTTAAATACCTCTAGTTACGGGGCTTCCATCAGTTGTTTCTTTAAAGTAGGCATACACGGATTTAGTATTAGACAGCTCTTCCTATCACAGCAAGTTTGCTGTGCAGAGCTGCAACTGCAATCTACAGAGTGCCCAAAGTTATGCTGTGCAAATCATTACCTAAGCACGTACACACACACGCGCGCACACTGCCAAGGTCTGAGAGCTGGAAGGCAAAAGATAAAATGAAGAGGGGAAAAGAGGCATCTCTTCGTTCCTCTGCCTTGGTCCAACGAAAGAACAACCGAAGGTCTCACAAAGGGTTACAATAATTCTTAGACATTTTCCAGAGATGCATGACAAGTGATAAAAGTAAATGGCACTAAAGAAATAAAAGCTAATTGCTGGAGGAATAGTAGGTGCTGGCACACAATGACATACCTCCTGGGACTCACCCGCCCAGAGGTGCAGCCTTCCTGCCCTGTGGCTGCAGGGCTGCCGCTCAGCTCCCCGGCAAGACAAAAGGAAAGGAAATTTAATCTATAATTAGGAAGTGAGAACAAAAGAAACAAATGACTTAAAGGAAAAGGCTAATCTAAACGTTCAGTTAGTAAACATTTTGCTCGGTGTCAAATGCCAAATCAGCACGGGGGAGGTCTCTAGTTTTATGTGGTTTTTTACATTTTAGCGTTGTCTCTAGCACTGTCATACAGCAAGAGGGTCCAAAGTTCTCTGTCACTTGTGGTCAAAGAAGAATGAACAGAGGCAAAAAAGCCACTAGTGTTTCAGTAACTAAAACAGAAACAACCTCAGCTGAATCTTCCCACAGGAGGAAAAGTCTTGGCTTCTCCCTACTCTGTGGCTTGTCAACATTTCAGAAAAATGCCTTTTTTAAACACTTGCATCTTGAACGCAGGTGTGTATGTGCTACCTCTCAGTGGACCAAGGCCCTAACGTGAGCCACTGTAACCACCGTAACTACACCACAGCAGCCAAAAACCTGCTCCAGCCAAGCAAACCAGGTCAGAGCATGTAGATTGCACCCCAGCCGTAGGACCAGGACCAGGTATCAAAGGCAGTTCATTCCACACATTGAATCGTTGCTACACACATCAAAAGCAAGCAGGTTTGGTGCCCTATCATGCAGTGCAGCATAGGTCTTTCGCACAGCGTCAAACCACATGGGGTAAAAAAAAAAAAAAAAAAAAAAGTGCCTGGCTGGAAAACAAAGAGCCAGAAAGGATAATGCATGAAACACCACAGTATATTCATGCAATGTCAAATTGCATGGGATAGCTATATGACAGAGCAGAGTGAGCAAAGTGCAGACAGCCATACAATCCTGCCGAAGCTCAATCACCATGTAATGCTCCTCGCAGGCTGAAGAGACCCATGCATCAGATCCTGCCTTCCCTCGACAAGAGGAAAAAACAATCATAATACCAAAAAAATTATTTGATCCAGCATGTAGTTAATGGTGTTGGCCTCCTAAGACTTACAACTTAATAAAATTGATCTCACTGCAGTACTGTAATGAAGAACAGTAGGATAAGGCTACCCTCGAACCATGAAAATTGTATATTGTTACCTCCTCATGCCCTCCTAGGGCTATGGCCGCTGCAGCCTCTCCAAGCTGTCATTTGTCTGACTCTGACAGCAGACTCCACCGACAAGCGGCAATGGTGGCTACGAGAGCTTCTTTTGGAAAGACAAGGGAAGAGGGAGAGTGCTCAGTGCTGGGTATCTCTCTGGATAATAATCCACAATGTAAAAACACAGATTATACCAATAATACAGTTCTCTGTGAAATGTGTTAACAATAAAACATACAAAAGTCAGAGACTTTAGGAAGCACACATTATAACATTTCACAACATAGTCTCATTACACGCCAGTATGTATGAAATTGTATTAATTTCTAAGCAGGTGGACAGTCCTCAACGTTCTTTAACTCAGCAAAGAAAAACTCTTTTGGTAGGGTATTGTGCCTCCTTCTACATCTGCCTGTACACATGCTTTAAGAGAAAGGGGTTCCCATCTACGTGCCCAGTAATAACTAGCAAACTGCTGCCGGTGCCTGCACCGCCGCTGCCTGCTTCCACCGGCATTGCACAGCTCACGGAATTGTTAATGACAGCCCTGCACACCCCCCAGCATCCTCCTCTCAGCATCCTTCTATTAACTTACACCAACATTTCACAAGGAAAATGTTCCTCTTACTTCACTGACAGGATACAATTTTCTTAAATTAGCAGCTACAATGTTTAATAAAACCTTAAGTGTCTACCTTGAGTTTAAAGGCATGGGAAGAGCTGGCAGGAACACGCCGCAGAGGACTGGCAGCTTGTTTCACCTTCCTTTGCTGTAGCACAGTCACAGACATCACACACAGAAGGGATAATGCATGTAACTTCTTGCCTTACAGTGCCTTGCATTCACCTGAGCCCACCTATATCTATATATGGTTATCTCCATACATCTACTTATATATATATATATATATATATGTATGTATGTATGTATGTATGTATGTATGTATGTATGTATGGTTTAATTGCTCTGTTTTCTCCAGCAAAACCAAGACTTTACCCTGTGTTGTTCTGCCCCAGTGTAAATCCAGCCTCGCTGCTGGTACATGCATAGTTACCACCAGAACGTATGTATGTTTACATGGGCAGCCCTGGCCCCACGTTCTCTAAACCAGTGTTAACTACATCTAGCATCTGACCTGAAACCCACCAGCTTTGCTCAATCTATAATTTTTTACATCACACTCATACACCAACTCACCCTACAACCCGTTTTCTTGGATTTCAAGACTTCCGTAGTATCCTTTAGTCAACATGCTAGAGAAAACTTTTATGAAATGCTGCTAATTTTTTTATTGATCAAACTGTGAGCCATTTCATTTTCCATTATAGCAGAAATCTCCTATAGGAGCATTCAGATTAAGTTTCTTTATTCTGCCTCTAGTAGCATGTCACTTTTAATCAGGTTTTAGTTTCATTATTGCTTAAAAATTAGAAAGCAGTTTCTCTGTTCTTTATTGCTTTTTTTAAGTTTAGTTACTGAAGGGTTATTAAACTTGGAAAATATACAGACAGGCATAACGTGCTAAATAAATTCCTCACTGTCTCTAACCAACTTTAACATTAGCTTTTTTTATAATTTTTAGGTTTATTTTCACTGAAAGACTGCTTGTAATTATTACCCATGTTCTCCCCAAACACTTATGTTACTAAAGTGTGAAATGTCTTCTAACACAAAGACAGTTCTCTGGGAAGTAATTACAAAAATGCATTCAGGGGCAATAATTTTATATTAACTGTCAGCAGCATACATCTTCTGAAAAGGCACTTGTTATGAAGGAATTATTTGTGAGGAACTTGAAGGCACTGAAGGCGAAGGAAAACTGCAGAAACGCATTAAACTGAAACTCCAGCTCCCTCATCAAGGGTCAGTTTATGTTTAAATCATTACCTTGAAGGCAACCCCACACCTTCCAAAGAGTCTATTAGAAAGACAATTTCAATTTATGCGCAGGTTGGACACAGTCTCCAGTTTTCGGTGTGGAACAATTTACACCCCCTTTTTAAGGAAATTTCTGAACAGCTAATCAAAAAGATATATCTGAAAATTATGGGCTTCTATTAACCTTTCACTGATGACACTAAAAATACTTGCTAATGATTTATGGGTAATAACAAAAACAGTGGCCTCAAAAGTGACCAGGCACATTAAAAGGGTAAGTCTGTGTCCGAAAGAGCTACAAGAAAAGATTTAATGAATATTTCACAGTAACTTTTAGCCCGTAGGCTAATCTTTTAGTCTTTAGGAAGGCAAAATAACTCAGTGAAATTATGAACAACAACAAAGTGAATTCCAGCTATAGTGATTAAGCATCACATCACTTTAAAAGTTTTTTTTTAAAAAAAAAAAAAAAAACAGATAAGGAAATAAAAAAACCACTACCAAACAGTAAAATTTCATCTTAATCGTACCTGCAGGTAATGTTTCAGCCTTTCTAGTGCTTTTACTAAAATGATTTAGATGTTACTATGTTATGTGACAAATGCATTTATACACCGAAAAGTAGACAAAGAGCTAAGTTATTATTATTTATTTGCATGCAAGTAGCAGTGGGATTGTACTTTATAGTGTTAACAGCACATAGTGTTTATCAGCTCTTCAGTTTTTGGCAACCAGTTTAATGGTATAAATATGAGATGTAAACACTTCCCCACCACAAAAAGCATTGCAAGTGAATGTTAGGGAATGCAATGAAAGGCAGAGTGGAGCAGTCCAGAGCATGCCAAGCGTTCGGTACTGAAACAGTGTCTGACTGCAGGACACTGCCCCATTACTGATCTGGGTCCCCCCAGCGTGCCCTCCCACCCCTCTGCCCACTGGGGCTGGGGAGCAGACAGCCCATCACCCCAGCAGGGCTGCGAGGAGAGCATCCCTCTTGTACACTGGGCTCTCCTCCTTGGAAAGGACAGGCTCAAAACTGGGAGGGGGGGGGAGTTTCGGTGGGCTACAGTGGGCTGTGGCAGCAGCAGGGCCCAGATGTTCCTTAGCAGATGGCAGAGCAGAGGAGGAAGATGCCTCTCCAGTGTGCATCTGACTCGCAATGCACAGCCTGTAGCAAAGCAGAAAGTCACAGTCCTAGAAGGGACATCTTGTTTTCTACCATGGCTCATTTCTGCTCCACTTGCTACCAGGGATGTTCAACATCCAAGTGCAGACAAGTTACCACCATGTTTTCACAGTATCAACACCTCACACTTCTTTTCCAATGTCAAAGAGCAATTTGCTTTATAGATTTGAATGCTCCGCAGCATTCAAATCGTGTGTTTGCACACATCTATCCAAAACTTCTCTGCTATCATCTGTGGGAAACTCTCATCCACTTACTCAAGACACGTAACAGTTGGGCAACAGATATCTGCCTCTGGAAATAACATGTTGTTGTCCACTTCCAGATTCCTGAGGTGCATCTGAATAGGAGCAACTGCCACCTTCAGTCCCAATAATGAGGTTAAAATCAAAACTGATCTAAAATTTATTTATATGCACAAGGAAATTAGTATGCAGCAAGTATTAACTTCAAAGTTAAGTGCACTACTTCATAAAAACATACTTTCACTCTTTGACATGCAACTGTTAAATAATACTGACGATCATAACCTAATGAAATCCATGTAAATTTTCAGCACAAAAATGGCACTCTTATTTAGGTATATGAATATTTTAATAATGATCAACTTATTAGTTTCAAGTCTCTGCTGAATACAAGCGTCCCGTTTCCAGCAGTTCCATGGAATCCCACTCACACCTAACACAGGACATCTTAATCACATTTTAATTCATAGGCATGACTAAAGATTTTTTTTTTCTTTTAAGGAAACTGTGTGAACGAGTTTGTGGTGTTTTTTTGTTGTTGGTTTTGGTTTTTTGTTTTTTGTTTTTTTTTTTTTACTTTAAGGTAAAGCCAGATATCTGTAAAACTTAAATCTATAGCTCCTTGAACAGACAGAAAATTCAGAAGGCTTAGTAAAATTCACACGTGGCTTGTTATTGCAGCTGCATATCAAATGCAAAAATAAGGTATTGACTGGTTCTGCTCAGAATGGCAGCTGCTGGCACTCTTTATTAAAATAAACCTGTTGATTTTTAAAGAGAGAAAAATTACAGATGATGTAATTTACTGTACGTGACAAATGTGACTATGTATTTCAGTGTGCCCCCTTCAATTTCCCTTTTGTGTAATTCAAAATGCAGATTCCTTTATTGTTCCTCTGTAAGGTCTAGGCCTTTGAATTGTCCTTTCTGCAGGTAACTTCTGGCCCCTGGAAGATTCCTGTCCTCCGTGTTTAACAGCCCGCAGTGCATGCACATGGGAGCAAGATGTAACAGCAAAGCAGAACAAAGCCTCAGTACAAAATACCCTTTTACATCCCTGAATATATTTCTGTTCAAAATGCACTTTTGCATGCTTAGAATGTGGATTTTTTAAAAACTATGCTTAAGTGGAACATCTTCCATGACCCAAACCTATAGGGTTGTAGAAGCAGCATTTGCATTCATCTTTTTATATCTAGAAAAAACCCCAAAACATTAGAACTGAGAGGGAGAGACCCAAAGCACTCTGCAGACCATCAGGAACCAAGAAGTGGAATCAATACAGAGGGAAAAGATGGAACAAGAGGGGAAAACGTATCAGGGCAGGAAGAAAAATAGACAAACTGGAGAAAGCAATAATTATTTAACTGACCTCCCCATGGGTCTTGGTTTGTTCAGAACCTGCCTGGATCATTTTCCAGTGGGAGTGACAAACGGGCAGCTAAAAGAGCATGGAAGGGACCTGCTTCTGTGATAACTGTGCCTGGAAGTCTTCAAAACTCTGATTAAAGACCTGAGAGGTGGGGCCAGGCTCGTGGAGTTAGCTTCTTGGGTAAAACTTTTTAGACCCAGGGTATAGAGGGTTGGACTTGGACCATAACCTAGTCGTGGGGTTTAGGGTCTGATCAAATACAAAACATCATCTTGGAGGAAAAAAGCTCTCTACAAATCTGATTTACTTGGGGAAAAAAATGTTCTTCAGATGTGCCTAAGGAAAAAGCCAAATTTTCCCAAAAGTCTTACTTCTACCAGTTACTGCTGGCAGAAGCTCATACCTCTGCTACACTGGAGCCCTCCAAGCTGGACACTGCCTGAAAAGTGAGCAGAAATGGGGAAACAGTACCTTACCCTGCTCCAGTTGGAGCTGGGAGGGACATCTGTAGGCAGCTCAAGTGATTTAGGAGCCGAATACCCACTGAGTGGCAATGGACTGTAGCAAAAGCCCATGAAATTGGAAATTAATGAGAGTTAGGCACCTACATGTCTAAATGGCTTCAGAAGAGTAGGGCTTACAAGCTTTCAGAAATGTTACCCTCAGGTCTCATTATGCATGTGCATCTCTGCACAGCCAGCACCAGGTTGGCCACGATGTCTTGGTGCAGGTAATTCAGTCAATGAATGTGAAAAAAGGCAACTGATTTAACTAAATTCTCAACCAGAAAAGAGAGAACAAAGTCATATTATGCAGCGTGGGAAAGGGTATTTAACAGGTGGCCAAGCTATTAGAGAAGCATCAGATTCTGCAAAAAATATTACCTTCTGCATGACCGTGGCCAGCCCCTGCTGCACAAACACACACCTCTCCTGCCCAGTAGATACACAAAGGAGATTAATACAAACCAACAAGGAAACCAAATTAGCAGAAGAACTCAAAGTTTCCTGCCACTTTCTGCTCATTCTCTCTTCCCTGGGTTTAAAACATGATATGATTTTGGGCTCTGGGTTCACTTAAATTTCGGTTTGTGCCTAAAATGAGCCCACATGCAAAAATTAATGTACCTCAAATTTTTTTTCTAATTTCTTTCCTTAATACCAAACTCTGAAGTCCTACACGTTTCACTTGACAAAGCCATTAATTCAGTAATTTCACATAATTAAATCGAGCAAAGCAGAGTATTTAAATTGGAGCTAAGTGAAATATACTTCTGTGCAGCTCATGCTGTTAGAATTGTGCTCCATGCTATTCTGCTGCTGCTCATTTATTAATTTAGGATTGGCTGAAACGTGACACTGCGTAATAAGGAATGCACTGGACTCAATAGAATTAGACATCTAAAAAAAAGTAACAAAAAAAAAAATCACGGAGGACAGTGAATCAAGCACTGAATGAAGTAAGTTAATCCCTCTGAATAAGCCCTCAGCAGAGCACTCCTGCACCCAGGTTTGTACTTTCCCTGCATTAACTAATTTCTGGCTAGAGGTTTTCAACTATTTATCCCTGGAATAAGCAGAGCTGTACTAGTCCTCCAGCACGGAGATCCTTTTAGCAGTGATAACACTTTTTCTCCTAACATCTTCCCGCGTTCTTCCTTCTAGCCCTATGTGGTAAAGAAAGTGTGAAAAGACATTTAAAAGAGTTAAAGCTAAAATGACTTTAAAGCCTTGTCTCCCTCAGCTGCTCTCCTCTCTTTTGGCAGGTCTTGAATGTCGGAGCAGGAGACAGCAGTGTGGGACGCAGCATCAGGGAACCGGCAGAGCCCTCAGATCTATTATGATGATGATGTATGACAAAAAAAAAAAAAAAAAAAAAAAAAAGGACTGATAAACCCCTAAGTACAGATCTTCATTGCAAATTAGTAACAAAGAGGAAGAAATTAAGATGGCAAATAATCCAAATAGTGGAAATACTTTATTTAATTAACAAAAGTCTCTCCAGAACATAGCAGTGGTTTTTTCCTTTCCTTTGGTGCTTTCTGCTTCTCAAGTTTCTTGTGAACTACCTTAATTAGGCTCTTCCAGATACACTGAAATTTCCTCCACTTCTTCCTCGGCCTCAAAGGGACACCTGTGAAAGGTGCAGCTCTGGACTGCTGATGATACCCACACCAGATATAGCTAATAATGACCTGCTCCCACTAGTGAAAAAGGGGGTGGGGGGGGTAAGGGGGGAGATACTGTTGCTGTTGTAATTAAGCTCGTGAAGAGTTTAGTTGGAGAGAAATTAGATTTATTTACGTGCTGCTCTGCTGCTGATGAAGCACCAGCTATTTGGGAGAACTTCTAATTAATCCTAATTTAGTTGATATGCTCTTTAGCAGCCCCATTCCCCATGTACTTTGCACTAGGTAGAAAGTAGCAATAATAACAAAACTATCCATTTTTAAAAGGCATATTTCTTTGTGGGGGCCCAGTCTCAACTTTTTTCCTAAAATTACTGGATTTGCATTTATTTGCTGACAAGTAGGAAGACACATGTTTGAGAACCTCATCCCACCAAACAGCTTTTTCACCAGCCAAACGCCACAGCTCTGGCAGTCATGACCACTCACATGCCTCGGCCACAGCCCATGGCTGATGCCACAAAAAAAAAAAAAAAATAATAATGTTTAGAGGTTTGCTTTGGACCCTTCCATCCGATTTACAGCTATCACAGCTAGGAGTCTATTTTTAAAGCACTTCCACTTCCTACATCCTTGGCCAATTACGCAGTCTGGCCACAATGTTTATTAACCAGATACGGTTTTAAAATATTTCATTACAGTATCAAGCTAAAAGTCACTTAACTCTTATGATGTGTTTTCTCATTTAATAGCTCACTGATGGTTCTACCATGCTTCCAGCACCTGTGGTGTATCTGTGTGTTTCTTTGCAACTCAGAAAGTCATTTAAAATACAATGGGTTTACAACCTCAGCATATAAAGAAGCCCTAAAAAATCACCAGTTTTTACAAACCACTTTGGAGGAAGAGCAACACCAATTCTTATTTCAATTTCACACACAAAACACCATAAACACCAAGCACCAGTCTTTGGAACTAAGGGTGAGAAATGGAACGTAATTTAATTCTGTTATACAGAAGTATCTATGCTTGCTTGTCACAACACAAACCCAGAGATGCAAACAGTATTTGCAGAAGTGATATTCCTCATGTCTTCAACACTGCAGCTGTCTATATACATGACATATAAAGAAAAAATGAAGGGGGGCGGGGGGGGGAAGTGGATTTCTGCAACATCCTGTCCAGAAAATGTTTTACCAATCTGGCTATTAGCCAAGTTGTGCAAGATTTCAGCATGAAATTCACCTTGATCAGAAAAAGTACATTTTTACTGCATAACCTTTTTTTCATAAGATCAAATGCTGCTCATAGTTATACCTGGCTAACCCTGCTGATTTTGTATATGCTTCCTGGATGTCACTGTGGAAATCTGGCAATAAATGTATTTTGTTTAATATGACCAAGGAAGAGAAACCAAATACTTTTTATACAGAATACTTCCCATTCATTTGACAGGATAAACGGTCATCTGGATTTGTGCGCTAAACACAAAGAGCCTAATATGAACTGCTATCAAAGTTTAAGTTCAAGTTCTATCAGTTTCTATATGGGACACACATTCTGTACAAATTAATGACAGCATTACAAACTGACCATTTTTCTGCAAATATAACCTACTTGATTAAATCGGCAATGCAAAATTGTAGTCTTCCCTACTGTCACTGAAAGAAGAATGACGTCTTCTTTAAACATTGTCAAAATTTAGGAAAGGAAAACTTTAATTCAGAACATTGTCTTCAAAATTGCCCAGTACAAGATGACTGAGACTTTTAAATGAACTTCATAAAAGGAAAAAGGCAATGATCTTTCTGTTGCTACAGTTGTATCTCCTTGACGTGTCAGCAAGAATGGCTTGACATAGCCCTTCTTGGGAGAAGGCTAATTCAAGTCCAAGCTACACATTTATTTTACAAAAACCATAAGTGAAATCAAGTAAGGGTGGAACTAATTAGTCTGCCAAAATTATACATTTATGGATTGCAAAAACATCTGATTTCAGGATAAGAACTAATTATCCAGTTTTCCTTCTGTAGATGGAAACAACCACTACCTCCATTCGTGTTCACTTATCTGACAAACTGGGGGCACAGGAATTTAGTGTAATTTAATTTACATCACCTATAGCCCCCGCTCAAGCTAAATAATACCAATAAGCAAAAGTCCACAGCATGCCCAGCTCTAAGGGCTCCAAACCCCCCTCTCAATTAAATGAGACCCAGGGAAAACCATCACTCCTTCTTTCAAGGACGTGGATGCCGTGCCTCGCTTCCCCACTTCGTTTGGGGGCTGCAGGTAAGCAGGGAGCACAGAGCTGTTGTCTTTCCCTCGCTTATCGCCTCCAGACGCTTTTTTTCTGCTAAAGAGTCACACAACAGATCAAGATTAAATATACACAGATGGAATAACAAATCTAAATTTCAGACCATCGTCAGAGGACTTTTTTCTGCCAGGTTGCTTCGGTCAGCCCCAGCACACCACGCGCACAGAGAGGTACACAACCAGCAGGTACCTTCCCACCATATTTCTCTCAAATTGAAAATTCTCTCTAGCTTTGGTTCAAACAACAGCCAGAGCCTTAAAACATCTACACGCTACGCAGAGAGCCTCACGGTGCCAGTGGTTTTCTTTTTCCAAGTGAAAGCTTCCAACCAATAGGGAAGAAATTTGCCTGCAGGGTCCCTCCATTTTCTGCTAGCAAATAACTCGCTTCAGAAATACTGCAGCTTTCAGCATTAAGGTGTTTAGAGGGGAAAGTGTGGGCTGAAGTAGGATGTGAAATTCCATCACCCCACCACAAGGAAAAGTGCTGTTAAACATCTGAGGTTTCCTTTTGGAGTTTTGATGAGTTTACTAAGAAAATGTAACAGCAGAGTCACTAACTAGAATGCTCAAGTCTAAAAAACCCCACGTTTTCTTTAGTTATAATGACGCAATAAAATTTCACAGCTCTTGAAAGCACCTTTCGGGTTAGAAACACAAAATTAACACTTGCATATCAGTTTATTTGTAAAACATAAACTTCTCCCTGCTGTAGTAGCCTGGAATATGAGAGCTCAGAGTTATGGCTCTTCCTTTTTCCGAAGAGAAATAAGCCTTTCCCCAAACATAGCACCTACAAGTTTCAACACAATAACAAAGGTGCTGAACCTCCCATATCTAGAAAATCACGTCAGGAAAAAAATATATTGCACGGATTCACTTCAAATGCATCAAAGCTTCCAACAAGAGTCATTATTTTCAGCCAAATTACCATGCTGCTGCTTAAATACCACTAAGACGAAGGAGTCCTTTATCAGTCACAAACTGCCAACTTACCCTCAAGGAAACACCAAGCTAAAATGTGTACGTCTAAATCCATACATTGTTCAGTAGCATTCAGAGTAATATCATTCTGACTTATATGTTTACATTTTTATTGCTAATTGATTTACCCCCTCTGAAGGAGATGCCTTGAACAGGAGGCGTCCCTTCCTTCTCCCCTTACCCCTGTGCTCCAGCTTCATTACAACCCCAGCACTGTTGCCAAAATGAGATATTGCCTCATTTTTGGTACCGTGCCCTTGAAGGCATCTTATTAGAAAAGACCATTTCTTAATTAACATTTTTGATCTTTAATCTATTACACATCACTTTAATCCCATACGGAGGAGCTTTTGGCCCACTTCCGCAGCGTGGTGGTGGGAGGCAATAGGCTTGGCAATTTGTGCTGAGGGCTCTCTCCCAGCTGGGCTCCAGTGTGGCCAGCTGCAGGGCTGGCTATGCTCTCACTGGTCAGCAGCAGACATTTGCCTTTATTATTTTATTGCCTTTTTTTTTTTTTTTAATAAAGATTTTAGAGAGCCACTGCTCAGTGTTAAAGACATCAGGCAGAACGGCAAGCTTGCGGACAAGATCAGACTTCAGCAAGTGGCTGTCGAGCTCCTAAAATAACCAGCAAAACTCTAAGTGGGAGATTTAGTGGATCACCAACATGTGAAGTGTTAAGAAAAGTACAATGTTAAGTCCCTTACATCATTTTACTTGCAAATAATTACAGCAATTACAATGTGCTAACTGGCAATTAACATTACAGGCTTCACAACTCACCAGAATTTTTTAAAACACGCTGTGGCCCTATGTAAATTGTCTCTTTGGTACTTCTGATTTGGTGGCTGTCTGAGCTAATGGCTACACATTAGCTCAGCAGATCTCGGAACAGAATTGTCCACGTGCCAGATAATTTAATTAGAGGCTTGATCTTGTCAGAGCTTTATGCAACACAGGCAGTGTTTCCAAGCAAAGCGTGCGGGTTTTTTTCCTTTCTCTTTAGTGTTTTGTGACTGTCTAATAATTTCTACTAACAAACACCAAAGCCATCCAAGGGAGAAAAGAGGCATGGCTAGTGAAACACAAACAGGCAGGCACTTCACTCCCAAGTGTGATGAATTCAAAAATATGTAGAGCAAGATGCATTGAACACCTCTTCCACGCACACCCCAATCTATTGCCAGGTCTCTGCACACATTATTAAATTTTCACTGCGCTGTTACTCAGCCCCAAAAAAGACAAAGGTCACTTGTCTCCAAGTGAGAGCTATAGGGTATCTCAAATCTCATTATAAATGGTCCCATTTAACAGTTTTCTCATTTGAATTTATACACAACAAATAGAGGATTGTGAGATGAGTTCGGTTTATTTTGACAATGACATCATAATTCCTTGAAGCAAGACTGGAAAAAGGCTACGTCAGACACTAAATGACAGAAATGTAAATGTATCTTCTATTACGGAAAATTTTAGGCTATATTAACTTTGAAAAGATACTTTTTTTTCCATGAGTATTGGCTTTAATTTCTGTTTTCTACACGTTTATGGTACAGTAACCACACCTATACTCTTCGTCTACAATAAGCTTAACAGTTCAAGACAATTTAACCCAAAATATGGCGGTAATGGTTACAGAAACATTTACAAGTCAGGTCAATGTTGAGTAAGACCCACTAGAGGTCCCTTCCAACCCAAATGATTTTAGTTTCCTGTACTGAATAAGCAAAGATTCTTTGGGCAAAGCATCATAAATTTCATGCAGTTCTTCACTGCAGAGTTTCGTATCAACGTCCTTACGCAGCCCAGAAAACAAAGCAGTGGAGCTTGTTTATTCCATTTGGTTTTCTTCTTTTACAACCTTGTTTATAAAACCCTATTCTCAGGACTGGCACAATCTGGGGTTTTTTTTCTGAAGAAGAATGATTACTGGGGATCCACCACTGTGGCATTATTATTTTATTGATTTTTCTCATTTAAGCAACAGGCCAATGTAATATATTCTGTTATTCCTGTTTTACCTTTATTCAGCTTTGAGCTACCAGTTACAACTGCAATGTGTAAACATTCTCTCTCTCAAAGGAGAACAGAAGTTTCTGTGAAAACCAAAGAAATTGTTCACCGGGAGACTTTCCTTCAACTCTACGGCTGTCTGATTTCACAAAGGTAAAACCCACTGCAATCACTTCCTGCAGCGGCGTGGCTTCAGCTTCCCTCTCATACCAGCCAGTCAAAGCAGACTTGGAAAAGCAAAGCCACTGACCTGCAGAACCAACTCAAAGCAAGATGGGCTGGCAAGTGCCCATCAGTCCCAGAGCTCCAGCTGACCTGCAGCACGGCACTTATTGCATGATGCAGAGACAGGGGGCACAGGACTTTTCTACTAGGCTGGGAGGCTTAATTAGCATTTGCAAAGTGCTTTGAGATCCTACATAAAAATATTTTGTGAAATCAGCTCTAGAAAGCACAATTTGCCCGATCATTCAGTCTGCCTCTATTCTCAAACCTGCAGGAGATTAGGAAATAGAAAGCATGGCAGAACTGGACAAATTAGAGATGAGAAGGACTTAAGATGGATCTTACCCATCCCTCTGCTAATGTAAGACTGTTCCTACAGTGTATTTTCAAGCGCTTTGTCCGGTCTGGTTTGAAAATGACCAAAGTGATGGAGATAATACCAGAGCCTATTAGGTCCCACTACTGGGAAATGTTTCCTGACACTCAGCCTAGCATCTCCTTTGCTTTACTTTAGCCTATTACTGCTAGTTACACCCCCGAAGGCTATTGTAAACAACAGATATAATTTTCATCTAAAAATACAGAAAACGTTCATCTAATCACGGTCCTTCGCTTGGGCAGCAAGACAGAACAAGGTAGCACCACTGGAAAGAAACACAGGAAGGGACAATAGGAAAGCAAAGATGGGAAGGTTCTGTGCTGTGCCCTGCTCCCTTCCAGTGCTCCCTTCAGCTCAACAGCAGTGTCCATCACTGGGATGCTCATACCTGCAGGACACCTGAAGGCACGCAAGGGATGGAGAGCCAGGAAGGCTGTGCCTGAGGATCCACCCACCTTGGTTCAGCCAAGGTGAGGGACTTCCTTCAGTTGGTGCAAGGAAATGAAACACAGCATTACAGTCTCCCAGCAGATGAAGCACCAACAGGCACACTTTTAAATAAAAGGCAAATTTGTAGCAGGGAAAAAAAACCATTGCTGGCAAGACAGGGACACAACCCCATGGAGAACGTCCCCTGCCAGCCCCAGAAGGATACACTCACATGCGCAACCATTCATGCTGACGTTGTATCTGTATTTCTGGCAAGATGCCCCTGCCAGAAGACCCTATAGAACATCCCCCGATCTACAGCAGCCCCATACTAGCAGACACAACAAGCTCACAAGACTTCAGATGAGTTTAATCCAATAAACCCAGAGATACTCCCAGATTTGACAGAAACCTTGCTGCCCATCACCAGTCCTGATGCACTGCCAGAGTCCCAGTGCGTGCCAGTCCACAGCCCCTTGCCAGCAAGGCCAGGCAGGGGCTGCCACCCCGCAGCCTACAGAAATCCTCCCCTTTAGCCATGTGGCTTGTAGCAACTTAGCAGGGCGGCTTTAGGTACTGTGAAGCTTGGCAACACCAGTGACACACCGTGATACACCATGCTTGCTCGACTTCTCTTAAGGGGACTGCCTTTCCACAGACACGGTCTTTTAAAAGCCTGGGAATAGGTGGGTGATGGGGTAGGGGCAGCACTCGATAGCTCACTTTGAAATAAGCTTTTCTTTCCTCACTTCTTTTACCATGGAAATTAATTCTCCTCCTCTGTGCTATCACTATAATTTTCCCAATTTACATTTTTAATAGTAAGTATTTTCTAGGAAATGCTGTAATACACAGGTGTGTGCTTCTAATTTACATATTGACACCCACATCATGTTCACATCTGAAGATCGCTCCTTCTTGCTGGAGATTCCCTCCCCAAACAAGACAGGAACACCTACGGTGCTGCATCACCAGAGACACCTTGGCCAATTCGCGGGGCAGCTGTTTCCATGACACAACACGTTGGTGCTGCACTGCGCCACACAAGGTGAGGAACTTCAGTTTTTCTAACTCTTCTTTCCCTGAAGGTGCTACAGCCGTGGGATGTCACTTGGACCTCGGGGACCCACAGGGATCCCCTGTCACTCCAGCCAGCAGCTTCTTCCTGCAGCACAACATCCACCTCCCCACCAGCCCAGGAGCACTGGGAGCAGAGACTTGCTCCCAGGAAGCCCTCACATCTGCACATGCAGAGCTGTGCCATGAGCTCCTACCGATGGAGTAATCTGGGAAGGGTTTATAATTACTTTTATTGTTTCTTTTCATATTATCCCAGCTCCAAAAGTCTTACATCGATCTTGGATTTTCACCCATCACCACATTATCTGAGTATCGTGTGCTTTCTATCACTTCACCTTCTGTTTGAGAAAACACTACCAAAAGTATTTTTTTTTTGGAGGGGTGGAATTTTTTTTAAATTTATAAACAAAAAATTGAAGTTAAAAATTAAACTTTATAATTGGGAAAGGAGAAAAATTTTTTCTCTTCTGAAAGGACCCATAACTATGTTACGTTGTAAAAACCAACACACTACCAAAGAAAACAAAAGTTCAACTCAGAATAAATGAGGAATGCAGCAGCCGGAGCTACAAACCTCCCTAGTTTTATTTCTAGTCTGCATTTATTTGGGTTTTGGCTGCTTCTAATGCAGATACTCAAAATTTTGAGAACCTTAGACTATACTGACTGGGCTGCATGCTGCAGGTCCCTGCAGAGGCAAGGATGCTGTTTTTAAAAGCAACATAAGAAAGCCAACCAGTGGAGATCAAACATTTCACAGTATATTGAAAAAATATTCAACTGATAAAGTTATCAAAGTCTCTCACGTTCTGTGCGAAGTTCAAAGGTTTATTTCATTGGAAATCCTTAAGCACTGTAATCAGAATCTTCTCATATTGATTTACTAATGAAATCAGCTTTTAGAAGACGTCTGAGCTTGCGAAGGCACTCGGGATGGGTAATTTCAGAGTACTTGCAAGATAACAGGTTTCTAATGTGCAGTGAATTGTGACTGACCTTGTCAATGATCTGCAGCAGAGATCCCAGAATTTCACGTTAAGGATATTTGGGAGGGGTTTTTTCAGTGTTCTGCCATTTAGAAGTTAAACAAGACAAAGCATAATACAGACAGAGATCAAGAGCTCAGTGTCTGCAGGAAGGCAGTCTCTCATATGGCCCTTCCCGACTGATATTCCTGACACAATCCCTGCCCAGCAGGTTGGGCAGCTGGAGCAAGACCAGCAGGACATGGGCAGAGAGTGGGGACAGCCTTTGGTACTGTGACACCACAGAGGACTGGGTCCTGCAGGATGGTGGTCTTGGCAGGGGGGACCGAGCACCGGGCTGTGCTGGGGCATGTAAGCCCAGGGTGCTGGAGGAAGGCTGAAGGGACAACAAACTTTGTGTGGCCAGAACAGGCCTCTAAAAGGGGAAAGGTGAGGAAGGACACATCTTCTGTAACTTATCCGAATAAACAGAAAAGAGGAAAAAGTTAGTGCATGAATACTTGGAGGTACAAGTCTCCGTTCACTTCATGAGACCTTGGCATTCTCATCTTTTTTACTCCTTTGGAAGCCAAAATTAAACCCAACCCTACCAAAACAGAGGAGAACAGAAACCCTCAGCACCTGGGGAGCAGACAGCAGCAGCGCCAGGATCAGAAGACCGACAGTGGCACAGGGCACCGGGAAGAGCCAGGAGGGAATGGGCAGGGAGAGCCCTGAGCATCAGAGACAGCACAGGCTCCAGTAGCCCTGAGTGAAAATAAGTCTCTGAACTGTGTCAGGATGTTTCTCTTCTGAAGATAACCAAGTGAAAATTGTGATTTACATAGCTGGGAGGTGCCATGCAAAGCGGAAGAGAAGGGAAAAGGAGTGACCACAGGGTGGTTTTCTTTTCTTTTGTGGTTCATTTCTCAAAAGCTGCTGTTTCCCCTTTTCTTTTTTTCCTCCTTAAAGGCGGGAAACTTTAAAAGAAATTGCAGAAAGCAATTAAAAATCTAAAGCAGTGTACTATATAAAACAAGTATGTGGGAGAACCTTTTAATAGCAAACCATCAAATATCTGTGTCCTAAAATGTTGTGGGTTTTTTCCCCCCTCCCACACTGCGCTTTGTTAAAATGTCCCTTGCACGTGTGCCTAGCTGCTGCAAGCGAGCTCAGTGGCAGGGACAAGAAATCTGGAGCTAATGGGAAAAGGGGGAATACCAACCTGTAATTTATGTTCATGATTTCTGCAATGTTATAATTGAATGATACTAACGTTGTGTGCTAATGGATGGTTGAGCACTGGCGTTGGAGAGGCCCCTCCAGTTACAAACACTACAAAGATTCTGCAAACACATGCGCACAGAGACATACCCGGTGCCATCTAGTCCCCAGCACTCAGGCTACGGGTCCACAGTTCTGTATTTCCAAACTCTTTCTTGATCAGTATCATAACTCATAGCTGCATACAAAAGTGAGATACCTTCAGTTACGTCCAAAGCAGGCACAAAAAAAATGACGCTTTTAGGTCTGCAGGCTCTTAAGGAGAAGACAGTCTGCTGTTAGCCCCAGACAATTCAGCCAGGATTCCCTGGGGCCTCACAATCAGGCTAATGAGAAACTCCCCAGCAACCCCCATGTAAAATGCCTTCATAGGTCTTTAAAATGCCTTAAATTCTCTATATATTTAGTAAGACTTTTTACTTCTTTAAAATGTCCCTTGCTGCTCCTCAAGATAATGCTCTTGTGATATATTACAACAGCAATGCAACATTGTCTGGCTGGACCCTTGCTTTGCAAATATTAAATCCTGCTTTCCTCTTGGTTTCAAAGCAGCCAAAAATCCTTTTGCAAAGCAGAGGTGCGCACTTGCCTGCTCCCCCCCCAGCAGCCCTGCCCAGCCCACCCTCTCTGACGCTTTCGGAGTGAGACGGATGGGCTTCAAGGGCTGCATGTGCTGTTAAGAGGGAAAAGCAGGGGGAAGGAGTACTTGTGCTCTTCCTCTGGGATAGAAAACGTCTCTGCCCCTTACACAGCAAAACACTATTGACCTGCTATTTAACAGCAAGCTAAGTCCCCACATTAAGAGAGTAAAGGAAATGCTTTTTTTCTTCCTTTTACATTAAGGAAAAAAATGTTTACAAGACCTGAAGAGGAAGGAAATTTGCTATATGCCCATTGTTAAACAGGGCTGGTGGACACCCAGATTATTTACCCTGGCGCGAGGGCAGCCTCTGCCTCCTTATACATTTTCCTGATTCTCTATGTTAGCAAGTACAGCCTTTAAGTTGTGGTCATTAAAAAAAAAAAAAAAAAAAAAAAAATCATAAAACTATTTCTAGTTGTATTTAAAGTACTTTAATAAATTCCTCAGTGCAGCTATGCCAAGGGATGGATTCCTGCAAAGCATTTCACCTTCACAGGTTTTACCAGGGAGAGGGTGTTAAGCCAGAGCAGACAGGAACTTGTGCACATATTCTACCATGGGAAAACGGATGGCACCCGGTGCTAAGCCATCACCGAACAGACCCACCCGAGTGCAGGATTTCTACTGCCAAATTATCCACTGCCAGGGATACACAAACCAGGCGCCCTCAGTAGCAGAGAAGGCCACCACGAGACACAGAGCTCGGGCCCCACTGTTTGACATGCATTGCCCTGCACCTATGAACGCTTACGCCTGACCTGGGGACAGACAGCTGTCACAGCTACCTGGACAAGCCCCACGACTGCAGGTTCAACTTGTACTCACAAAAAAAAAAAAAAAATCCAATATAGCTTCTACTGGTTTGATGAACAAAATAAGATACAACAGCAAAAGGACCTTCTGTTCCCACAATTGCACCTATATATTTTGCTAGTATTAAAAAAGTTTAAAAAAATCACCTTCTACCTGCTCTTGCTGTCCCTACGTACCACACAACCCTGGGACTGCCGCTCCCCTGGCCCACAGCAGCTGCACAGAGTGCCAACAGAATTTTTCAGAAGTTGCTTTGTATGTGTTTGCACACACACAGAGATGTACAAACACATACAGGAGAAGAAGGGAGAGAAATATGTTAATTTGAAACATCTGGCAAATGTTTCAGAGTTAACAAGTCCCAGGTTTAGCCTTTTGGTTTTTGGATGTTGGGGTTTTTTTTTGCTGGGGGAGTCAAGGAAGGGGAGGCAATTTTGTCATTTTGGACCAGGGAAGGAAGGGGCATGAAACAAGAAGTTGAAGCGTGTTTTTTCACCCTTTATTGAACTTCAACATCACACTACTGGAGCTAATGCAAACAGGAAGATCATAAAAGAACATAATGAAAGTCTCGCACACTGGGACTGAGGGACTGGTTTCAGTTACTGAATATAGCTTTGGAGGCACACCACACAAGAGTCAGTGACTCCATGCAGCCGCACCACCACATACTAGGGCTTTTTAAGTTTTTCTATGTAGTTCCTCAGTCATATTCCAGCCTGCAACCTCTGTCCCATGCACTGCACCCTGTTCTGATAGGATGCTGTATTGCATCTTTATACCCATGTAAGATTGACATCTGTAGCTACTGAACATATTAAGAGGAAAATCTCCCAGTTAGCACATATTTTCTTTAAGCTGCCATAAATCACACATACAATACATTTTATCCCATATCCGACGTCTTGAATGAGAGCTGTAATTATAGGAGTAAATGAAGAAAATGGAGGAGATTCAACTAATTTGGGAAAAGCCTTTCACAGGCTGTCTTTTACTTACAGCACAGTCACCATTAACATCCAAAAATCCCAAATTAACTCCCGCTCTGCACAGAAATTATTTTTGTTGTTGCTGCTGCTGTTTTGAACCTCAGCCTGTGTTAAATTTAATACAATTCAAGATTTGTGATAGATAACACCGGTAACTCCACTCCACTGCTGTTTGAGACGAAGGTCAAGCAAGAGAGCTGGCGAGCGCTCTTTTCATGCGCCGTTAGCTCCAGGCACAAAGGGGCCTTCGACATCACAGCTGGGGGTTTGCAGCAGCAGCAGCAGCAGCAGCAGCAGCAGTATTTGCTATCAAAGACTAGTGAAAACATGAACCGTTCAAAACAGCCGTGGCACCCAGAGAAGATGCACCCAGTGCAACCCAGAGCGCAGCTGGTACAAAGTGAAATGCCAAAGTGCCACACAAAGGCAGTTTATGTCTTCAAGACCAGCCAGATACTGACTCCAGTAAGAAAAGTCTCCCGTGAGCCAGTCTCCCCGTGACTCTTAAAACCCATGCCAACCAGGAATGCAGCACCATTATTAATTTTCATGTTACTGCTCAGTTTCTGAGCTGTTCTCATGTCGCTGCTGAGCTTCCAAGAGAATACCATTGTGCAGTCCAGTATGAAGAGAGCACAGAAACAGACTTATGGTCTTCAAAATAAAAAATATTCTGAGAATTTGCTAAACGTTAAAGACATAATAGCCAGTAAAATATCTTTACACAGGGCACAAACAGTGACTGAGATGTGGCTAGTTACTTTAAACGCAAACTCATTTGACTATTACCCTCATGCTTGTGTTATCGATACATATTACTCAACTACAGACAAGCTTGCTTTATTCTGTTTGGTTTCTTGAGCCTCTTTTTACTCAAATTAGCAAGGTAACACAGATGAGCAAGCCCCAGACACATGTTTAAATGTTATTACTATCAAGCAGTCAAATGTTAAAGCTTTCTACCACGACGATGTACCACTTTTTATTCTCCAGCCCTGACAGTACTTTCCAATTTCCTCTGAGAGGAGAAATACACACATTCCAGTTGAGACCGAGGTTTAAAATTCCTATTAAAGCAGCTTTTATGTAATTAGATTGGAATGAATGTGCAACAGTGCCCATTGCAGAAAACTTCAAAGTGGTTATACTGGAGAAATCACAACCCGATTCAGTATGCCCACAAGAAGAAAGAATGGCTCTCCAGAGGATAAGAGTATATTAGTCTCTGTATGTAATAGATTTTATTGACCATATGGAACTGATATAAAAATTGTGTTGCAGTGGGTAGTCTTGGATTTGAGACAGGAATGTGACATACAAAATACAGTTCCTGTAAAAAGCCTGGCAGCTTTCTGGCAATTTTTGCAATCAGAAGAACCTAAAATATTTACCTGATTGAGTCACTGATGAGTCCCAGGTCAAAGCAAAATCTGAAGATTCACCCTCTTCAACTGAAAAAGAACAAAAATAAGTTGTGATTGCTAAACCAAACCAACTGGAAGGCAAAGCCATCTGAAAACTTGGTCCACTATGACATTAAGTATTAAAACAGACTTCTGCACTGCTGAAAAAGAACTTACTGCTTTCTATAAAATAATTCATAAGGTAGACATTTAGTAAAGAGATTTTCCCTGTGTTTTAACCTAAATATGGGTTTGCAGTTTCCTCCTGAACAGGTAACAGTAAATTCACATGAAATTTTAATAGAAGTTTAAATATTACTAGCTGCTAAGTATTCATATTTGAAATTTTGTACATTCACAACTTGCATGTGCACAATTGCCACTGTAAATGTAATTTTTTTAAACGTATGCTGTAACAGATCATAGTAAAGAACTGTCCTATGTCAGAACACCTGACTTATGTCATCTTTATGTACTAACGGACTAGCTATACTCAGAACAAGTGGTATCTTAACTTTTTCCAGAGCTCAGAATTAAAAAATACTATTCTAATGTGCAACCATGTTCTGTAATATGGTGGTCATAAATAACTGCATTTAAGGCTTGCTGATGTGAAAACTGTCAGAGCCAGGTGCTCAGCACTTGCAAGTGATATATCTATAACCTTCTGCCTGTTAAGAATTATAAAATGTCATCTGATTCTTACATTTTTAAAAATAACCGAGAGATCAACTGACAACAAGCAGGGTAAAAAAAGAGCCCGATCCTACTGTTAGTGAAATCATTGGCAGGTTTACTAAAGTCAGATTGGGCTTTGAAAGCGGTAACTGCAGAAATTCTTCTTTTTAATTGCAAAAGTTGATCATCCTTACCTGTCTGCTCTGTCACCATGACACTAAACAAATGTAAATCATGGGTCTTTATTTCCTGACAAAAAGTATTTACTCCATGCTCTGAACAATGCCTAACTCTTTACATTATGTTGGATTCAATTACAAATTCCACGCAATTCTACAACTGAAATCCAAGTGATATTGTAAAGTCTCAAGCACAGCTGCTGCTGCTATTGTCCAGCAGGGACCTGTATGCCCAGGCCCTGGAACCTGCTCCAGTGGTTACTTACATTGAGTATTTATATTTTCACCAAAAGATTCTTGATTTTATGCTTTCCTTCCACACACACACCCCCAACTTTTTTTTTTTTTTCCCCCCCAGTCCACTACGGAATTCTGGCACCCTGTAAGCTATCTATCAGGTTGATGTCAACAGTAACATCATGTGGCATTATGAACAGAAAAGATAATTTACATAGGCAGTGCCATGACAAATTTTGATTTTATGTTCAGACCATAAACAAATGTGCTCCACAGAAGGGCACAACTCCAGTCCTATTAGTCTGCAAGTTTACTAATGGAATAGCGTGGAATTTGGCCACTTCTTTTGAAAAATCATACTTGAGACACAATTACACTTTTTCCTATGTCTATGTTAGCATAAAGGCCATGTCACATAATATGAAATTCCAGAATGTTAGAGAAAAACAAGATACAAAGCTATGAGCTTACTGAAGCCGTTATCAGTACTATTTCCCAACAGCGGCAGAGCAGGCTTGGTTCGCTCGCGCATGCTCTCCGCTGGAGGCTCACCTACCATTTTGTGTTCTGTCAAGACACCATCTTGTTCCCATTTTGACCCACCTCTTAATAGAAAAACTCCGGACATAGTTATCCTAAATACAACTTCACTCTTGCACAAATATATGTCTTGTTTTAACATCAAAATCTACATCTATTTGGGAGGTTTCTGCTCCAAAACTAAATAAGCTAAGTTTGCAATTCATGTACGTTAGTCAAAACAGGCAAGTAGAATTTTTATTTAAGCCTTGAACGCTTTTTGATTGTCTTACTTGGACAGTTTTTTATATTACTACTTTTATGCTGAAGGGGTTTTTATTTCTTTACATTTTATCTTGGAAAGAGAGGTAAAAAAAATACCAGTCTGCTAAAAATACGTAACAGCAATAAATTCAGTCCTAGTCAAGTAGAAGTATATGGGATCAACACTGGTCATCGGCAATTTTAGAAACACACTGCCTTTCATGTTGGTTAAACACCGGAGACTATCTAGTCCTTGAGCTGCTGCAGGGCAGCTGGCTCCAGCACGTAACAAAACTGCGTTTTTTGGAATCCCTTAAATGAGGGCAAAGGTTTGAGTCAGCCTCTGTTGGCATTAATTTGCTTTGCTCCCTGATGACTGAAAAGGGGACAGAGAACACATATGTGAAGATGACGGCACTTAAATTCACTTCATATTATTGCAGCCATGGTTTCAGGTTCTCCCCCTCTCTTTGCTCAGACCCACCACGTAGCTGACAGTGCTGCACCGCCACGTAGGAAAGAGGCCAGTGGGATGGAGCCTCTTGAGCTTAGACAGAGACACATCTCCCTGCAGCTGCTGCTCACACCACTATTGCCCCTTTTCCTCTCCTTTTCATTTTTCTTTTATTTTTCAGGTTTTTAAGCAAACGTCATCTTTCACAGGATCAGCTGTAAGAAAAAGTTAACAGCCAAACCTACTCCAAGAGGTATCGCTGTATTGGGCTGATGTTTCTCTTGGGCAGCAGGACAGCATGTCCAGTTGTCCCCTCGGACAGCAAGCACGGGGCAGACGCAAGCATGTCCAGGCAGGACATGACCACAGGCTGGCACTCCTCAGGACCAGTCTTAGGTGGTTTTACGGAGCGGGATGGTCACAGTGACAGCCGGTCAGGAGCCCTGACCC
This sequence comes from Falco biarmicus, assembly GCF_023638135.1. Lineage (NCBI taxonomy): Eukaryota > Metazoa > Chordata > Aves > Falconiformes > Falconidae > Falco > Falco biarmicus. Next base: position 16,556,062 of record NC_079302.1, read on the forward strand.
AAGCACTTGATCCTCACCTGCCTGCCGATCCATCAACTAAGCTAGGCAGTGGGCACAGAGAAACAAGGGGCAAAAGCATGCCCCGCCTGAAAAAGAAATATACCGATGTAATTAAGAAACCACAGAGGTTTGGAGAGAAAGCACATCAGTGAGGCTGAAGCGAAAAAATAGGTGATCAGGCTTTGCAATAGGCACCAAGCGTAATTGTAGGGAGACCATGTAGGAGCCATGCTTCTGCTCCCTCTCCATAACAGGCATAAAACCAAGAGCCCAGAGGTTCCTCCGTGGCTGCCTTAATCTTCTGGATATAAATTGTTATTTAAGGAGCTGGCATTTGAAGTAGTGTCACTGCTGGCTTTAGCTCAGCCTCCGCAATAAGCAGAAGCCACAGAAGTCAGAGGGAAAGATAATCAGTTTCTTCCTCCCAAACTGAACTTCAACACCCAAGCAGTTGCAGCTAAAATCTGCCCTCAGTTGCACACGGCTGTTGCTGGACTCACAGGGAAGCAGGAGCAGCTTTCCTGGGCTGGTTGGAGATGTGGGGACATGACTGAGCACAGAGGGGTGAGGAGTCCCGCAGACCCCCATCTGAGGACAGACCCCTGGGAGGCTGCCTCAGGGCTTGGCCAACCCTCCCCAGGAGGGCAGAGTGGGTCCAGGACAGATCTGGCTGCTACTGCTGTAGAAGGGATTTCCAGCTCTTGCTACTGAGAAACAAGAAGAAAAAAAACAACTTGGTCCATAATATGAGCCAGGGAGTAATTCACTTAAGTTCATTCTTCAATTAAACTTTCAGTTTCTTGTCACTTCTTGAAACCTAGGTTGACTCAGGTGAGCAGTGTACATTACCATTCACTGTGTGGGTGCTATTATTTAAATAGTAGTAATGGCCAAAAAACTCCAGTGAAGAGGTACAAAGCATTCAACACAGTCACTTTCAAAATACATCGCACAGTAAAATAATTCCTGTTCCATTAGCAGGAAAATATGTTTTCTGAGAGACACCAGCCACAATCACAACTACTGAAGTCAAGGACTAGACACTTCCATCTATGCTAGTTAATTACTCTGAATGTGTAGGGACACACAAGTCTACTTTGCTGATGTGCAGCATGGGCAGGAGCCACCCAAGTACCCGAAGTACTCTGCAGCTTGGGAATATCGCAGGCAACAGCAGCACAGTTTAAGATGGAAAGCTGGAATTTTATAAAGCAATTAGAGATCTTGTATCAGCTCTAACTACTTCATGGGAGTCCTGGCAACATAATGGTGAAAGCTCAGCACTTCACGAAATTTTGGAGGCATTTCATACTGGGCATTAAAAATGAAGACACCCAAAATCACTGATGATAAGCTTTGGGCAGAATGTTTACAAGTGCGCTTCACATGTTTTTCTTGGATACTTCCCATTTTCCTTCACAAACTCACCTCATTTTCTACCCAAAATATGTTGTGTGCCTGCACATTAAGCCATGGTTACAACCACAGAAGTTGCTATGTAATTACACTCTTAGTCTTGTCTCTGTCTGCTCTCTACGTCCAAATGATCATTTTTAAATGCTTCGGAAAAGCGTATTTCTACTCCTTTAGTAATACAGAGACAATACAGCAGGAGAACAAAAGTTTGGTCCCGCTCTGCTCCACGTGTCATCAACAGAATGGCAACTGGGGTGCAACACACTGCACCAGTGGAGAGGGCACACGTCTCCCAGTGGCAGACTCAATACACAGCTGATTAGAAAAAAGGATGGGCAAGAAAAGTTTCAAAGAATTAAACCTTGATATCAACACTCACAGCACTATATTTCTATTTTTAACGATAAAGACTTTTATATTCTTCTTTTTTTGTCAATGGTCCAATAGTATTTGCCAACACACAGAGATAAAGTACTGGAAATAAAAAAAAAAAAAAAAAAACAACAGAGACACCCTTTTAGCTGCATCCTTCAGGTTGATGATTATGAGATAGTTATAGGAAACTCATCCAAGAGTGTGCCTGCCAGAACAGCTGTGCCTTTGGTGAAATCTGGGGGCACATATGAAGCTGAAACCTTTCAGGAAGGCTGTCTTTGACTTGAAAATAGCCTTGGTCTGGCAGTGTAGAAAAATCTTATTGTTAGTCAACTCAAAAGATAGGTAACTCTGTGCACTGCCCACCCGCAGCCTGGTGCTGGGAGGGCACTGCTGGCAGTGGGAGAACATTCCCTGTTCTGCACCAGAACAGGAGGACTCACTGCTGTCATGCCTGGAGAAGACTGTTCTGCTCCCACTGACTGTGGGACCCAAATGCAAGAGGCAGAACAAGGATAGGGCCAACACGGGGAGAAGCTGTGCTCAACGGCAACATCACAATACAGCACTCTTGTGGGTGCCAAATATTTGCATTTTGCCCACTCATCTCAGATGTTCTCCAAGGACGCTTACTTAATTGCTAGGTCACGAGTGCTGCAGGCTCAAAGATTTTGGTTCTTTATGCTCAGAGAAACCTTTGAAAGGATTCAGCATCCATTCCCCCTAAGAGTGAGAACATCTATTTATGGGGCTACCATTACCTGAACTCCATTCACAGTCACAGTGCTTATTTAACACTTTATCACTCCCAGGAAAGAAGTTAACCTTATCAAAGTAAGACGCTTCTGAACCAAATGTTGATTTCTAGATGCAATCAAGCTTCGCAAGTGAGCAACAGCCCCTCAGTAATTCAGATGGCGTGTGTATGCTCCCTTATCCTATTACACAGGCTTCAAGGACCACAAGGACCAGTTTAACTCTTCCCACAATATAAAAACTCCATAGTATGCTAACTAAATGTCAGGAACTGTGACAGGTTGAGAAACTGCTGAGAAATATGTTGAGTTACAAGCAAATCCCCCAGTTGATGGGGGAACTCTCCTGAATCGGGGCTGCTACCAAGAGCTGCAGTTGGGACCAGGGCCACTCCCTCACCCATGAGCAACCTTTGAAAACTGCATGTACAGAACAGTTTCAGCGCAGAAAATGCTGGTGCCACTTTTTAATTTGGAGGATTTTGTCAGATTTTGTTGGTGACAGAACACTCTCAAATAAACCTGGGGAAATCTCACTGATGCCTGTGTACTAGCTGTAACGTACGTGTCAAGATTCACAGCTTTTACTCTAGAGAAATACCCTAGCACCAATCCACATTGTAAGCCAATCACACGGTAACCACATATTTTCCCTGACCTAACTGTAGGTACTCGCAAGCAAGAGCTCTGTGATCTTCTGTAATCTTCAGGCTTCTTTGCTGCCTTTCAGATGCACATCTCTCTGTGCTGTCCTACCCAGCCTTCGCTCCGTCCTTCCCATCACATGAAATTACATGCTCCCAAATCAGTGCAGGACACAGAATAGCTCCATCCAACCGCCATTCATCCACCACGACTCATCCCACAGCACTCACAGCCTGGGATTTGATACAGCGCTCTTAATCCTGCAAAATGCAGAGCAGCTTCCATTTCCACAAAGTCAAAGGGAGCTGAGGATGCTCAAAACTTTGTGGACTGAGGATTGTATGTTAGCCAGTTTCCAGCTGCTTGGCATGGCAGGAGCACAAAGGGTGTTAACAATCTTTACACTTTAAATAGACTGGTATTTTCCACTCACATCTACAGTCTGTCCTTTGGAGAGGTACAGATAGGCTTGCTCCTCGAACTGAAAGAGGAGAATACCACTGCTCTCACAGCCTACTACTCAGAGAAGTTTGGTCCCGCACAGCACTGGGAGCTGCTACCACAATTAGCAGGGGCATACAAAAAAAAAAGAAAAGGTTGGAAATGGCTACTTTAAGCTGAAGCCAGCTAGTCCCTTCTGTTCACATCACCTCCCAGCTCAGCATAAAGCTTTCCCTCCCTTCTGCTTATATGTTGCCTGTAACATTCCCCACCTCCTAACATCAGAGACACAAAGGTCTGCAAAACACAAAAATCTGCATAAAAGGAGCAAAGAAAAGTAACAGTATGGAAAAAGACCCCATTTGTTTTTTAAACGAAGCGCCACTGCAGCAAAGCTGCAGGCCCCTGCCCTGGAGCGCAGCAGGGTGCAGAGGTGGCCCCGAGCCAGGCCACGCCACGCATGAGGAACCCGCTGCCCTTTGTCAGGAGGCTGGGGCTCTCTCCTGCCAGCGTGCACAAGGAAACTTCCACATCCAGCCGACAACGGGAAGATCTGTGGGGCTTTGCCAGTACTGAGAATAGGTGCTGGTGAGCGTATGCTGATGCATTTACCGTACCTTGCAGCTAAAAGGAAAGGCAAATCCCCCTGGTGCCTCTGTACCAACATTCAGGGGAGCAAAAAGGTACCTGGCAGAAGCAGCCAGGTGTGCTTTATACCAGCCATTTGCGCCAATTTACTCCCTTTGGAAAATCAACTTTGCAAGAGGATTCCTGCCAGGCCTCCCAGTGTTTACTAGGTATTTTGCTTGTTTGTGTGATCATTTCCATTTAGCGTTAGTAACACTTTACTATTTTTTCCCCTCGTAGCTGGTGAAAAGGAGCACTGGGAGACCAAGGCATCACCCAAGAGGTGACGGTGTATTCCTTGCCCATGCCCTAACCCACGGGAATTGTGCGTGGTGCTTGGCACACTCACTCACAGCTCCAGAGCCACCTCCCTGTTCTCTCCCCAGTGCACAGCCGATTCAGCTATCGGTGGCCCTCGGCCAGGAGGATTTTTTCCACCTTAAATAGGACTGTTATATATTAGTCCTTTCATGGGCCAGCAGGCCAGGGAATAAGACAAGAGGGTTTACTGAAATGGCTTATTTAGCTAGTTCAGAGCCTAGATTTGCACAAGTTCTCTAGCTGCTTTTCTCCAAAGTCAGTAACAGGGCTTGGCAGAGACTGTGGGTTTTGCTGGCAAAGTCAGCCTTTTTGTGTGAAGGAGGGAGGAGTGGGGAAACCCAGACTGCTGTGCTCTGTAGGTCAGGGAAAAGAAAAAGAAAAAAAAAAAAGAAGAAGAAAAAGACGAAAGGAAGAAGGATGAGACAAATGGGACAGAATTACAAAGGAAAACTGAAAAAAAAAAAGATAGGAACAGAAGAAGATGTGAAGGTGATTAAGGAGAAAGACAAACAACAAAATAAGGTAGCACTAGCAGGTTTATGCAAAGGAGATCTAATTATGGGTGGCTAAGTCCTCCAGGACATTAATATTCCATCGTAATGTGTCTAGTTTCCTCCTTTCCAGACATGGCAGGGAGGAAATGAGAATCACTTAGATACACTGTTTAATGAGCAAATGATGGACGATCACCAAATACAGCCTGCCTGATAAGTATCCATTAGCTTAAACTCGCACAGTAAATCTGTGCCTAGCTAACAGGCCTGCCTCTTCAAACACTATGGCAAAACTTAATGTAACTAGAGAAAGGGATCGTTATAAATAAAAATCTCATCTCTGAAAGACAATACAGACGGTAGGACATACATAATGGTTAATCACAGCCCTTCCCATGGACAGCACACCTGACTCACAAGCCAGAGCATATTTATTCCCAGTGCTCATACTTAGTTTTTGTGTGTCTAATTCACAGACTTCACTGGAGACAGATATTTCCCATCAAAATCTATTATATAAATAAATATGAGTGTATGGTGTAATAAAATGCAGGCAATGTTTCAGGTTGCTCTCAAGATCAACATCTTATACATGCAATACATTAAGTTTAGAGTTCTCAAAACTGGGCCTGCAGACATGCCACTTCCATAGTTTACATTACAGATTTGGGATCAATACTTTTACTGATGGGTCTTACAGCTTGTCGTTGAAGATTAATCCCCAGAGGGCAGGGTGGGTGGTTTTTTTCCCTTTAATTGCAATACATGGCATTTTAATCTGTGAATTGCTCAGGAATTTAGAGGTTACCCTGAAAGAGGCACCTGCCCAAAGGAGCCCCCTTCTCTGTGCTACATACGAGACCCACAGCAGCAGGACCTCAGCTCTGCACAAGAATCACATTTTCCTGGCACACTGGTATAGAACCATGCCAGCCATGGCTGGCACTGGGAACATCCAGTTTTAGGTTCCCCAGGTCTTATCAGGAAGCACTATACCTGCAGCTCTGCCACAGGGCAACACGTTGCCCCTTGCCAGGTGTGCTGCTGTCCCCCCTCTGTCCTGCAGCAGGCTGTGCCAACCTCCTGCACCCCCAGCACAAGGGGACACATCTCTGCTACCTCCCCACCCTCCTCTTGCCTTTTTGCACAAAAATCTCAGTATCAGTTCTTTTTAATTGTTGCTTTCACCTTGGAAATGCAGGAAGGGGACTGGAGTTTGGGAATCCTCCTGCTTTTTCTGCTTGGAATTTGCCTGGCCATGACGCTGGTGGGCCCAAGGGACCTATCTATCCCACCGATGGCCCATTTGTGCCCAGCACAGATGTGCTGCGGCCACAGACATATCTTCTGTGATGAACTCTGCTGGAAATGGATGGGAGCACCAAGGATCCCTACTCTCACCTGCCCTGGCTGGGCTGAGTCCCAGCCTACACCACTACCCCTGCTCCAGTGGGGTGAGAGCACAGGCGTGGGGCAGAGAGCAAAGAGGTGGTGAGGGAAAGGGAGATGCACAAGGACGCGGAGTGCAAGGCAGTCACTCCTGTGGATGGGATGGGGAATGGCAAGCACTGGCTGCCTGTGGGTGTGCTCCTCCTTGCATTAGTATATGCATTTCTAAGGCAACTGTCACCATAGTGTCTGCACCTTCTTTCAAAAACAGATCTACTACAAGTAAGCAGGCACTTTAAAGCTCAAGTGAAACAGAACAGGTGAATCTGGCATTCCTCGTGTTGCTCATAAAATCATGTATCTTACTTCAGCAACCAAGAGTTTAAATATTCTTGCTCCATCTGGAGCACTGCTGGATGACAGAAACATGTACATGTTGAATCCCTAACAAACAGAAACAAGGAAAGTAGAGAAAGGGGGAATTAACACACTTAGAATTCACAGCCAGGACTTTAATTTCATAGTTGTGAAGTCATCCCTTGCTCTGCTAAAATGCCAAAATCAGGCTGAAATTACCCAAAGACAAGACAATGATGCAAAAGACCCATGAAAAGTGACAGACCACAGGTGAGTCAGCAAGTACAAAGACCAAGCTGCTACTCAAATACTTGCAATTTCTTATACCTTCCACCACACTTTGGTGTAGAACTTGTACTAGTGAAGGCTCTGCTACCACCCTACGCACTTTTGAGCGCAGATACCTGATGAGTAAAGGTACACATATCTCAGGTATCACCTAAGACAGTATTTGCAAGCACATAGGACACAGGGCTCTGCTTTGGAAGACAGCAGACCTGAGAGGTGCAGTTGGCAGAGAAAAGGTGCACATGGCAGAGTCCAGCTGAAGGGATGGTACAGGCCAAAGGCACACCAGAAAGGCGTTTATTGTTTCCTGAACATAAATGGCTACAATGAAATGAAGTTTCAGAATGAAACCAAAACACCATGAAGTTCAAACACTGGACTTTGCACAAAGAATACAATGTGGGGTCTCACCAAGTCAGATTTATTGCATGCTTTGCTGCTCCAGAAAAAGAAAACAGGGCAGGGGGACATGGGACAGCACTGTTTTTACATTAGGGCTTTAAAGTTTCTCTATAAGCAGGACACCTAATAAAACAATTTACATGTGCTGGCTCTGTCTTGAGGCAGCTAATGAGGATGCTGAAAAGTTAACATCTAACACGGACTAACATGGACAAAGAAAGGGGAATGTTCCAAAATTAATTTACATAAACTTTTGTATGGGAACAGGAACAAAACTAGAAATGAACAGAAGTAGACAACTATGATCTGCAGGTGGGCTCTAACTCCTTACACTACCTCTTGCTCTGGTAAAGTACATAAAGAGATTTACGTGCACCAGAAGACTGAGTACATACACCCTACTTCAGGCTGCAGTCTGCTCCCCATTACTACTAATGGGCATCGCCCTTCTGTGTTCTGCTTAGTCAAAACCATCTGACCAAGTGCAGTTCTGTAATAAAAAAACCTCACAAAAAAACCCAAAAAAAAACCCCCCAAAAAACCCAACTATTCACTGTCCCACCTGCTATGGTCAGACCAAGAGCCACATCCCTCCAGATCCTGCTGCTGTGGACAATGAGTAGCTTTTTCCTTTCCTTCAGCAGAGAGCTGCCATCAGGATGTAATACTCTCCAGCTCATCTCATCATGACCATAAATCAAGTCCCACTTCACAGCAATTTCCCCACTATGGATTTCATCCAGACCCAACAGAAGCAGATGCAACATCTCCCACTTCACATGGATCAGGCATATTACTGTCAGCCTCCATCCTGACCTGTCCCAGAAGCTGGGAGAACCCCAGTTTTCAGACCTGGGTTTAAGGTAGTGAGCTTAATGCCCATGAAAAATTCACACTTGCAAATGTGATAAAAAGAACAGAAAATTACTTAAACAACAGCAATTACCTTGAGGGTCACTGATGAAATGGTAAAGCACACAACCACTCTACTCTTACACTTAAGTCTGTTAATTCATAATTCTTCAAAGCAGGTTTTACTGTGTTATGCCTAAAGCCCTCATCCCTGCTGCAGAGAGCTCCAGCAGGAGCAGAGCTGCTGTACCAAACACTTTGTTTAGCATCACGCTCCCCTCCACAAATACCCTATTCAGCATCCAGAGCTATTAATCACAACTGCAAATATATATATATATATCTTTAACCAGATTTCTACAGCTCAGCCAAAAAAAAAAAAAAAAAAAAATACACTGGTTTTTACTGCTAATCCTTCAAACCTGGAAATTTTTCCAGTGGTGAGCTGTGTTTGCAGCATAGGTAGCACAGGAAAAGGAAAAGAGAGTAGGTTTTTCCTGGCCAGCCATTTTAATTAGAGCTATGAGGGCTTGGAAAAACCCATCTGGTGAGTGGAGTTACTTCCCCTTTTCCCCTCCTCTTGGGATACTGGTGCCAACCAGAAAGACCCAAAATTCCAAAAGCAGAAGTATGCTGGGCTGCCAGCGCACCCGCTTTGCTGCCGTGGCAGGGGATCAGGCCCTCGACCCGCACAAGCAGGGCTTCAGCCTTCCTGATGAGAGCAGGGCTTCAAGGGCCGTTCAAAGGAGTTTGTTTCCCAAGCAAATAACTCACTGTAGTTCTTTTGTGCATGCAAGCGTATGTGTGTGTGTGTGTGTCTGTGTGTGTGGCAATACTCCCCGGGCTCACTCATTTTAATGCTGCTTTCTCCCCAGATGAAAATATACATATTCTTATTAAGAAAAAAAAATGTGCAAAGTATAAATTTGCATCTGTGATCATTTCTGGTTCATAAATTGTATTTTAATAATAAAACAATATACTCTTCTGTACTGCTTTTTAAACACTAACAGGAAAGTCTGTCTTATCTGTACACAAGCCTAAATATTTTGATGAAGGAACACACAAACAGTATAAAACAAGTACTGTATAAAGTGAAATACAGATAAAAGGGTAAAGAAAAGCAGATGTAAAGTTAATACATGGAGAATTCAGCACCTCATCCTGCCTCCTTCGCCACAAGAAAAGTTTCTTCAGTCACACAGAATGACTCACGTAAGCAGATGCCCCACACCTCCCCACTGCTGAATTTTATTGCACAGGTCAAGGGAAATTCTCCAGCTGAGTTTCTTCCTACTAGAAAGACAGGCTTTGTTGGCCATGTTAAGGTGAAAGAAATTACAATGCGGGAGAGAAAGTTGTATATATCACATATATGCCTTCGTAGCGTCAAATTTAATTTGCAGAAAAACTAACTTGGCCACCATAAAGTGGAAACTAATATTTTTTATGACCCCTTAACAACCTGTCCTTAGTGCTAACATACCATAAATAAATTTCAACATCTTGTTATACATGTAGTTTATTTTAAACAAGACTAAAAGGGGAAAACAGTTCTTATTGAAAATTGGCACACATACAAAGAAAGGGGGAAAGCTGGCTTTTAAAACTTTATCCCAAAGCCTACACTTTTTTTTTTTTTATTCCTGTTAAACTTACCACCTTTCCACTGAAATGAAACATAGAGTTTCCAAATATTTTATAATTCTGAATGGATTTCCCTAGTGTAACAGTAATAATATTTTTACAGTTAAAAGATCCACTGATTTAATAAGTGTGATTTGTGTATTTAGAAAATTCATTAGAGCAGACATTCCCCAACATTTTTAGATTTATTTATTTATTTAGTCTAATTTGGGTACACTACTTCAAAAGAACGCTTAGAGCTTCCCAGTTCCTTAGTCACTCACTAATAACATCTAATAATTAATAAAGACATGTAAATTCTTAACTCCCAGAACTATTCCAAACTTACTATCTGTATGCTTCATGTCATGTCTCACTTATAGATATCTGCATTACTTTGTTTCATAAAATGCTGAAGGGACACGTACTTATCTTGCTCTCCACCAAGAGTGAATATTCAGGCATGCCGCAACCAAAGCCTGAGCAAACCTCTCCTCTAGGAGCCTGCAGAGTTTTCCAGGCAACCGTGGAGGTTTTTAACTGGTTTTACTGCACAGCTGTGTGTGTCCCTTCTGCAAATGCCAGTGCCTGCACGCTTTTGTAAATGCACATGTGCTTGTACATGCATGCTTGTGTAAATGCACACACCTGCAGCAGCTATGGGGGACACGCACTTCTTCAGCCACTGTAGAAATGCAGGTGTGGTGTCAGGTGAGCACATCGGGATAGGCTCATTAGCGCTAACTTTTGGGAGTATTTGGGAGCCAGGAGGGAATGAACCAAGCGAATGTGCAGCTGTGATATGGAAAGTACAGGCCCAGCTTAAGAGTAAATGCAATGCCTGGGACAGCAACTCCGAAAGCATCTGTAGAGACAAAGAGGGCACAAGCAAACACCCTCATTCCCCTTCACGAGGCTGCCAGCCCCTTCTGCCTCTGTCTGCAGAGCTGTTACAATCCCTGTCCTATGGGCAGGGACCACGGGGAATAACATTAGCTCAAACCATCTTTACTTGGAGGCAAATTACATTGCGTCTGCTCCTCTCTGACAAGTGCTCCTGTCAGGGCTTTGTGTTCTGCAACATTTCCTTGCCATTTATTTGCTTGTTTTGATTTCTGGTCTTCTGTCGGGAGGAAGACTGCCAAAACCGTAAGTCCTGTCTCCTACAAGTACTGCTAAGCCTGGGAAATGGGGCATGGGGATTTCCACACATGGCTCAAGCCAGTAGGTTGACAGAAGTTTACTTAAAGAAATACAGCTTGCATAAAGTTTTGTATTTAAATTTCAGCGGACTAAATGAATAGGCCTTGAAAGAAGAATGAAAATAGCTCCACTTCCCTAAATAAAAGGTACCATAATAGGTATTATGAAATGACATTCCGAATAAACTTCCCACACCAGAATCACAAGAATCACGCGCAGCTGCAAGGTTATTCATACACGGACAAACTGTAATTGTGCTGTTAGTTTTGCTCTGTGTAAAACAAGTCCCCCAAGTCTGAATGGTTTCTGCTATGACTTCTTCTAATCCACAAATCTGTTCCTCGAAGCCAAACTGAAACAGAAAAAAGGCACAGAAGTACCTACCTTTCAAAATAAAGAACTTTCTTCCAACCTAACCAATATAAAAAATGCTCAGATAATTAATTTACAGTTGCGCCAAACAGGGTTACTTAGCTGAACTAATGTTTTTTCCCAGGCAAATTTCATCCATAGCCAATGGGTCAGTGAAGCAGAGTTCCTCTACAAATTTGTATGACATCTGAATATATTTCCTATCCATACTTTTCACTGTTAATGAGCTTTCACTGTTGTTTGCTTGATTTCCTGATAGTTACATAATCCTATGGAAATCCTGCAGTAAATAGAAGCCGCATTTGTGTTTGGTCCATACTTATACCCATGCTTCACGTAGTAGGTGTGCTTTGGCCATGCACGCATCAGTACAGAAATAGCTCCAAGTCACACGAACAAACGAACTGCCTAAACAGCAATATGGTAGAGAGGGGATCGACTACCGGCATTCCTTCTGTATGACTTACGGACACCACAGTGTTCTGGGAAACCATCGGTTTGTATTAGTGCTGACTGGTTTCAAGGATGGGCTGTTAAGGTGAACATCACTCAAGTGTATGTAAAACTTTCTATTGATCAGAAGGCCAACCCTGTAATCGATAAAGGCGCAGACATCCTATCTCATCCATCATGCAAGCAATTTGTCTAAAAACGTGAAATCATTCTTTTTTGTTGACAAGGTTTTGCGATAGTCTCTGTCTGGGAAGTGGCAGACAAAAGTTTCTGCTAAACACACGCAATAATCATCGTAATGCTACTACACTCGGGGAGACTTGAACTTGCCCCTGACCTCCCAGCTATTCCCGTGTCAGCCCTTTGGCATCAGCCACTACTGGTCGTGCTGGAGGCTTCCTCGTGCACTGGCTGGTGCTGGTACCTTGTAAGTGAGCTCTTTGCTGTAGCTTGGCTCACTGCACTGGCTCTGGGCGGACAACCCTGAGTACCCCACACAGTCTGAAGTTTTCCACCTTGCAGACTACTAAAATCATCTCTTTGATTCAAATTCAGGGGAATGGGATGTGTAACTGGGATAAACTGGGATTATTTTTCTTCTAATATGAGAAATATTGCACTCACCCACTTCTCACTTCAACAGCCTGACACCAAGGCAGGATGTGTCAGTATTTCTGATGGCTCACACCAGTAACATGTCTAGTCACCAACAGCTCCAATACATGAAAGACTAGAAAGATTGAGACCTTAAGGTATGTAACGTTACACAGCATCTGAAGTCCTATTTAAAGTCAGGTTTGGGTTTTTTTGGCAAAGAGAGTTACTAACCAACTTTCAAAAATAAGGCATGTAAGTGGCTCCTGTTGAAGCCAGAACCACAGCAGACACTGTGCTCAAGTCTGGCCATTTTTGTCCATCTTTCCACAGTGCAGAAGATCTAAAAGAGCTGACACTGCCTCTAATTCCTTAAACCTTGAGGGGGAAAAGAAAAGAACTCCTGTTCTTTTAGAATTATGATCTACAGGCATTCATTTAAAAAAAAAATGAATGCACTTACATTTTAAGTAAGTTCAAGCACTGCTGATTTAAAAAAAATATTAATCTTTTTCACATCTGTGCTTATATGATAGATGCTGTTCAAAACCACAAACCAATCTCCTAAAATACCACACTTCCACCCACTCAGCTGAACTCAGAGATTGCTTTAAAAAGTCTGTTTCTGGGCTATTGGAGTCAGTGGAATTTGGAGCGAAGCCTTCTCTTCTAACCAGACTCATCACTTATTTACGTGGAAATAACGAGATCATAAAAGAGGCACCAGGGCAACGATGTACAGCCCAAATACTTAACGGGTACCCACAGAAATGTAACTTGCACTCTGAAAGGACTGAGAGGGGAGGGGAAGAATTTGGAAAGCAATTCCAGGGCTGGCAGGAGGTAAATCAGCTCACTCCCAGCTCCTCCTTTCCAGCTTCACCCTTCCTTCCCCACACTTCAGACGTCCCACCACAGCCAGCCCTGCAGACAAGTGCAGGAATGAATGGCTGAAGCTGGCTACTTCAAGGCTATCCATGGAAAACACTTCTGCCAAACACTCTAGGTTTTCCCCTTCAAACGGGTACATGCAAAGAAACCAATCTACCATGTAGGTTGTACCTATACTGAAGTGATACCTTTTAAAAAACCCCTTTGTTTCAGCAGCAGTGAAGAATCATCTTCCACGTGCCTTGTGTGACCGCACCAACTTGAAAAGAACCACTCACAACTGGCTCTGCAGGCCAGAACACCTTCTGATGTGTCATCAGCTGCAGACTTTTCTCCCAAGTGTGCCAACATAGCTGGGTATGCGGTTGCAGTATCACGTTACTCAGTGACAACTAGTTAACGTCATTTAAACTTTAACTGGAAACAAGACAGATTAATACTCCTTGATCTCCCATCACTGTTGAGCTGCCATCAAAGCACCAGCTGACAGGTCAGTGATAGTGAAAAACCCCAAACTTCTGGCAGCCAGGGCTACTTCCAAAACCAAAATGAGAGCACTTTTAATAACTCAAAAACACAGCGCACTGTGTTTTGAACAACAGTTTTTCACTTCAGCAAGTTTATATTATAGTATATGTCTCCTTGAACTGAGAGATCATTTGTTTAAATTGCTTGATTATATATAATGATCCCTCTCTTATAAAACAAGATTCAACATTGCCACTGGGGAAGAGGGCGGAAATTACACAGAAATTTGACAAGAAAGAAAAAATATCATACAACTCTTGCAGTAATAAAACATTGGGAGAATTTTCACTTGACTATTGAAAAAAGCAGAGCTAGAAACATCATGTTTTACCCCAGCTATTAACACTAGCTCTTCATTCACTGAGTACAATGTACAGCTTTGATCAAGCTATAGGATCCACATGCTCACAAAATACTTAATTCTAAATACATAGCACAGAATTAGTCGCCAAGAATTTATGCTGTCGCCTCCTGCCGCCCTATATTTTCCTAAACCTTGGAGTCCAATTCACGTATGTAAGTCAGATTATTTTATTTTTAACCTATAGGGATTGGATATAATTTATTTCAACTCTGCCAGAAAGGGTATGCTTTCAAAGCAGTGTTTTGCACTTTGATGGACTGAAATGAGTACAAAAATCCAAATTCAATAATAAAATCTGAAAGCTAGAAAAGTGAAATCGTTTACCAGCAAGTTGGAAAGCAGCTTACATGTACACTACTAAATTTTTCTGAAAACATCCCACAGGGCAGGAAAAATAAGAGCTTACCTATTCACCTAATTTTTATTCTGTAACTTCTAAGAGGGAAAACATGGATTTTGTCTCTCTACACTTAATTGAGCTTAACTGAGGGAAGAAAAGACAGGCCTGCTCCCAAATGAGAAGAGACTGATAGAAAGTGATGTGTTTATCCTGTTGAAATCGTTTAGCAGCCTGGATCCTCCCACAGCTTCCCAGAAGTGGCTCCTGGTTGCCCACCTTCATTAGGCTGATTTCAGCTTTTCCTAACAGCTTACTGAAGAGGAAGAAGCACACAACCATTACACACCTTCCCCTGTTTGCCCGATGATGGGTGCTGACCTCCTGCTTGTGGTGGTCTCTGGAGCAGAGGGTCTTTGGACTGTGGGTGAGGTGCCCTGACTGCTACTGCTCTACAAGACACATTGTCGATTTCTGCTACTGGGGGATGCAGGGCTCCTTTGCAAGAGAGGACCCTGCCTGGGGGATCCCAGTGAACAGAGGACAGCAGAAAATGTAATGCTGAGAGAGTAACTCCATCTAACAGGAGATTCATTTCTAAAGCAAGAAAAATGAGCCCAAATACAATAATCTCTCCATCATTCACACATTATAATGAACTTAATCCTGAAGTCCTTCTGTTTCTGGAGGCCTAGCTAGTTCTTAATAAAAGTTATTTCTCATTTAATTAAATCTAACATTTGTGTATTTGACAAGAATAGGGAACACTGGCTGCTAAATACATTTTCTGAGTACCCAGCCATGCTTGTCCATGGCGCAGTGGCTGCACTATGAGGAAGGAGAACCACAAGTGAGAATAAGTGAGCTTTTTGGAGAGAGGTCTTGGTGATCCACATTTAAACACACGAATCCAAAGAGAAAGACATCCCCTTCACAGCACCTATTCATCCACCCGTTCCTACGGGATGTTACCACTCCTGAGCAACGGTCACTGCATTTGTCCGTGTCTGATGCAAGGTGAGAAAAGGACAAAGATGCTCAAGAGCTACCGTGAATATGCATGCACAGAAGGGATGAACCATTTTTAGATGTCAGAGCTTTCACTGATCATTTTCACAGTATCTTAAGAGAACAGAATTGCCATCACAACTAAATTTATCCCAAACATTAACATTTCTTGTGCTAACCATTCAGGGTATTCTTTTTCTAACGTATGTCAGCTTAGTGCTCTCTCCAACCAGGCAGCTGGAAACAATATGTACTTATAGACATGTTTGGGGTTTGCTCTAGGAAATATCACAGGTTCATATGCAGATGTGTACATTCAGCATAATATTTCAGACATAGCATAAATATCCATATGTGTGTATGTATGTTTGTATGCATATCTGCAACCTCTTTAGTTTTAACAAGGAGCATCTATCTGGGGATCTATTTACCTTTTTTATTTGGCAATCAGTTTTTATGCTGTTGACTAACACTTCTTAAAAATTGAAGTCAGTTTCTGGCTACACAGACTGCCTTTCCAGAGTAATGGTCACTGGATACCATGGGTCCTGCCAGGAAGAGGCTGGAACTGGCCAAAGGATCATTTTTACCCCAATTTACAGCTGGGAGTTTGCGTGTCACTGTAGCAAGGCAGGACCGGCACCTGGGGTGGATGGGTTTTTCTACATTGCCCTGTTGTGACAACTGAAGGCTTCAAAAACAAAAATATTGTCCTTCAAGAGTTGCAACATTGTTTCAAGTGATTCCCCACCCTACCCTTCTAATCATTTACACTTTTAATGTAACAAACAAGAAGGAATAAATAATAAACAAACCTACCAAAATACCCAAAACTACAAGCAGTGATGTTCACAACCTTAAAGAAACCACTTTCCATCGCTCCCCAGCAGATAGCTCTTGCTGTGCTGTAACCAAACTGCCGGGAAGAGCGAGCCCAGCACTGCAGTACCCAGGCAGCAGCAGCTGTAAGGCCCTGTCTGCAACAAGGGGGTGCCACGGGGATGGCCACCAGACAGCAGGACTGCTCAGCATCCTCCCCTCTCACCACTTCCTCGCCTGCATGTTCACATCCTCACATCCGTAGCAGGTAACAAATCTAACTGTGCCACTACCTCAGCTAATACACAGCATCGTTTATTGTGAGCCAACACATACTCATCCACATCCTTATCAACACTGGTATTAGTACCCAAAAGGGAAGCATCTTCCTCTTCCCTTTTGTCACTCTCTTCATCTCAATAAACAGTGTTATTAAGCATCTTTCTAAAGGACTGGTTTGTGTTCTCCAGGTGTTTTAAGGCATACAGCAGTTTAATGTCGAGTATAAAACAGAAAAATTAACTATACTGCCAACTTTCCAGCAGCAACACAAATATATACCTTAAGAGATACACTCAGGTTTAAAAGCTGATAAATCAGCTAAGGAGAGGAGTCAACATATCTTATCTATCTTCATTAAGTTTGACTTCCAAATACTAAAGATGGGACTAAATCACCCCCTGATGATGTGGGCAGAGCTGAATTAATTTTAGATGCTGCCTCTCCATCCTCAGGCAGGGTTTACTTGGAGACAAAGGCTACTTACAGGCCCACGGTCATATGCAAGCGCCGCAGCCAAAGCCAGCAGATCAGGCTCCAGCAGCACCAAGCACAACTAAGGAATTAGTAAAGCATACTACATTTATTAAAACTTGCTCTTTTTAGGTCAGTGCTGTTTAAATCAACACCTGTGGTTTCATGTGTTCACTTGTGTTAGGAAAATAAGTCCCTCCCTGTGCTTCCAACCCTGCTGATCCCTGCGTGCAGGGATGCTGCGCGTGGCTGAGGCCCTGGGGATGGCAGGGACTACTGCTGGGTGAGCGTGTCCCCTGCAGCCAAGGTCCTCCTTGAATTACACCCAGCAGCAACGTGGCACAGGCACAGTCCAGGCTGAATGTCTCTCCCTGGCTCTAGGGAAGAGCTTGATGTGCTGGGAGGCCATAGGTTGCATAGCATTCTGCCAAGATACCCAAACTCCCGTTTGCTCCCTCTCTGCCAGTCTGGCTGCTCACACCACACAAGAATGAGCAAATGAGGCTGCTGGGCAGATTTCCACACCCACCCCCCCCATGATGTACAAAGATTAGAAGGCTCTGCATGCCACCACCACCCACCTGGCTGGCCACCCTGGAGCCCCACTGCCCTTGCAGGTGGGTAGGGGAGCAAATTGTTGACTTCCTCCTCCCTGGCCAGTTTGGGAGCCAGCACTGAGAGTCCCCAGGCTAGCAAAGCTAGGTACAGCAGGTGGCTACCAAAAAAATCACCCTGCCCCTGGGTGGAACGGGCGGGAAGTTTGCTGCCATGCCTTAGGAAATGCTTGGGACTCACACCGCAGCTCCCTGTTGAACCCCCAGCCCCATAAGAGGCAGCAGCAGAGCTGCCCAGGGCAGGCATCTGCCCAAACCCTCTGGGAACACCACCAAGCCAAATAAATAAATCAAAATTAGCAGCACCCAAAGGTGCTTAGCAGGGCTGGACAGACCAGGCAGTCAGAAGCTCCCTGCAATTCAGGGGCACTTTGAACAGCAGAAAGCATGGCAGCAGTCAGGCAGTGGCAGATACCAAATTAGCAGTCTTGAACAAAATACAATTTCAGAAATAATTAACTGCACTGTGAAACACTGTGATAATTTCAAGCATTAAAAATGTAATCTTGCATATTACAATGAATTTACTAAAATCAAATCAATAACTCAGTGTCCTCTGTATTTCCTCCAGACAACTAATTTAATTAATCTTTTTGTTCGCTTGGATATAGATTTTAGATTTGCATTTTACCATCAGAAAATAGCTTGTGCAATACTACAAGATTTTCACAAAGCAAATACATTTTTACATGGATTGGATTTTATTCCCTCGGCTGAAATCCTGATCACTGAGCAGCAAGAATGCTGCCGTAGCACACAGGATGTCACTCAGGATGTGACAGTTTCCTCTTGTTTTAAACTGCTTTTAAAAAAAAATCCTTCTCAAATTAGAAACAGAGTATTGCTTTTGATCAGCAGCAGCAGCACAGACAGCAAGTATGCTGGGCCCAATTCAGTTACTTATGAGTTTTGCTTTTAACTTTGATGGAAATTAAATAGGAATTAAATTCAGTGCATCAGAATTGGTTTTAAGGTGTTAAGCCTGCAACTGCATTTGTGCTGTTCCTCTCCAAACTCCTCTGTGCTGCCACAACACCCTGGCACCAGCCTGCACATCCCATCCGGTGCCCAGGACTGGACTCTGCACCACACGGTGTCCCAGCTGCCGTGGCACAAGGCCCCCAGCATGGCGAGAGCAGGGATGGGAAGGAGGCACTCACACCTGTGGGGCAGGTTTCTTCCCAGAGCTGGACCAAGCGTGACCAAAGGAGAAAATGCCCTGCCCTGTGCCTTCCAGAGAGTATGTAACACATCCCTCCCTCTTGTAGAGCTGCACTGACTTCGTTGTTACAGACTTCTTTTGCAATACTCAAGTAAATACATTCAAATAAAAGAATCTACTGGTACAGTTTCAAACCCCAAACTGAATTTTGGGGAGAGTACTTGAAAAATTCGGCTCAGACTGTTTTTTTCCAGGATCCTTCCAAGGCCATTTTCGAGTGGACCTTAAATCAGCCACATCTTTTCAACCTGTGCAATCTTGATAACTGAACTTGAGAGGGTCACAGCCCATATTGCTTCAGAACTCACTTACCCTTGACTCTCCTATGTTTGTCTTGGTAGAACTTTGCTTGAATAACCCATTTGTTGGGCTAACATAATATTTTGCTTGGCTTGCAAGCTCTATCTGGGTAAATGCACATTTCCCCATTTCATTTTTTGATCGTTTTCTTCTGCAGGAATTTAATTGGCCTCACAAAGATGTTTGCAGAAGTTTAAATGAGGCATAGTTAAGAGCTTTCAAAAATACATATAATTAAGCACACCTACAATTTCTAAAGAAAAAATAAGGCTACACAAGAACCGATCTTGAAGAGCCTGGTGGGAGATTTGCAAAGTTTCAGTTAAACACCAGCAGATGTGTATTTGGAGCTTATGGCAGATAAAGAGACTTTCACAGAATTGGGCAACATAACATTTCCTTGTCAGTATCATTGCATCGCTGAGGGAATCCATGGCAGCGCTATAGTGACCAAAGCTGTGCAGCATTTGGGCAGTCCCTCTCCGATTATAAAGGTGGACTTTATCCAGTGCTTCAAGAACCCTCAGTGCATCTGTATGTCTCGTTCCTCTCAAAAAATGTAATGGGAAGCTCAGGACTGGCAGCATCACACCACAGCCAGCTGAATTCAGGAAGTTTTGCAGAATTCATGCCAGTGGAAAAGTCTGATAGAAGGATACAAACAAAAATCCTAAAATTACCGTCACAGAAAACTGGGTTGTACACCCAGAAAGCAAGGTGAGAGATATCAGCTGTTTAACGAGAGCAGGGGGCAGAAACAGGCTCACAGCAGCAAAATCAATCTCGTGCACAGAAAGGGGTGACAGGACAGGGAGAACAGCACAGAGAGGAGGGCTGGATTGACAAGCTTCTCCTAAAAGGACAAGTCTTTCTTGGGATCCGGAGTCATGAGGCAAGGGCTGAGGCAGGAGGCAGACTGTATGTCAGCTGGGGTGTGAAATATTGCTAGGGGAAAAAAAATAAAAAGGGAAAGGAAAAAGAGGGCTTGGCTGGACAAAATCTAATCCTACTACTATTAGGGATTATGGGACCTCTAGGTCAGCAACAAATTGAGATTAGCTCTGCTGCAACTACCTGTGCCGTGCTGAGAGGTAAAACCAGAGCAAACAGCAGGTGCCACTTCATCACTCCTGGCCCCTTCCCCTCGGAGCCCAGGCACACAGGAGCACGGAGGCACTCAGGAACCGACTGGGGGCACACCAGCCATCTCCAGGGGACATTTGCCTACCCTCCGTAAATATTTTGTGGCTTAGAAAGTCAGCAGAGCCCCGTAAATAGAAAAAAACCCGACAGGAACAGGCAGATCTTTTGTCTATGTAACAAGAGCCCAAAAGGAGGAGCGAGGGTGGCAGGCGAGCCAGGGCTGCACAGCAGCCCCAGCAACTGCCAGAGGACATCTCGGCAGCCCTCCTGCAGCAGCAGCAGCAGCAACGAGGTGCCGACCCAGGGAGGGGGAGGCAGAAAGACAGGACCCGAGGGGGTTTGCTGCATTATTCAGACCTCAGGCTGGTGTGCCCGAGGGAGCAGCAGCTCAGGTATGTGGAGCAATTTAGGTGGAGGTTGGCAGGCGTATTGCACAGGGACTGAGACTGCAGCGCACTGCCGAGGCTGGAAGGGGTCATACTGGTCCAGCTCTCCTCTTTGCAACATCATTCGAGCCCCAAGCAACACACAGCGCAGGAGCGCGAGGCCGCCGCAGTCCCCTCACCCATTCAGGTGTCTGTCCAGGGCTACTGAAGGCTCCTCCGATCCCTCCAGCAGATGGCCGCCCCCCAGCTTCACCCCACCCCTCACAAAAAAAAAAAAAAAAAAAAAAAACCACCACACACACACCAAAAAACAACCACAACCATAAATTTAAATAAGGCAGGGAAGGAAAAAAAAAATCTGAAACATTTCAGAGCAGTACAAATAGGAGACTCCGCTGGCTGCAGAAGTACCAGCTGATGCAATTATCCTGGCGGCCGCCAGTAGACCATCTGCCCGGCTCCCGGGTTGCTGTTGTTGCAGTCTCAGCGGGGCTCGGTCCCAGAAGAGCAGGGCCCCCACCGCCGGGGGGGAGCCATCTGCCCGGCCCCGGGCTGTGCGTGCTGCGCCGCGGGGGCCAGCCCCGGAGCCAGCCCGCTGCCCCGCAGCCTCCGCGGCACGGCCACGGCCAAGGCTCGGTGGCCGAAATGGGCAGCTGTGCTTTATTTTCTCGCTTTCCCTTGCCTCCACACAAAGCGGTTGTGGTTTTGGAGCGGTTTTTGTGCTTGCATGCGTTTAGGGCTTACTTGGTGTGCACGCAGAGAGACTGGGCCATCCCTCGTCCTCCACGGAGGCGCAGGGACACCGAGGAATGGGGAGATCCACCCTATCCCACAGGGCTGCCCCAAGGCTGACCCCCACTTCTGTACCCCATGTTTTATCCACAGTGAAGGCAGCGACTGTCACCTTATTTCCATTTTGGTGTGTTTGTCATTAAAACAATTATAAAATGACACCTCAAGGGAAAGGGACGAGCGCTTACGAGGAAATCCAATAAGCACACAGGTCTGATGACTTTCACTCCCGCTGCAGGTAATCAACTACCTTTGCTAAGGCACAGCAGGTAAGTTTGATCTCTCTGGAGTTTTCCCAGTTACACAGAGTCTTCTGCAGAGTATGGGCAGTGCCCCCCAGCACCCAGGACTTGCGCTGGGCATTGCCCAGAGCCAGGTTTCAGTAACAAGGCTGCTCTCACTGACAAGGTTTCAACAGACTTTGCAGGCTTGGACTGAAAGAGGCAAGAAAAGTTGTGGGAATTATTTTTTTTCTGTCCTTTTTAACTGTATCAAGTATGTACACCTACTGCTACCCAGGCTCAGTCCCTGGGCATTCATCTGCAAACAGTCAAACAATCCAGCAGTGAACCAAGTGAACTGGTTTTCATTCTGAATTTATGCTTCCAGTCTGTAAAAATCTACACTTTTCCACCCCAAAATTAATTGTTATTTAGAAAGGAACAAAGCAGGGAGGTGTGCCAACCCATCCTACTACCTCCTCAACACTGACAAGTCTCTGGACACCAAGCACAGCGTAACTTGCCCATGGTCAATTTTCTGGGTGGTAATTTCAGGGCTGGTGGCTTCAGGAGCGATGCAACCTAAGGAACAAAGTGCTTCCCATGCCTTGCTTCCCCCAGTCAATACCAGCCCCTGCACCTCTTCACAGCCTGGTGCTTTTCTCTCCAAAACTAAAGCATCCAAACTGCACTGACAAGGCTGATGAAACCGTTGTAAACCAATAACATAACACAGGGGTTTAAGTTATCAGACCACACTTAACATCCAGCTTTGATTTAGACAATGCTTGGAACTGTAGTCAGTCATGCAGCTGAACTAGTAATCACTCGAAATGGATAGAGGAAAGGGAGCTCTGAACACAACCAGGACCAGCCCAAACTACCACCTCATTCCCACTCCCACGTGCTGCAGCCTCTCCCACAGCCACACCAGTACCGCAAGCATTCACCTGCACAGGCTGCTCAGTGCTTGCTGAAGCCCTTCCAGCCAATTTCAGGGAGTTCCCCCTTCTTTCACCCTGATGTTTTTGTAGTTTTTAGGACCACAGCTACCACCACCCCCTGCCACGGCTGGGGGATACCAGCTCAGACTGAACCACCACCAAAGGGCACGTGCACACACACGGATGGCTGCATGAAGCCCCATTTCTGCTGGAAACCAGGCTGAAATGGTGCATGTGACCTCATTATGCAGTGGCTGTGTGCGGTGACATAACTGAGGGCCAAATCCAGTCCCAAATCTAAGTCAGGTTATGCTCTGTAATAACTATCATCTTCAGGCTCTCCCATCCTGCACATTTTTCAAGGCCTCCTTCCCCTTCCTCCACACCTCCTCCCAAAACGCAGCTGACAGCAGCAACAGGCAGGCAATGCTTGAAGCAGAGCCACTGCATCACGGGGAGCCCAGCATGGGGCCAGGCAAGGACTGGAGCAGAGCTTAACAAAGGTAAAAGCTAGAAGAGAAGTGAAATGTTCCTCACTGTACTCAAAGGAGGCTTATGGTGACTGCTTCCCCTGCTTATGACAATGGAAGTGTAGGGGTACTCGGGCAAAAATAGCTCCAAATTTCATCAGCCATGATTACAGCCTCAACTGTGATGCAGCACAGTATGTAATGCAGAGGCAAAGGGAATTGCTCTCAAATTTCAGCATGTAAATCGTTAACACTGCCCAAAGTCCTTCTCATGATAAAGATTCAAGGGATAAAGGAGGTTAAAATAGCTTAAACTGAAATCTTGTTCTTCTGCAGTGATATAGGCTGCTGTTAAAAGAGTGTAAAGGAGATGAGGGGTTGACGAGTTTTTCTTTACGTGGAAACCCAATAGTTCTGATACTGCAGAAAGACTAGTAGTGCTTCCTCTCTATAGGAAGGATATTCTTCCGAGGCACTGTTGGCACTGCCCTTGTACTCCCTTCGCTCAGCAGTTTTTGTCCTTGGGCCTGCACTGGCAGATGGGCCAGGCAGGAGGACCCCAACAAAGGGCACCACCACCAGGCTCCTGCTTACCGACCAGTGCCCAGGCTGGGCAAGGTGCCTCTGCAGCACCTATGGACCACAGGGGCTGAGGCCAGGGCGACAATTCATTTTATTGCACAGACTGGAATAAAAAAACTATCTGAAGGTTTTTATATGCCTTCAAATAGCATTCTCATTGGCGTAGTTACCAAGCATAAACTAAACAAGAGCCTGTAATCTCTAAAACACAATACTTATTTTTTTCCAGAAGCGTGGAAGTGGGGAGGGAAGAATGTAAAAAGCAACCAAAACAAATGGGTATATTTCTTGTGGGATCTACACTACAGAGGAAATGCAAAGCAAGTCTCCCTCTCCCTAGAGGGTCTTTTTTCAAAGGGGAGAATAATAATAATGTAGTAATAATAAGCACTTATATAGCGCTTTACATTTTCAAAGCGCTGTGTAAACATCAACTAATGGGACACTGTAGAATAAGTAGTGTCTAAAATGAGTTTATGTACTGCATTATATTTTTCTACAAAGTGGCTGAGACTGTTTTTAAATTCCCACACACATTGCTACTTGTGCAAATAGATTTTCTCTCAAGAAGTGCAACAACAACAAAAAAATTATATTAGTTATACTCCACAACCCGCGTATTTCCAAATTCTGGCTCAAAGCAAATTGTTTAGACAGTTTCACAGACACAAAACACATTTTGTTTTGTAAGAAGAATAGGTGAGGTAACTAACTTCTTAGGATGATATATCAATACACTTACAGGCATGTGCCAGTGTTTTCCAAGACAAAGTCACATACAAGATAAGAAGTATTTAATCAAAGGAAGTTTTCAAGAGAGAAACTAACAAATACAGAGAGCTGTTAACTATTGCTGCCTTGTGGACAGATGAGCAAGGCAACCAGTGCCTTCTCAAGAAGAGATTACCTTGGACAAAATTCCCTATACTGCAGCTATAGGGCAAGCATAACTATCTATAGCTCTTCCTGTAAATTCTATTCTACAAAACATCTTCTAGAATAGGAACGATTTAAAAAACACAGAGCAAACCAAGTAGTATGACCTGAACTGTAATATTGGTGTTACATTTCACTTTTAACTATCCAGCATCTCACAAGATTTAATAAATTCACTCTCCTCTCCAAGGGACAAAAATTACCCTCTTTGCATACAACCAAGATGGAAGATATTGAGAGGAAAAAAAACAACCAAAACCTAAGTTTTTTCTGCAGAGGCAGAAGAGAAGGCAGGAGGGTAGGAATCTGACTCCAGGTCCCTTCTAACAGCCTAAAATATCTTACCATTTCACAACCTTTTCATTCTTTATTATCAATAACTTGCTTTATAGCAAACCTAGATGCTTCTGTTGTAAGCCACAGCCCAGCGTGCTACAGCCATGTAAGTACAAAATAATAAAAAAAAAGGCTACACAAGACTGAAGTGACTGAGGAATTCTTTTTTTCTCCCCGATATTCTCAAGCTAGGAATCAAACGTAAGTCAAAAATGGCATGCTGAATATATCTACCTTTAGGCATGCGCTTAACTGTAAGTATATGAGTAATCCCAACGGTTTCAGTTTTGGGGATTTTAATAGTTGTATGGTTTTTATAACTACAGGAAAAACCCTTTCCAACAAACTGCCAGTGTGACTCCCTGTTGTACTACACCACAATTACTGGAACATATTTGGTATTTCTCAAGAGGTTCAGATAATGAAGAATCCTCCAAATTTTCTATTAGCCCAAACTTAGGAATTCTGCATCAGGGAGTTAACAGCAGAACAGACAATGTATGTTAGGTATTGCAAAAGAAAAGAGAAAGAGAGACAGAAATATTTATAAATTTTAAAGCTTTTTTTTTTTTCTTCCCCAAGTAAGGTTGTTCAAGAGCCCAAGCTGCAGCTCAACCAGTGCTATTGCACAAACATGCCGAGTTATTTAAAGATCTCTTTTTTTTATTCCTTTCTACAAGACATTTCTTCATATCTTCACACCGCAAGTTTTCGTAAATCTGAACAAGATAAATAATAATAGGAAAACACAAGAAACCCTATTTTATTCTTTGATGTGCTATTAGTTTAACACTGAATCACGGGCTCCTGCTAAAAAAACCACATCTGTAGTTACACTTGCAAGGAATTTTTTTTTTTAAAGCAAGGAAAGGTACAATGTTGTGGTTGCTTCAGGGTGTGGGGTTTTTTTTACTTCTTGACAAACAGCCAACTTTTTTACTTCCTATGACTAAAAATAAGCTAATGGGGGGAGGTGGGGGGTGTAGAAAGGTAGCCCTTCCCAGCAGGGAAAGCCATGGAAATTTGCCACATCAGAAATAATCTAAGTAAGAACACAAACAAGTGCAAGCCACTGCCACAACACTAAAAGCCAGGCCAGCCACCAGCTGGGTCACCCAAGGACACTGGGTGTTCTGGAAAGCAGAGGCTTTGTCCTTCGCAAAGTCATTGCTACGTTACAACTCCAGAAACATGAGCCAGCCTATACATGAGGTTATGGGACACAGAGGTATTTGAGTCAGCCATAGTCAAAATTCACCCATAAGAAAAAAGCCTATATAAAGTAGCAAAAAGAGCTGGGAGTTATCATCATACCTCCTGTCATTCAAGCACAGGAGACAGACCAGCACCTGCCAAAGGACTGGCTGGCATTTAAGTGTCAGGTTTAGCAGGAGCACCCACTTGGCAATGTGCACCCCATGGTGACACAGCCTATGGTGCAAGCTAAAAGCAGAACAACAATCTCCCTTTTTCTTGAAGTATATATAATCTAATTTCTTAGGGGCATTATTTCCACCAATTTAGGATAGGGAAGGAAATTGTTCTCCGGGAATGCTGCCTCATGCAAGGCTGCTGCCAGCAACTTCCACCAGCACAGAAGCAGTGAAAGATGGTGGCCAGACTGATGTCTGGGTGCCTTCCCTCTTCCGTGCAACACGAGCTCGCTCCCTATGCTTTACATTGCTTCCAAAGCATGGCTGCCCAGTCAGCTGGGATCCCCATCCAGACAGGGATGAGGAGCCATGTCCAGCTCCTGGACCCACAGAGCACTCCACAGCTCACACCTCTGCTGGGACACGTGATTCTCCTGGGAACGGGAGAAAGCAGTGAGCAGCAAGCAGTTGCACAAATTGAGTCTATTCTTCACCACTTTCAGTGAAGATCTTCAAGCTGCACTCATGTAATTTTGCATCCTTTGCTTCAACACAGATGCCAGCATTTGCTTCAACCACAGTCATTCCCTGGACACATCTGCAGGGGTTTTGCGACCTGCCCATCGGTGCAGATACAAATGCACACCCACATCCCATGCAAGCGACCACAGTCCAGCCTCCCCAGCAGAAACTCTTTTCAGAAAGGTTTGACCCAAACTGATGGCAGTCAAACACTGCCAAGGAGGATTGCCCTGCCAACACACACCAGACCCGTCCGTGGCCAGCAGAGAGCTACAGGGTTACTTTTCTGATGGACTGGCAGGTAAAATCAGCTCCAGAGTCCTTTGCTAGGTCAGCAGCAGGACAAGGAGACTGAAGTGGAAGGAGAGCAAAACCCACTGGATCAGCCCTCATCTCGTGCAGCAGCAGACACAGCCATGGGACTGCGTCAGGCAGCCGGGAGACAAAAACCAGAGTTTCACAGGCCAAGCGTCAGGTAATGGCAGCCCCAAACTGACCAGGATTAATCTCCACACTCCCTTCCAGAACAGTGGGGTTTAACTAATTTTTATTTGCAGACTGTGATAAACCAGGGGCTGGTGTGTGTTTTTCCAACATGACAACACCAAATTTAAAAATAAAAAATCTTCAGAAAACAAACCCATTGGGATGTGCCAACAAAAGAAAGTCAAGTCCAGCCAGCAACAGACAGTAAGAAAGACAGAAGAGCAGATAAATTCCCTCTAACAAGAGCATCAATACCCTTCTGCTTCCCAAAGCAGCAGGACAATTCCACGTCTCCTCCCTGCCATTGCCTCGGCAGGTCCCACCACGAGCTGAGCAGTGGCTGAGGCTGGACTCCAGGCACACCACCCTGCAGGCAGGCAGTGTCCTGCCCCTTGTCCCCTGCCTGCTTCCCTCCTCAAAGGCATGACTGACACAGGGAGCTCTGCTAACATACTCCAGGGTTGTGGTTATGCTTTCCATAACTGCAAGGAGCAAAACCAGCAATTATTCGAGGCAGGGGAAAAAAAAAAAAAAGAAATCCCCCAAAAGGGTAAACAGGCTTCCATCTGGGGATGAAAACATACCTGTAGGTATTAGCACAAAGCAAAACAGTCTCAAGCTTCCCAAGCTCCAAGGTGGGAGAGATGCTGCAGGAAGGGAAGCAAAGCTGCTAAAGCGACTCCATTGACATTTCCACAGGCTACAGATATTCAGAAGAAAACAGGAGAGAAGGCAGGCAGAGAGGACAGTGTCACAGGGTTAGTTAATACACAATCATACCTTCATGTAACAGAGGATTATTTCCTACTATTATTGATTTTTAGCTGCCTAATTGATAAAAACACTCAAATACCATGGCGAAAAGCAGCTGCCTCTACCTGGCTGGGGCAGCTGTAAGAGGAGTGGCTGCTTTCCTGGGTGGAGGGCTGGGGCACTGCAAACAGCCAGTTTCCCTGCCGGTTCGGTTCCACAGCTGAGCTAGTTTTCCTTTGACCCATCATCTGTCCATAGATTAAAAAAACCAAAGCTCTTGATTCCTACCTTAAAATAAGCTTTTATTATTATTTTATTGTTAGTTGGTTTGAGGTTTGCTAGGAGACAAGCTGCATTTGGCAGCTGGGATACCTGCCATCCCCAGTGCATATACAAATAGGCACAGTGGAAGAGGCCGTAGGATGGGCAGCCAGAGAAGACACTATTCTCCAAAATAAAATCTGTAGAACTGACATTTCGTTATTAAAATATTAATTTAAAGGGAGTTTTCCAACAGCATTCAGAGATAGGAAGCAAAAGTGTTTCTTTGTGCTTTTTCCTCGGTGTTGCCGGACAGAATGCCTTCAGGCGGCCCCTGCTCAGGAGGCAGCCAGGACCTCCCAAGCCACTGGAGATAACAGTTTCTCTACCTGCCTTTTTGTTTGCTCAGGTTTTCGCACTGCTTTGGCTTAGCTCACGCCAATCAGACAGCAGCAGCAGGTTTTAAGCCACCGGTCTGATGTCTTCAGCTGTGCCACCGACAGCTACGACACACAGAACATTTCTTGGATGGTCGTGTATGGGGATACAAAAGCCTCATTTACAACTTGGCATCTCAAGGAGGACAGGGTGGTTCAGCAGCAGGTGACAAATTAAAAGCTCGTTTTTCTATGCATTTTCTTTGGAGCCATATTTTGAATACAGACCCACTGGCAAGGAGGAAAAATCATAGCCGAGATACCTCTTTATGGAAATGCGCGTTTGGGTGAATTCCTGGTGCATGTCAGAGCACCCCACAAACCCTGCTTGCGGGAGATGTGCCTGCATGCCACTACCAGCTCCACCACTGAAGCAGCATCTTTCTGCCAGTTGCAGGGGGGGGTTGTCCTCCCAGGTCTCTGGAGCAGCAGCCCGGCTGCGCAGCCTGGCAGCTCTGCAGGCAGGGCCCGCAGCTCCCCGCTCCACAGCACCCCTCACTGCACTGAAAACCAGTCATACCACAGCTCTGCCAAGTGTCTCTCAGGGGTGGGGTGTTGTGGTTTTGGTTGGTTTTGTGGTTTTTTTCCAGATTCTCACCTTTAAGTTTGGCTTCGTTGCGGAATTTACTTATATCAAGAAGAACAAAACCAGAAGCTCTCTGCTGAGTGTTTATGTAAGATCAAAAATAGTAATAAAAATAAACCAAATGGGAGCTTTAAAAACAAAACTCACTTATCTGTTATCAAGCAGGAAAGAAATTAGGAAAGAAAACACCCTTGAAATTAAGGGAATCAAACCAGTGGACTCCTATACAAGCATTAGGTGAGACTCAGTACAAGATCCAAAGACAAGCACTCACAGTTTCATTTTAAAGTGGCTCATAATACATTGTACCATACTCCTAAAGGATGCTCAGGATTAGACTGAAAGTACTCTATCTTTTTTTTAAAAAAAAAAAAAAATCTTAAAGTAAAAACTTTTTCACCCAGAGCTGCCTACTACATTCCCCACAAAGTATCACTGCCAGAAATACACCATTTTTGCCATATAAGTCTAGCATAAACATAAACAAGGTGCAATTCACACGCAGCCCTCCTTCTCTACTTCTTCATCCCAGTATTTTCAATACTCTGCCACATCCCACATGCCCTCTGGGGGAACAGTCTGGTCAGTAAAAGCAAAGAAATTATGAAGGGCAAGGCATGCCATTTTCCTAGAAATAAAGGAGGCCACAAGCAAGTTACCCAACTGAAATGCATCCACAGAATTCAGCAATAAATAACATACAAGCTTGGCATTACTATGTAATCCAGTATATCTCTACTCATGTGAGTAATCTAATGAAGCAAGAGAAATTTGACTAAGAGCTTGAATAAGTAAATTAAAGCAAAGCTGCATTTACCGATCAAGCAAAATAGCCAGAAGGCTGCTGCTTTTCTCAGAGCAGAAGGCAGGCTTGTGCATCAGAGAAACTTCCTTGCGTTTTGCAACTGTGTTAGCTGATCTAACAAAAGATACTAATTATTCCTCTAGACCTTCTCCTTCATGTACACATGCACATACATCATATACTACATCTATTTGCATGCACTCACATAGGAAGTGTTGAAAGCCTACTTTTTCTTGTTATCACCCTGACCTCCTCTTCCCCCAAAAACACTAAACAATTAGGAGTCCTCACAGACCAAGTTCAGATGCTGCCATGATCATAAAGTAGTTGAAACTTCCAGAATTAATGACTGCACTCACAGTAGTCTTCGAATTTCTCTTATTAAACAGAAAAAAACCACTATAAATCACAACAAACACACTCCTCCAGACAGGAATACACCATCACTGTCTGTTAAGAGCAGAAAAGCTACTTTGTTTAGGTGTTTTACAATTCTAGTGTTTTCTTTTCTGCTTATGCTTAATCATACCCTTTTCCATGGAGTGGGAGTCACTTTTCAGATCTGTTTCTTCTCTCGGTCTTTAAACTAGAAGTTAGAAGTAATATAGATGCAGCGCCAGGTAAGTAAACCTCTGTGTCAAAATTTTGCATGTGATCATCAGGCACCCTCCATACTCAAATACCAGCAACAGATTTCCTAGTTTCCCTGTTTTGCTTCCATGTTTCTCCATTTAGCATTTCTGCTTCCCTAAGTATTAAGTTCATCATTCTACCATGTGTTTTCTCTACATCCTTTTTGTTTTCTAATTTTGGAGGACAGGAGATTGAAAGGATGCAGACTCACAGTCAATTTTGCTCATGTGAATCTGTACCTGTTTATGTTAACAGATGTTAAACACAACCTGGATCTCTTGGGTTTCCTACAGCAGCATCAGGGAGCTTCCACAGCACTGCTGCATCCTTGCACCTTGAACTTTCCCAGTGCTCTCCTAGAAATCCCCCCAGCAGCAATCTCACAGAGACAGCAGAAGAAGAAGGAGATACTCTCTGCAGCATTGGATGCCAAGTGACTATTCCTATCAAATCTCTTTGCTTCTCTTGCTCTTTCAATTGCAATACAAGAAACGAGGATAAAATTCCATCCCCACCAAGGTCAATAAGAAAAACTACCACCAAAACAAGACAGTAGTTCCAGCCCATAGCTGATATAAACCTAGGACTACTCACAGTCCTCCAACAGGAATCTTGATTACCACCACTAGCTCTCCAGCAGATTCAGGGAGCTTGGACTTAACACCCTTGGCTTACATTTAAACATCCAATCCAGCTCCAATGAATGTGAAAGGGAAAAATTACACTCACCCTAAAAACTGCAAAAGTAAGCCCTAGGTGCTCACCCAGTGAAGGACTCCATCTCTGCATTGCACCAAACACCCTGTTCTCAGAGAATATGGCAAATCTGTCTTTATTAACATTATCTTTGTTACCACCCAGTTCACCACCATGTGAAGCAAGTTCCGGGAATCACCAGATGGAGGCTTGGCTAACCTGCCTCAATGGTAACCGAGAGAAACTCGTCTCAGCCAGGTGAGGATCATCAAGAAATGAGC
This sequence comes from Falco biarmicus, assembly GCF_023638135.1. Classification (NCBI taxonomy): domain Eukaryota; kingdom Metazoa; phylum Chordata; class Aves; order Falconiformes; family Falconidae; genus Falco; species Falco biarmicus. The sequence goes on from NC_079302.1 coordinate 16,588,151, forward strand.
AGAGCTGCTAATTTAAGTACCAATCCTGTTGGAGGTTGCCTGGACCCTCACCCCCATCTCTAAATCACCTGTAGGCAAATGTTACCTAAACCCAGTAACAGCTTTTTTGAGTCCAATTGATTGAGTGGTTAAACTTGTACAGTCAGCAGACAACCAAGGGAGGCATATATTTTAATGGTAGATATGGAAACAAAGGAATTTTGATTAGCCTTGGGACTGGAGGGGGTAAAAATACTGGTTTAGGATTTTCCCAGGATATGCATATTAAGAACTTGTCTTTTTGCCCTCTGTATAATTTTTTTAATATTTGGAAAGCAGAATTAGGCCACATTTGACCAAACCTCCAGAGCCTAGTAGGAGCCAACAGAGACTGGAGCACAGCGACTTGTTAACTCTTGTACTTCTACTCATAACAGGATTTCACTAGTGAGCAACGCATTTTCTGTAGCACTATCAGAGGCTTAAACAAACCGCTTCTCTACGAGCAAGGAACTGTCCCTCCGCTTCACTGTAAAACCTGAACACATTGTTTACTTTCTCTAATATGAACTGGAAATAACTCCTGCGTAAAGAAACTCCAACTGTTACACTTCAGAAGCAGCCTTCGTTATCAGTACCAGACTCAAGGAGAACACAACTGCAGGTGATGCTACAGAGAGCCAAGATCAACCCTGCTAGAAATTGCCCAGGAGAACACGCATGTAGGGTGGGTTTAAATGAGACCATGACTGAGATTATTTCAGCCCCAGCATACCCAAGCGAGCCCTTCAGGTCTCCTGAGTGGCCTTTATCCAGCAAAGGAAACACTCCTCTGCCACAAAGGCTGCCTTACATTTGTACTTGCCACTCCTCTGCGGTAGCAATAAGTCCTTTACTGTTTGTTCATCTCTTGAAAGTCCTGTAAAGCATTCACTGTTCACCTGTCACACTGCACAAACTGAGCCCTTTGAAATGAAAATCTAAAAGTAAACGTGTTAGTCAATGGCTGCTGCTGCAACAAGCATGCCCGACACCGGCGCGAGCCTTGAGGCAGGTAATTCACTTCAACACGAGACTGGCGAACAACAGTATGTTTTATTTAATTAGGATGAACAGAAGAGATAAACCTCACAGCAGGGCGGGTAATGACAACATTTCAAAAATAATTCATGCCCAGGTAACAAAAGGGCAAATTTAAATTACATAAAAAGCTAAAAAGTTGACTTAATACATCCAAGGGGGAAAAGAAAAAAAAATTAATAATTGCACTGCATATGATTAACAAGTGGCATTTACAAGCTCTGAAAATTGGTCTTTCTGTTGCCTAATCTGTGGCTAGAAAGGAAAAGGTTTTCTTTCTAAGCAAATGCAAACAATATAATGAAGCTACTTATCGCTAGATTCAGATGGGTATTGCAGTGCTATCCGAAATAAGTCATACAGTGGAAAGCTAATGCCATACACCAATTCACTGTACTGCAACGAGATTTGTGAGCCTGTTCCAAACGGCATCACCCAGTTTCCAGCCCCATCGGGTCCCTTTGTTTGCATTTTAGAAAACAAACCACTGCAAGAGGTCGAAGCTTGAGCCTTCTGTAGCTGGAAATGTCACAAGAGACCATTTAGTCTCTGCACATCCTTCTACTCCCTAGAATAAAGCCACTCTGATAAACCACCATAATTCACTGCTGCACAGATATATATACATCGAGGTGTCGTCAAGAAGATGTAATACTTAAAACTCACATCACCTTATTTGCCTATGAGAACAAGGAAGAGCTTCTCTGCATTTACTAATGGACATTGGGAAAGAAAATGCACAAGAATCTACTTCTGGGCTCTAAAAGTATGTTCAATAAATGCATGCACTACAGAGAGCTCAGCGCTGGTCCTCGCTTGGCTCCAGCTCTCACCCACACCCTCCGAGTCCGCGTCCACCAACGCATGCACCACAACCAGACCTTCCCCTCCTCCACCATTTCTCGGTCAAGATTTAGCAGGAGTCTGTAATAGGTTTTATATTATTGGTATTTCACTGCTCCAGCACATTTCCTAGAATACAAGGGAAGGTAATAGCCATCCTTTTTCAGAGGCATTTAAGGAGAATGTTGATGGAGTGATGAGGGGTTGGTGTAGGCATTTTTATAAGACAGTTCATTTACTGTGGGTAATTAATAATCTTTTGTTTAAGAGAATCTTATAACACATGAAGATATTTATTATCTTTTAGAGATTGCAGGCTAACGCACAAGACCAGGAGGTTATTTCTTTTTTTAAAAAAAATGTGGTTTGCATTTTTCAAATGTTGTAATGAACTAAAAGATATTTCACAAACTGGAATTGGGAGGGAAGATACAACTTTACTAGTTCAGTGAAAATAACTGAGTAAACGATTAAAAGAGCATTTGACAAAATGGAAGTAAATATTAATTCTACAGTATGAGAAAGCATTGTCATTCACAGAGCCAGCAGGTGAGGTACGTTTTTTAAAACATTTACTGTAATAACTGATCATTGGGTACCACTCCAAGCACATGGCTTAGTTAATTTAACCAGGCTGAAACCACTTACCCAGGTTTAACTAAAAGTGAATTTGGCACCAAACAATAGATAAAACCAAGCCAAAGCCCCATTTATGATAAGACAATTTGTATTTACACAAGCTTAACGCATCTACAAAATGTCATTTTTATATCCAATTCAGAGGATGGCATGAACATCTGCTTTCACTTCAAGACATTAATTTTCAATTATTGAAGAAAAACAAAATAAATCCTGACAAATTACTGGTAACTGTAGAATCTTTTGTTACTCTATTAGTTTATAATAGTAATTTAGAAATCCTACAATTAACATCCTAACAAGAGCTCTCTGATTATTTTTTTGCACGTGTCATCTGAAGCAATTCAGCAGTGAACAATGTTCTTTAACTTGCATTGATTGTACACAAATATTTTTGAAGAAAAAAAGATGAGGCGCTCTGAGACCCACTACTGTTACATGGTAGCTGTTTTTCACCGATGGCTTTAGACGTAGCATCACTAAAAATACAAGATTTCTATTTTCTCCCCATCCATATTTAAACCTTTTGCATTACCTTTCCCACTCTTCTCAATTTTTGGTCACGTTTATTCGTTATATTCACCGAGACCAATGGGAACAGGCCACAATTAAAAGGTGTTTGCACACAGGCAGGAGTTTCAATCAGTAAAACCAGTTAAATACCACCCAGATCCCATCCAGGAAAGCATACCGGAGGGAGAGAAAGGCAGAAAAATGGGACTTGTGGAGTTCAGGGGAGAACGCAGCTAGGCTGGTAGCAAAATACACAGGCAAAAATTAAAAACTGCAGGCTAATCCCTGAAGGCAGTGCTCAGTATACTGCATGGATTCAAATGCTCTCAGGGCACCAGCCCCACAATGAAACACCAACATCTCCAATTATTCCTAATCCCCCAAAAGCTACACTTGATAAAGAACAATCAAGAGCATAATCTTATTTGATATGAGTTTTATCAATTTTAGCTGCTGCTTTCACTGTATCAATAAAATTCCACCGAAACTTGAATGAACTGTAAAATTAAAGGATAATCGCACAAGTCTCTTGTATTTGGCAATTATGATTATACTTGTCAAAATTTAATTTGTAGAATGTACTGTTCCAGTACCTTCAGGTTCTTCTCTATCAACTGGGAAAAAAGGAAAATTATATCTTTAAGACAAGTATGAAAGACATTGTTACTTCCACAGTCAACTCTGTAACTGAGCTCCGACATTGTATAATTGACTTTGCAAGCAGAACAACAGCAATATAACAAAGAAAATGTCAGTGTTTTCACAGCGCTAATCTATAGCACTAGGAGGGCCTCCTGCTGTCAGCCAGAGCTGACAATACAATAGCTTTCAAAGGGATATTACCATCACGCTTTTATTCTTGACATCAATCAAGACAAAGAGAATCCTTTTCACAAGACATTCAAAATCAAACCTTTGTATGAGCAGATAGGTAAAACAGCATTCCTTTAAAGAAGATCATTCATAGCAATCAACTAATTGGAACTCAGCAAATGGTTGAAGTATTTTTATTTACTTTGCAGATAACGAAGTAGCTAGTGAACAACCCCCCTTTTTTCTTCTTGACTGACACAAATGAGGCAGGTAGGGTGTGAATCAAAAGTTTCTATCAGCATTTTTTGCCAACTGAAAGCAAAAAAATATGACAGCAATTCTGCAACTTCAAGTAGGATAACAAATCTAGACTTAATTAGTGCATTCTTTTGCAAAACAGTTTGATTACCGACTAGCACGTTTATGCACAAAATACCCTCGCAAGCTGACAGCAATTTGCAGAACTGTCAAATTCAGCAACCAAAGTGCATCTGATGCTTAAAACCTTGTGCCAAAGTGAGCCCAGTCCCCACAAATTGCAGTCGAGTAACTCCTCAATTACAATTACATGGGATTGGAAACCTATGACTTACTGTTACCAGCATCTCAGCACTTCACTTTACAGAAGGGCTTCCAAAGGCCTCACGTTGTACCACAAGAAGATACAGTTTAATCAAGAGTAAAGATGAACCCCTGCCGTCCTCGGCCCCCACGGCAGACTGGGTGCCAGCCGCTCCCCAGAGCTGGCAGCACAGAACAAACTTTTAAGGACATTGATGTTGACATCACTCCCCATCACTCCTAACGGGGGACAGAGAGTGTGTTTTGATGTTCGCCACTGCATTATGGTTCTGGGGTTCAGGACCGCGTGGTTTTAACGACACTGAGTAAGGTACAACTCTACCTTACAGACAACTGATAAAGCTCTCTGCAGAGGAGATTACTGGCAGCATGGCAAAAGAAAAGTCTGTGCCAAGGAAAATTACTTTCATGGGCTTTGTCTGTGATGTGAAGTAAAGCTTCGGAACAGGCCAGTGTTTTACTCCATCACTGTTACCACCAGACTGTCACCAAAGCGTTTATTTTCTAAGCCAACAAAGACTCAACCCCTCCTACTTTTACTCCATCCTCATTGATCTGAAACAACCTTCCTTTAAGCCAAGAAGTACTTAATCCACAACCACAAGCTACAAGGTTAGCATCTGCAAGTTTGCACAAACTAATGGTCAAAACAAATCAGCATACTGTGTTGCAAATCATAAATCCCACAACAGGGGAAAGTCCATGGCTACTGCTGGAGTTACAGCTGCAGGAATTACTGCAAGTTTCTGCCAGGCTGAACCTGAGACCTGACAATACAGCACAGGGGCCACATGACCTGCAGCTTTGCTGGCATCCAGTTTTGGTTTGCAATCTCTTCATTTCAAATAACGTGCATGTAAGAGTCATCCACATTTGGTACTTCTGTCAAAGTCAGTCATTTCTTTAAAGTCAGTATCACTCCCAGTTAATGTGCAGGCAACTTGCCTTTTGCATGCAGAATAATCTCTTTCATCACAGGCACACACCGATTCTATTTTAGTGTGTAATCTTTCTGAATGAAAAGGGATGCACAAATCTCAGTAGTGGTTAATAAATAGTGAAGCTGCTATACAAAGTGAAATAAATATACGGAAAAGAGAAAAACGGTAAATTATTCTAAGTCCTAAATGCCACACATATATCCACATAATTTATGCTTGTTTTCTTCTCACTTGAATTGGGAAACCTGTGACCTCAGAGTGCCTTTATTTATTACATCTCAATTATTTCCATGGAAACGTGTACTGTGGCAATCTACCGGGCTGCCAGCTCCCTAGACCACAAAATATATATGATGGATTTTTTAAAAGCAGATGATATGGATGAATATAAAGAAAGGAAGAAATTCTTTACCCTACATACATGTAAGAGCTGCCTCCTATTATCCAAAATTTCACCCAGATTCAGCTCATTCCTTAGACTCCCTGTTAGTCAGCTCATACTAAGACATGGAATTTACAGCCAGTTTATGCTGAAGCTGAAAACACATTTTTTCGTGCCCAGAGACTACAGAAATATTTAGAATCTTTAAAAGCTGAGCTTCACCCAGCTCAGTGTTGCAAAGATCTTCTAGATATTTCTACATTACAGGGATAATGTTTCTTAGCTATGACTTGCCAGTAAGTTACCTGCTTTGATTCATAAAAATGTTCATGTAAATAGTGATCGGCTCTGTATTAGAATTAGGGTCAAAATTTCATTATAAAGTATCAAGCACTCGAAAGAGATACTGCCGCCTAAAAAGTAATGAGGCAAAACCCAAAAGACTAATATATGGTAAATATCTAACATTATTATGGCATGAGAGGTCGATGTTTACTAACTGAGCTTCTAGAGCAAACACGGTTTTCACTGGCATAGAACTATTTCCTGAACGTTAAATGTGACACTTTAAGACAGAAAAATATTTTAAACTCCAGAGGCCTGGCCACTAAACGTGATCTCCTCATCCGAGGGAAATCATGACCCTAGGCCTGCACCACTGTTCTCAAACTGCGGTCCCTTTAGTTTCAAACAAGGTATTTCAGAGCATCCCCTAGAAATAGCTTTAGCTCTGCCCTTTCTTCTGCCCACAGACTGTAACATTCATCTACCAATTACTGAAGTAGCTCCTTTAGCAGAGATTGTCCGAGATTGCAGAGGGTCACAACGCCACGCTGCAAACCTGCCCCACAGCACAATGCTAAGAGGTACCGTTAGTCTGGGGGAAAAATGATTAAGGGTTTTGTATAAAGATGAAGGACAGACTTTACAAAAACTTCATAAACATTTGAAGCACGTACGACTTACATTGCAATCATCTGTTAAACAGTGGGTATTTCACAAATAATATAAAATGGCCCTGGACGGGATTTCAATTCATTCTTTAGCTGGTCGATTAACTGCATGCTAATTTTGTCTGTCCACAAGTTATTTAATTACAAACACTGTCGACTTTTTGTTTCATCTTTTGGGCATCCAAAGTTATGATCCTTTTGTGCTTCTACAACAAAGCCCCCGGACCACTGAGTTTGCGACTTCTGCTTTGTGCAGAGGACAATAAAACCTTACCCAACATCAGCTAACCTCCTCGTGGCTGGGAGTGAAAGGCTTCGGAAATCACGCCTTCCCCTCTCGCACCCATTCACTTAAAAGTCAAAAAGCTGGCAAGGCGTGCAATAACGGCACGGGGCTGGTCCCGGCCCTCCCTTTACGTTTCACCAGCAGCTGTTTTCTTATGGAGGTAAACAGGGGGTTTAAGCACCCCTTGGCTGTGGATGGTAAAGAATAGGCGAAGTTTAACGTTTAACCGTTCTTAAGGCAGCCCTGAGTAAATGTGGCTACTTTCTTCGAGCCCAAGTAAGTTTTCAAACCCCATCTATCAAAGCGGGTTTCATTCTCCCCTTCTTTCATCCCCCCCTTCCGCACACTGGACAGCAGGAGGGAACAGCCGGCGCTGCTATTCCCAATCCTAAAGAAACACGACTTTCCAGCTAAGCGGCTAACCCACCAGCGTGCTCCATCCCTCCCTTTCTCCCAGCCCAGCGCACCGCACCCCAGCATCACCGCGAAACTTTCCTCCCTCCCCGCCTCAACGACGCTCCCGGCTTCTTTCATCAATTATCGCGACACGTGTCGCCAACGAGTCTAAGCCGGCACCGCGGTACACACACACACACACACACATATACACCCTCCCTGCAACGGACGGCGGGCGGGTGGGCTCCCCACGCGGGGCGAGCCCCGCGTGGGGAGCCCACCCGCCCGCCGTCCGTTGCGGGGAGGGGGGGGGGGGGGGGGCTCCGCCACCACCGGCCCGTACCGGGGGGGGATTTGCAATCCCCGCCAAGCCGGGACCCGGCCCTGATTGGCCGCGTCGCGGCGGCGGAGGCGGCGGCGGCGGCTGCCCGGTGCCGGGCGGCGGCGGGGGCCGGCGGAGGATGCCTTACCTTTCACCGAGCGGGGCTTGGCTTGCTTCCTCCTGGACATGTCCGGGCGCCGTGGCTCGTCCTCCTCCTCCTCGTCTTCCTCCCGTCCCTGCCTTCCCTTCCTCTCCCTGCTTTCTCTCTACCTCCCCCCCCCCCCCCCCCCAACCTCCAAACTTTGCGAGGCGAAGCGGCAGCAGCGGGATCGATTATTTGATTTTCTCACTTCTTTTGCCTGTTGCAATGCGGCAAGTTCAACTCCCCTTTCCACCCCCTCGGGCACCTGCCCCCCCGGGGAAAAAAAAAAAAATAAAATCACAGGCGCAACAGTTGCGATATTTTTTCCTTTGTTTTCTTTTTTTTTTCCTCCCCCCCACCCCCTTGGATGTGCAAATACTACCGACGCAAAGCCCGGCCCGCGCCCCCACCCGCCTTTTTGTTCTCTTTAAAGTTTGCAGGCGCCCTGCGGCTCTCAGTCCGGCTCGCACTTTCGGAATAATAATAATAATAATAAAAAAAAAAAAAGGTGGGAAAAAAAAACCCAAAAACAAAACCAAGAGCCCTGCGCGGGGTCCCTGGGCTTGGGGTGGGGGAGGGCGCGCGGGGAGAATTAAGTGTCTAAACCCACGACGAGCACCGGCCCCGGCAATCCGGGGCGCTCCGGGGGTGCGACCTTGTTGCGATTTTCCTAAATCCTCCCCCGGCCGCGCTCGGCCCCCTCCCTCCCTCTCTGCCCGCTCGCCCCCGGCTGCCTCTCCTTCCCTCGCCCCCGCCGCTGGCCGGGGAGGGCGACGAGTCCTTTTTTATGCTGGCCGCGGGGGCCGAGGGGCGGCCGCCCCGTGTCCCCGGCGCGGCGCGGCCGGCCGTGCGCGGCGCGGAGCTGGGCGGGCGGGCGGGTGGGCTCCCCGCGGCCGGCCGCGCTCGCCGCCGCCTTTCCCTGCACGCACGCACTTCGCGGAACAAGGTAAGTGCTTCTTTGCATCGATGCCGGGGCCGCTAGCTGCCTCCATGGGTTATTCGCTGGAAGGTGGCACCGCTCCTGCCTTCATTGCTGCCGCTGCTGCCGCTGCTGCCCTGGGTTTTTATTTTCTTTAGCTCTCGCCAGCCTCCCTCTCTTTTCTTTGTCCTGGCTCCTTTTCCTCCTCCTGATCTTGCTGCTGGGGCTGCAGTGCAGACACACATAATAAAGCCAGGCTTGGCTGGAAATGTAGCTGAGTCCCAGCAGGAGGATGTGAGGAGTGGAGTCCCGGCGGGGGAGCGCTCTGATCCCGTAGGGAGCCCCGCGCAGCCTGCGCCGATCAGACGGAGAGAGAGCCAACAGCACCGAGCCATGGACGGCCCGGGAAATACAGCGGCCGCCCGCAAAACGCGGACCGCCGCCGCGGACCGGACTCGCCGCCGCCGCGCGGAGCGGCGCGGAACCGCGCGGAGCCGCCCGCCCCGCCCGGCCGTCGGTAGCTCCGCGGCCGGTCCCGCAGCGCGCAGCCCCCCGCGGAGGCGGCTCGAGTTGCCTTGGATCTGCACCGGGGGGGGCGGGGGGGGGGACTGTGAAATCTCCCCCCGGTGCGAACGGCTCAGCGGCCGCGGGAAAAGTTGTGGGGGCTTCTCCACACCCGCCCCGGCGCTCGGCTGCTTCGGAGGGGCTGGCAGGGCAGATTGATGTACTTTGCCTTTCCCAGCGTGTTACATTTAGCAGAGGCTGGAGTCGCCAGCACCTCTCTGCTGGGAAGGTTTCTTCTAGAAAAATCCTAAGTGTTCTAAACTTACTATCCCGCGGAGCCCTCGGTGCCAAGTTGTGAATGAAATCGCTCACGACAAACGCTCTCGATGAGTTTCTTCTCCCACTTGGACGGGGCGTGTTTGTTTTACGCAGCCTCCACGGCAGTGTGGGAGCAAGGCACCTCTCAGGCTTCACTTACCCCGACCCACACGAGGAAGCACAGCTCCGAGCATCCTCTCCCCTGCACGTGGTGGCCCCGCGCTATCATGAAGCCCAGAAGATTGTACAGCCAGACATCAAAAAAGAAGGTGTCTTGAATAGAAGGAACACAGGGTGGGTTTTTTGAGAACCTGTGAAAACAGCCCTGGCCAAAGTGCCCTGGATGTGGCCAGCCAGGGCCAGGCCCCAGGCAGAGAGAAGGGTACAGTGCTCTGCCCAGCCTGCGTGGGCTCGGAGCCAGCAGAGGGATTCAGGGGGCTGTGTGAAGGCACTGCTTCCCTGCTAACAATCTTCACCTCAAAACCATCTTCTTGCCTTTTCTTTTTTGCCCCCACACCAAAAGAAACCCAAACAACTCAGGAACAGGTTTGTCATTTGATCAAGTGAATTCAGTATAGAACAGTGATGATTTTTCTTATTGCAGCATCGCATTTGAATGGCTGTTCAGTGGTGATTTTTTGGTTTCTTAAGGTTTGACAGAAACTGTTGGGTTTAATGTCATAATAGAGGTTTACAGTTCCCTCCTACTGTATGACTCCAGATTACCACCATAGACTGGACATACAGTAAAAAATGTTTCCTGTAACACTGCAATAATCAAGACATACTTCCTCTATGTCACTGCACTAAGTATCAAGTTGGAGATTCAGAAAGGCTAACCCAGGACAAGGATGGATTGCTATAGAGCCTGTGGCCCCGGTTTTAATCCCAATAAAAATGGGGATAACTCTAGTCAACAGAGATTCCCCACTACGAAAGCCAATGTGATACCAGTTTCTATAAAGAAATAAACAGGGATGACAAGGAAAAAAAATTTTTTGTTGTGATACTGACATACTGAAAAAGGCAATCAGCATCATGGTGAATTTGGTCAGTGTGACCCTAAGTGCATATCCGATCAGCATCAGAGTTGGATCAGGAACTGAATTACTTCTGTATCCTTGTCTTATCAGAGAGGCTTAATCCCCAGGCTATCAAATTGTTTCTGTTCTCTCACTGGCCCAATGAATATTTAATTATTCTTACAAAGCAGAACAGCTTCAGCAGGACAGATTCTCATCCCAGAATGTGCCGGCAGTTGGGCACTCTCAGAGGAGTTCAGAGACCCAAATTCAAATCCCCATGCAATCAGGCAAAGAGGGGATTTCAACCTTAGTTTTACACATTCCACTTGGCAAGTAATTTCCAGGCCCCATTGCCACCCTGAACCCCTTTGCCATCCAGCCCTCTGCCCCCACATTTTCTATACCTTTTTGAAATTTTTAAATGACACAATTAAAATGAACCGTTTCTAAGACATTTCCCCTTTTTCCAATTCATTAAGAATTCTAGAAATTTTCTTCTTCTTTTTTTTTTTTTTAAAAACCTTTTCTCTTACCAGGGGGCCAGTGAGGTGTATTTGCAAGCCCCTACCTGGTTCGGAGCAGCTGCTGGCAAGGTGAGGAGCCCTGGTCTGAGTGTCCCAAACCTCTCCCATGAAGATGGTTCAAGTTCACTCTCATGGCTGTCGTCAAAGCAGCAGCACCCTTGAAACCACTGCTTTCCATGCTGGCATCTGTTGAAAAATACCCAGTTTATAGCTAGAGATAAAGAAAGCAGGAAGGCAAGTTTGACATTAAAAAAAATGAAACACATACATAAATCTGTCTTTAAGTGTAGCGCACACATATATAATTATTAATTCATCCCTCTCTATTATCTTCAAACCCAGCAATACACAGATTTCCTCCAGGCCCTGCTCTGTAAGTACATCTCTGTTCCACAGAGTTTTTCAACGCGTGCCTAAATGCTTTGCTGCTCTATTGTCACAACACATCGTTTGTGTATCTCCTCCAGATATATGTACAGGGAGTTTATGTGTAGCCTCTGGTCCTGCAGCCACTCTTGAGCAAAGAAAGCCCCGTAACCCTTCTGAGCCCCCCCAGAGAAATGCAGGATTCACCCATCCAGGCTCTCTTCCCAATGCCAGAACTTAAACTCACATTGTCATTAAAATAGATACATTTCGAAAGTGCTAATAACAAGGGAAGACTTCATAGGCTTTATTAAAATATTTAAGGCAAATGACACCAGCCTGTGTGCTAATTTAATAAAAATACATTTAATAATTTAATTTCATTATGGTAATTTAAGAATGCAATAAAAATACATTTTGAGTCTATTATCAATCGTGTTTCCTCACACATGCCTTTCCTTTTTATTCTGGGGAAATTTTTAAAAAAGTGCAAAGCTGAGAGTGCCAAACTGCAGAGCTGTTCTCTGTGGGAGAGAACCAAGAGCCCTTCTGCAGCTCTGATGATGCCCATGTCTCATCAGGTCACTGAGGCAATTTGGATGGCAGATTCTCTGCTTGGAACCCTTTTTGGGGATGTCACTGTCCTATATTATACGTGACACAGCTCCTGTACTACACACAACGCAGCTGCCTGTGAGAGAGAACCAGTACTGAGATGCAGCGGAGACCCCTGAGCTCAGCATGACTTGTCTGAAGATGGGATTTGCTGGTGGAAGCAACCGACAGCTTCACAGCAATCCACCACCTCCTCCATCAATTTCCCATTTGACTCCCACAAGGCTGACACGAAGGCACCAAGCCCCAGTCTGGGGGGATGTGGTGGCCCCTGCCCCTCTGCTCACTGCCATGCTCCTCCTCCATGATGCCCGTGTTGGTATGAATGCATTGCCTTTTCATGTGTGGGGAACCTGATACCTGCACTGGCTTGTCATGCCAACTAACTTAAGATGATAAATTTCATTTTGCTCTGTCCTCTTCTGTGACATGAGTGCACAGTGAACATAATATTTAAAGTTTGATGACATATTCAGGAAGAGGTTACCCATAGCAATAGTAACAACAGGCTCTTTTTTTCTTTGGAAAGTGGTTACACCATTCTGCTCTCTTGGGAAATTATTCCATTCACACTGGACAGTGTCCAGAATATTAGTACTTCAGCTTGATTTTTCCCCAAACAATTGTGTTTAAGGCAGAGAGCTGGCACAGACCATGTTATTTCAGGTAGTTCCACCCTGGCAGCATTATAGGAAACCGATGGTCCAGCCTTACTCTGGGAAATGCAGGCAGGACTACCAGCTTCTCTATAACGTAAAGATTTATTGGCATTCAATACTCAGAGCAAAACCCTATACATTTCTATTTATAGACATAACTACTTTGAAAGTGTTTCAGAATCAGTTTGAAATGAGAAGTTACGTAAAAATAGCACACTCGTGTAAAGCCAAAAATAAAAACTTCATGAAAGCTGTGGTGTTTGACAGGGACTAAAGGAGTTTAGGCACCCAAATTACAAGGCTGGCTTCGAGAAATCCAGCCTCAGTAATGATTTAAACTTTCTAAAGTAAAAAAGAGGAATATCTTCAACACATAAAAGGACTGATGTGGTGGACACCAAATGACCAGGCTCCACAGGGCAGATCACCGTAATTGTGGAGCAGCCTGTAACAGAATCAACCTTAAATTAAAGAATATATCATATGCATAGACCTAATTAAGAGGTGCCGCATAATATTTAAGGGAAATGTGGCAAAATGTTAATGTCCCAGAAAAAGCCCTGCAGCATGTCTGATCGGAGGGTTTATGCGCAGCTAAAAAGACCACGCAAAATGGGAATTGACCCGTGCCAAGACTGGTGCCCATGGCACCTCCACTCTTGCCAGCCCTCGGCACAGCAGGAACCAGTCTGGCTGAGGTTTGACAGAGGTGAGAGAACACCTGAGCTCTCTAGATGTGCAAAGGAATACAGGCACATGCGGGAAACTATTAAAGGACTGGATTATTTCTTAAAAAGAGATAATGTTTCCAAAGCACACGGTATAATGCACTCATTCAGCAGAGAGTCAAATGTCACAGTGGATACAGCTGCAAGACAGTGTTGCTCTTTATTTACAGTAAAATATGTCAAATAGGGAACACAAAGGCATCGTCGGGATAAACATGGGACTGGAGCACACAAAGGCAGGCAGCATCCACAGCGCATCAGACAACCTGAATAAAAGCCCTGACTACAATACCAGCCCAGTTTCTATGGTGTTCTTGAGTTAATGCCTCCAAACACTTTACATAAATAATAACTGCCATCCCACATCTCAGTCATAAGAGAGGACTGACATAGCCTGAAATTCAGGCTACAGAGCAGCAGAAACCAGAGGCGCTCCAGAGGGAGAACGTGCACAGAAAGGAAAGGCTTCATGTGAAGAGTCATCAGTGTGTCTGCAGGCAGGATCCAGCCACAGTGCCTAAGTTTACACTTTGGGAAGTTACAGTGAAAAGGGATTGAGGTGTTATCCAAGAGCACTGAAAAACAAAGGGAAAGTTTCACTGTGAAATGCTTTTCACTATGCACAGGACTACGAGCCTGTTCCATGTGTACGCATGCCATGTGCACCAGCATTAGCATTCTTACATCTCTAAAAAGCATGGTGATTTTAAATTCTTTTTCGCTTGTGTACCGCACTTCCTTCTATCAATCATTTTTCCTCGTGTTAAAGAAGACATACAATAGTCCGAAATCGAGGCAGAGTAAGTGGTGCAGTTAGTGACACTTTTTGAAAAATACTATCATACACTGGAGCTGAATTTAGCTCAAATATCACAAAATACCCATCTGCAGAGGAATCGCACACACACCCCCCTGTACAGTTACAGGAAAACAATCATTACTGATAACAGTGCTAAAGATACAGGCCATGCAATACCCTACAAATACAAGCAGGTATTTTTCCCTTTCCATAGTTCATGAAGCAAAGTATTCATTTTGGCCTCTGTTCCAATTAGATGCCGCAGGAAACGGTGTGGGAGTCAGGCAGAGGATCTGCACTTCATGACAAAACTGCCTTTAGCACAAAGAATTTTCCAGGCTCTGCATTTGCCTTTTAAATATTCCCATAAAAATAACTTACAGCATTATAATGTTATTTAATAACTTACAATGTTTAGTATAAGAAAGTATCACACCTCTATATTTTTATCACAGCTCAGAGAAGGTATCTCTTTGTGATCAAATTATTCTGGGTTCCTTTCTCCCTGTTGGACATGGGTCTGTACTGCTTCTCAAAGGCCATCAGGAATAAAAAATACATTCTCAATTTGAATTAGTTAAAAGAGGGTGAAGCCCCAGTGTACACAAGGTGCTCAACGGCTCTGGGGTGAGCTGGCTGGTGGAGGTACATCAGGGTCTCTCTCCAGCTGCTGGCAGCACAGGCCCCTGGCCCTCACCCTCTCCTTGATGTCAGCTCAGCTCTGCCAAGATCTGACAAGGCATTTCTGTAATGAGGATAGGTCACTGCATCTCTTTCCCCATGAGAACAGTTCACTGTGCCCACTGAGACCCCTTCTTACCAGGGTTGCGATCAAAGAGCTCATTCACTTTATGGGGCTTTGTTGCTCGGGTGGAAGCTCCCCTGTACTCAACAGGCATCTTCACTGCTGTCTGACCAGCAGCTGTGGCAAAAAACCACGATATAGGATTTATAATTTTATTTACATCTCTGCCAGAGTTGCTGACTAGGATAACGTTGAGATTCGGAGACAGAAAGTCAGCTAAAATGGCAAAGGCAGTGGACGAAGCATGGCGAGGGCCGAGGAGAGGAGAGGCGCAGTTCGAGAGCAGCACCAGGAGCTCTGCAAAGGGCTCCAGGTGTTACAGGGCAAACCATGGCAGCAGCCTTCTGGGCTGTTCATTCTCCACCGGTACAAAGCCGTTTAAGCATACTCTTTAAGCTGAATGCTGTGTACTTTTACATAACTGAAGGAGAACAAATACCCCATTAGCAGATAATTAGCACTTGGACTCAGAGTACTTATTTAAGGTATTATGGACCGACCTCCAGCATTCGGAGTGATTCATGTCCCCCATCTATTCAGGCATCCTTGTTTCTTTTTATGATTATATCAGTGCTGTGTCTCTGTGTAATGTCTATGAGATGTTCAGAATTACATTCCGAAGACAGAAGATTTCTCTTTATCCCGAGAAAAGGTTTAGCAGTGTTAATACCAGTGGGCACATCGCCTTTCCTTGCACCTTGCAGTCAAGAAGTCCCATTCACACTAGACTGGGAGCATGTCTAGAAGCATAAGGTGGATTCCCAAAGCCGTTAAGGTTGGTCCCAGCAGGGTGTTAGGAAGTGCTGGCAGGCCTCGGGGCAAATGCACCCCGGGGAACTGGACCAGGCAGCACCCACACCATAGAAACTGTCTGAAAATGCTGTATCAAAGACCTCCAAATACGAACTGGGCAGCAGTCGTCTGGACTGGTCTCCTAACAGCAGCCAAAGAGCAACCTGTCACCAGGGTCTAGGCTCTTACAAGCATTTACACAGGCAAGCACAGCTTGTCTAAAAATTCCTGTATTTCCAAAGCCTTCCACTCCACTGGTATATTCCCAATAAAATAACAGGGAGAAGACACCTCTTTCCACCTCTGTTTCCTCAAAACCCAAAAGAAAATAGTAACCCTTGACCACATTTCCAATCCTGCCAGCATTAGCCTGCCCAGCTACTACTACTGCTGCTTCTTAAAAAAGCATGCATCAAGTAGAGATGCTTACCTCTTGCACCAAAACCTTCGCCTCTCAAGACTGTCTCTACCATGAACCATGAAAACCATCACTGACAGCTTTGGCAACCAGTGGTATGAGGCCAGTGCTCACAACTGCAGTATAATGTGTCCCAGCTCAGCCCCATCCCTGCCTGACATCCCTGTCCCAGGGCAGCAGCAGTATCCCCTCTGCCTCTGCAGCCCCAGGGCTGCTCTCAGGTCCAGGAAAGCAAAGCCCAAACAGTGCCTTCATATTAAACCAAGCAGCTTGAGGACAGGCAGCCAAACTGCTGCTGTCACCTCCTCTTCCAGCTCCTTCCCACTGCACCAAAGAAAAGGAAACTGAAACACAAATCAAGTCCTATTCTACAAAATTAATAGTTTCCACTTGCTTCTTTTCTGTGTCTGCTTTCACTCTGTAATTACGCAAAAAGACACGGCGTACTGCGTGGTGCCATTGATTAACAAACCCCACAGCTGCACAGGCAGACCCCCAGGCAGTTTTGAAAGCGGCATTTTAAAGAAAGTTTGTTCTTTAATATTGAGATATTTATGGTCCCCCCTCTGAATTGGTGTGATAACGTGAATGAGCTTGTGGTGAGGAGCAGGTGGCGATGTGAGAACATGCAGGTTTTATTCTTGTGAAAAACTTCTATAGAAATTAATAGAAAATTATCTCCTTGCTATTGAATAATGTGGGATGATGCCAAAAACCCAGGGAAAAGATCTCATTCTCTATTAAATTTGGTAAGATTTGTCAAGTAGTTTCTATAGAATCTGCCCAGTTTTTACAGATCTCTCCGTTTCAGCTCTCCACAGGGTTTTGGAAGGGTCACGGAGTATTTCCTTATTATCAGCCCCACTGATGTCCTGTTTAAATCCTATGATTGACAGTGTTTATTCTTCTCTTATTAAGACTCCTTTCTTAGACAGAAAGGAATAAGCCTTATCAGTGAAAAGACTTACAGTCAGCTGGGCAAAATAGGAGAGGCCAGAGGATATTAAGAGAACTGGGTTTGTTTACATTTATTTTAGTTTGTTGGGTTTTTTTAAATCTTAAAGCCCATTTTTCAATGCAGCAGTGCAAATTCTCAAAATATGTATAACATATCACTTAAAAAATTGCCCTGCTGTTTATTTTATTTGGTTATCTTGCTGCACTGCCCAGTGTTATTGTTGTATCCTCCAACCAGGCACTGAATGCCCAGGGCCCCAGCATGTGGCATTTCCCAGAGGCAGGCACAAACATCCAAGAGGACTACAAAAAACTCCCACAGCTGAAGTCTGCACACTTTTCCGGGCAATCACCACTGCTGTCTTGGGGTGACCCTGTCCTGCCGTTCCAGCCTCCAGGGACTGCTGGGTGGCTCTGGTCTTTCTCAGGTCGGCACTGGCACGGGGTTGTGGCTGTGCGCTGGTGTGGCACAGCACGGCACTGCATGGCATAGCACAGCAGCACCAGGGCAGTCTGAACACTGCCATGTTGCTGCCCGGTGTGGTGGGCACAGCGAGGCAGGCTGTGGCCAGCAGCAGTGGTGGGCTGCATGCAGCGCTGGACGGTTGTGCCTGCAGCTCCCGGGAGAACTCTGAGCCCAAAGTGACCATCGGCCTGTGAGCCATCTCCACTCGGGGGTCTGCCTGATGCGCCATCCCGGCACGTCTTCTTGAGGGGAAAGAACGGACCCCCATGAAGACACGCCGTGGGAAAGGAGCCCGGTGCCTTTCTGAGGCTGTAGCTCTGGTGTCATGCCCAGCCCCGGGGCAGCAGCTCGGAGGGGCTCCGCGGCGGCACAGCCAGGGGCGCGGGGGCCACGCTGGGAGCAGCTGGACCGGCCACGAATTCCTGCCGGCAGCCGGGCCGGCGGGGCATAGCAACGGGAGCCGGGGGAGGAACATGAAGCAGCGGGAGCTGTGAGAAAGCGAGTGGCGCCGCGGGATAAGGCGGGGGCTCGGGCGGGGGGGTGGAGGGAGGGGGCGAGCGGAGGGGGCAGGGGCAGCCCGGGGTCCCCTGCTGCCAGCCGGGCGCGGGAGCCTCTCGGAACCGAGCCGTACGCCATCCGAACTGGCCGGTTTGCGGCGCCGCTTTGATTTACGCCAGCCCGCACCTGGGCTCCGTCCCCTCCGCGCAACCCAGCGCCTCTTCCGAGCACAAAGGAGGCCGGGGGTCGAGCAGCGCACCCGCCGGCTCCGTTTGGGAAGCCCGGACGTTACCGACGCATTCCCAAGGAAAGCGGCTGGGGCCGAGAGCACGTGACAGTGCTGGCGGCCCTGAGCGCCAGCCCGGCATCCGCCGCCAGCCTCGGCCCCACGGGGGGCTTTGCCTTTGCTTTGTGCGGGGGGCAGCCACGGTGGCCCCCGGCTCCGGCTGAGCTGGCCGGGGCGGGACGCTGCCTCCGAATGACCGAAGGTGGCCCCTGGAGAGCCTGGTCGCACATGCACGCTCGCTGCCGCCAGCCCCGCAGCGGGAGTCGGGGTCCGCCTGCTGCTTTCCCCACCAAATCCCACCACTCCCAGCCTGAGGCACAGATGAAGTGTTGTGTCCCCGTCGAACAACCCCCCCCCCCCCCCCGGCCCCCCATTTTTGGGCTACCAGCCTTTCACAACCCCACTTTCTTGGCCAAGGATTTGTAACGACATCATTCTGAGGCGCAGACCACAGGGGCTGCAGTGCTCGGCCCCGTGTACACAGATTGCTTTTGAAGTGCTGTGGCACCAGGGCAGCTCCTCTCCCTGGCACAGCCACCGCTGTTTTGCACAGGGTCCAGCTCCCAAGATGATCCAGCCCTTGCTAGAGGCAGTCATTGCTCTGCCACTGGATTTCATGTCAGAAAAGATGTTTTACTGCACGTGAGTGTTGTTCCGCTGCGTGAAGAAAATGTTAATCAAACTGCAGAGGAGACACAATAGCTGTACACATATATTAAATATCTAGTTGCTGCACGATAAATAATTAATAAAGTTAATCTATTTCATCATATTCTGCTCAAGTCATACCCTTGCAACCAATCAATAGCAATAAGACATAACATTTGTATGAGGTTTCGCTTTCTCCAAGTGCTGTGTAATCATTAACCAACAGCTGAGTACTCCCGATACCGCAGGCCAGTGAAAACTGGGAAGTTTTGATTACTTGAACAATTCTGCTTTTAGTTTGTGAAATGCTCCCAAAGTACCCTGACATATCTAGCAGCACATAGGCTGGGGTTTCCCAATGAAGGTAGGGAAGCTTATTGCCCAGTTCCTGTTGACTTTCAGAGGAAACAAATTCCCAGTGAATTCAGGCATTTTGAAAACCTCAGCCTTCATATTTTGAAAGCCACACATACACAGCACCAGGTTTTTAACACTTTCCTAATTTCAGCCATGAACATGGTCCTCTCCTACATAAGAAAGCAAAAAGATGAAAAAACCTAGCTTAGGAACAGCAGAAGATTGCTTAATTGTGTAATTTACAAAACTTGTACAAAGTTTGCAAAACCATCCCTGCTATTTCTGTTTCAGCACTAGCAATCATCTGCACCTGAAAGAGCTCTTGACTTGAGGCTACCACAGGGCTGTGAGTCATTTCAGAGAGCAGCAACAATTGTCCAGCTTTCCTCAGGAGTTATATTAAAACGATTCCTAACACACAGAAGTTTGTTTCTTCTCCAGTGATTTGGAGAGGGAGATTTGTCCCCTGCAGGATGAGACATGGAGCGTGGTACTGGCCCTCCTCCCAGGTCTCAACTTTCCCTGGGTGGACACACACACAAGGGCAGGAGCATTAGCCCCTTGGAGGCCGTGACTGAGCTGAAGCCAAGACACTGAATTTTCCTGCAGGCCACCTCCTTCCAGCTGGTCCAGACTGCCCACGGCCACAGCTGCCCCCAGGATTTCAGTGGGGTCAGCCAAGCCTGCTGGCTGCCGCCTCAGTCACTTGCCATAGCAGGAGGAAAAAGATGGGTTCTACCTCCAAGGGTCCCTGGCACTAGCCCTGGGATGGCCACGGAGGTCTGCCTGTGGGTTTTGTCCCCCTGTTCTCTGTTCTGGGGGAGCCATGCATGCCATCCAGCACCACCACCCTGCCTCAGTGCTCCTGTCCTGGTCAGGGTGGCATCAGGGCTGGTGGATTGCTCCCAGGCACTCTCTGCAGCTCCTCTGACTCCTGGGAGCTACTGACCTCTGGGTAAACAAGTGAGCAGTTTACAGACCCATCATGCTGTGACCTCAGTGAGATCCCAACACACTTGGGTGGTCTCAGGGGGGTGCAAGCCCCAGCCCTGCTGGCATCCCCTGCACCCAGCACCTGTGGGCTGTGATGATGAGCCGTGTGTCCCTCAGAAGCACAAGACCTCACATCAGGAAGAAAAAAACCTGAAAATTATGGAAAAGGCCTGGACACCATCAGAGACCAAGCCATGGAAAGAGCTGGCAAAGAGTTAGTTACTCAATATTTTAAGACCAAATAAGCCTGACACTTCAGAGGGCTCTGGTCCATCATTTTTGTTCAAATTGCATGTACATCCTCTGATATATACCTCCGCAGCCATAAACACAAAACATGAGAGGGACAGAGAAAGAAAAATCTTGCTGAACAAGGGAGTTACATACTGTAGGAATGCAGGAGCCTGTGATCTGCGTTATTTCTTTGCTTAAGGCCACCTAGCAACAGCACATAGGTTAATCCTCCACAGACTGAACAGACAGCATCAGCCAACAGGAAAACAAAACATCCCCACTAGAAAAAAAATCAGAAGAAGAATTACCCATTTGCAAGAGGGTTGTAGGAACAGGCAGCAACAAATAAGAAAGAGGTATACATGATACTCCTGCAAAAGGAAGATTTCCCTGTAAATAGAGTTATTGTCCAGCTTTTTATTAAAAACACAAAAAGAGCTTTACAACATTTACAGAAAACCTCTGTGGGAGCTGCAGGAGCCCTGCTCCACAGGGAGCTGGGGGGGATGAGCTGGACTGTGGTCAAGGCTGGTTGCCATCTTAGAGAGCACCTTTAAATGATAAGTAGAGCATCCTCTAAAATGATAAATAAACCTCTGGAGTTGTAACCCTTCTGCCAGGGGTTACCAGCACCTGCAAGGGCAAGTTCAGATCTCTACGAGCATCTCTTGGACATTAAGACACACCATCACCTTAAAGCCATTGTTTGCAGCGGCTCAGCCCTCCTTTTGTAACTCTGCCAGGCTCCCCCCTCACCAGAACATTCTGCTAAAGGGGCCTGGAAATACAGAATTTACTCACCAGGAGATCCCCACTGTGCCAGGCCTGCCCCGCGCAGCTGCTGTGCCCTGGAGAAGACACCCTGTGGGGCTCGCTGGCCCCAACACCTGCTGTGCCTGTAGTGCCTTTGCTTTGACAGCACACAGGGTGGCCCTGGCAAAGCTGCCGCCCAGGAGTCATGCTGTCTCCCCAGCATTGCCCCTGCCTGTGCTGCTCCTCCCAGTCCCCCAAGGGGTAGCCAGCAGGGATGGGATTTTGGAGGAAAATGTGATGGGAGGCCACTGCTCCTTGCCAGCCTGCTGCAGCATGCTGCCTGCCTTCCTCACTGCCAGCCTTCCCTGCTGCCCCAAGCTGAGCGTCACCTGCTGCTCACCAGTGCCAGCACCGCCAGCACTGTCCCCAGGGAAGCTTCTGACCCAGCTTTTCTGAGGGTTCTTTGCCACACGGCACACCTTCCCATGCTTGCTAAGGGATGGTGGCCAACATGGTGCCACATATACCTGCACGTCTGGGATATGATTTATTAAGGGGTTTATCGTTGCTCCTTTTCTGCTGTTCGCCAACAGATGGTAGCAGCACCGCTGCTGTCACGCCGGGCCAGGAGCTGCTCGCAGAAGGATGACTTCTGCTCTGAAACCTTTCCTATCTGATGAAAAGTCATGCTTGCCCTTCCCCTTGCACCTCACTAGCTGCATTTCCAGAGCCAGCTCAGAGAGCAAAGTGAGTATCTCACAGCACAGCGTATTCTCAGTTCGAGGCTCTGGGGAGGGACAGGGGCAGCTGATGGGGTTGTGACCCTGTTCACTAAGGCTGGTGAATCAAAATGTACTCAAGTACACCAGCAATGCCTGGCCTGGATGCCCCAAACCTCCTGGGCTGTGTGGGGCTGCAGCAGTGCATCCTGCCTGGCTCTGCCTACAACAAGCCATTCCCAAATGGTGAACAACACCCAGCTTGAAGACAGGCACCAGCTAGGCCGAAATTAATTAATTCATGTATTATTTATGAATTTAATTATTGGGCAAAATCCAAGCATTTCATGCCACTGGCTGCACTGGCCACTTGCACCGGATGGGGTCCCGAGATGCTTGCTGCCTTTACTGGGTGAGCGCTGAAGCCAGCTGGAGCTTTGCCTAGGCAAGGTCTGGCTAAGATGGAGCTAAGTATAGACCTCAGGATTTGGTCTGCGGCGAAGCAGCTCTGCAGAAGAAAAACAAACAAACAACAACTCCGCTCTAGAGGCTTCCCCTAATTCTGTAAAGTGCTTTGAGGTTAGCGAGCAGCTCTGTGTAATCAATAACACCGTTAACAAAAAGGTGGCCGAATGGCAGCTACCTCTGATTAAAATAGAGCCCTTGGTGTATTGCAGCAAACAGCCATGTAGTCATTTCTCTGATCAGAAGCAGGTCTTTCCTAGTGTCATATAATTCATGTTAAAATCACTGCAATAAGGCAGACTTCCTTGCAGCTGTTCAGAAGTCTTTGGAGGCTGCCATTATACTTCACCTTTTTAATGCTTTATGTATTACAGCTTTATTTTCACCTAAGGCTGTGATCCTAAGCTTCCTCACAGCCTTATCTACAACTCATATTTCAAAGCCTAATTTTCCTGCCCCCAAATGTAGAATAAAATAGCTTGCAAAAAAGGCTGCAAGGAAGCTGCAAGTTCTGCGGTTTTATACCCCTTCTCCATCAGATCTGCATAGGTACTATTCCTCACGGACCCAAAAACTTCCTGAAGAAGTACTGTAGCTAGAAGGTATTTCTTGACCTGGCATACACTCTGTCCACTCTAGCTGGTGGAAAGATTATGACATTTTAGTTGGACTGAAAGCAAGATATCACTATAATTGGAGCCCAAGTGCCTGCATGAGCCCAAAAGCTAGGAACTGCTGGAAATCCTCGACAGCCGCCAGCAGCCTCAGTGCCCAAACATGCCTATGCCCCTGCATGGAGGTGATACACACCCCTCCTCTCTGCTTGTGCTGCAGCCACTGGTTGTCTTCCAGAAATACAAGGTTTTGTAAAGGAAGGATGCCTAGGCCCGTCCAGGTTTCCACCTCCCCTGCAGTGCATGAGCAGCAGTACGAGGAACCATAAGAATATCCCAGGTCATCCCAGCACAAGCTGAAGTCTGCCTTTGAGAGCACATGTTCCTCATCACAAAATGACTCTCTGCTGCAGCGCTGGCAGTGATCTCTTGCTCTGCTGAGCTGCTGTCCCCTTCTCCTGTGCCTGGCCAGCTGGACAAGCCTACCATGGCTGTGTGTGCACAGTGGCCCTGTGGTGGGCACAGCATCTCAGGTCTACACGCTGGCTGGTTTTGTACCACTGTCTGGTAGGACGTAAACAAAGCACTGACTTCCACCACCTCCATTAATGTAGGCAGGGGCCCTTGGTTGGAAAAGACAGGCATGCTGGAGGAATGCAAATGGTGGGATTATTTATTATTCACGTAGATGCTCAGCCCGTAGCATGTCGCCTGGCTCCATGTAATCGTACAAATCACTCAGCTGAGTCAGTGATCTAGCTGTAGACCCCGCAGCTCAGGGACTCGAATGATCCCAGAAGGACCATGTTCAAACATTCATGCCCAGATGACACTTGCTCCCATGCATACTTTTTAAATCTTTGCCAGACACTATGAGAGATCATTTTGTGTATGTCACATATAAAATAAGATCTCGGTTTTACCAGGAAGCCCACATTGAAGAATCTTCAGGAAAACAAGGCACCACTACAATATAACAGTCTGAATGCTTAGCAGAGATTGTCTTTAAAGGTCAAAGCAAACCTCCCTTGCATAACATGCTTTTTTTCCTGGGTCAGTACAAATCCAAGCTCCGAGGTAGCCAAGTGCTCCCCCTTCCTAATAGCCATCTGTTAATAGAGCAACACGCAGCTCTCCCTGCTCTGGCCATCCCCACTGTGAAGGGCTTATCGCATTACTGCTGCTCTGGGAAATCTTGACTCCTGACATCGGCGCTATGAAGGCGGCTGTTGATGAAGCACTGTCACTTTACAGTGCAGCTCAGCAAAAGCTTTGGCTTCGTTTCTTACCTGTAACACCATAAAAGCTCAATAGGCAAACAGCCGCATGTCAGGGCAAGGAACCAGCTTTGCCAAGTGATTTTGTTGGCAACAGTCTTCATTTATGCCTGTGCAAGGGACAGAAGACCAGGACCTCCTTCGCCCTCTGTGGCTGCTGTACCAAGGTCCCCCTTTGCATTGCTGTCTGGTTGCTGCTATTCACGGTGCAGGTGCTCACACAGACATTACTGGTGGGCTGTGCAGGTCATTCATTGTCCTAAGAAAAGGAGTATTTTTGAAAATACTACAATGAACCAAGGAAGCAGAAGGACAATTTTAAGTGGTTGTGTTGGGCACAGGCATCGTGGGGGACACCCAAGCACTCTTTCTGCTGCAAGCTGCTGGTTTGAAACCACTGAGCAAGTTCCTGGCCCCGACTAAAGGCAGTGGCACAACTGGGGTTTGCTTTGGTCAGGTGGCCGGCACAGCACCGGAGCTTGCTTGGAGGCTAAGGTAATAATAAACACATATTTTACTTATAATAAAAATAAGCACATAATTTGGCTTATGTGACTGATCTCCTTCAGCATCAGGATTGCTAAAGAGAAAAAATAATGTAAAAATCAGGCACTTGAAAGATGGACTTTTTGATGTATGCGATTCATTGAGGCAGAGCTGAGAATAGCATGTGTGACCCCAAGAGACATCCCATCCTTTACTGTTGGCCTCCTCCCCAGGGTCTCTCACCTCCCCTTGGTCCACATCTCCCCTCACATCCCAGCAGAGCTGCAAACCTGCACCCCACTGCCAGGCATAGCCAGGCCACGCTCTGCTCGATACCTGTGGACAGCCTCCAGCCCACCTGCACAGAAACCACAAAGGGAAAGCACACAAAATAACCAGTAAGAAACCACTTTGCATTTTTGTACCAGTTTTCATCTGAACAAAGCATTTTGCAAGCCATACTGAATTCGTCTAACAAAGCTTTCATTTCTTAATTAATTAAGAAAAGTCTGCTTTATGATCTCATAATTGAAATCAAGTTGTAAGATATTGACTATATTCACTTTTTTCTATTTTGTGAGAAAATGAATACAAAAGAATATTATAAACTTCAGTCTGTACTAGTGGGAAAGGAAGGAAATCCACTTCCTCAATATAATAAGCTAATTTCTGCTTAAACATTTTCCAGTCATGCCATCCAGCAGGCATACTCTGTGAATTTGAAGCCAGAATGAGGTCCCTGCCCTGGGAATGCAGTACATCATTTTGGGAAGAAAGCGGCCTGGAAGCTCTGATCTGCAGCCAACACTCATCCTACAGTGACGGGGTGGCCCAGGAACAGACCTGCCCAAGCAACTGGGGACCAAAGTCAAACAGTACCAATCCCCAGTTAGCATAAATAATTGGGTTTCCAACATGAAGGCCCCCACAGTGACTTTTCCATTGAGGAACTACATGCTACTAAGAAAATTAAAGGTTGAAAGTTCATTACTGGGACAAGTAGAGCACGAACTTTTGCAAAATGCCTCATCGATTAGCATCATCTCTTGACCTAAAACAGAAACTCTAAGGAAAGCTGATAGGAAGCTGATTCCTGCTGGGGTTTATTGCTATTAAGTATTATTATTATTATTATTGATTTTGAATCATTATTTTCCTTTATTTAAGAAAAAAAAAAAACAGATGAGGAAAGAAAGAAAGAGAAGTTCAATGGGCTTTCCATCAGCCTGGCTCCAGGTGAGGCTATTCATAATGCAAGGAAAAATAGAGTTGCACATACAGAAGCTATTAATACTTCCTTTCTAATTAAATTCCACAAGAAATTGTGCAGGATATTTCTGTCCCCATACTCATTCTAGTCCCATCATCTTTTGATTAACTATCCTCATGCACTAGGAATTAAGGTGTGACCTCTAACTTTTTTGAGAGAGATGTGCTGTTTTTAATATTAACAGCTCCATCTTTTCATTGTTCCTTGAGCAGGGTTGGGAGGAGAAATATAATTACACACAATGGGGGTATAATTCATACATTAAAAGTGACATTAAAATGATAGGTAGCAAAATATAACAATATAACAGCTTGTCTGTCACTCCTTTATGGATTGCTGGCACCCTCCAACCCCATTACAAACACATCCCTGGAGGGAGTGCAGCAGGAAGACGTGAGCGAGATTAACGCCAGAGGAGACCTCATGGTGCTCGGTGCCGTGGGGCTCCCTCGGCAGGGATATCCGATTTAAATGCCTGTCAGGTCTCTGCTTCCCATGGGCGCCACGTCCATGAGCTGGCTGCCACAGCCCACACCACTGGCACCCGTGGGTCTTGCTCTCCCAACAAGGAACTGCCCCAACATTGCAGATTCCTGAAGCAGAGTCCCAGTGCTCCCATTAGGAGATAACATTATACAGTTCGATGTATCTGGGGCATGGGAGGCCCTCCTACATAGCACACAGGGCTCCCCACAATGTTGCCTCTTTCCCCCAAAAATGAGCTGGCCCTGGCAGCGAGGAAGCCAAGCACCCATTAGCAGGGAGGCACATGGAAAGGGCTGTTTGAACGGATCCAGGCTGTGGATACCAGCCGCCGTGGGGCAGGGGGTGCCCAGGCTCAGCTGTGGCTCTGCCACAGTGACACGCCTGGCCTGGCAAGTTGCTGGGGCTTTGCCTGCCTGTGGAAGCTGCAGCCCAGTTTCACTTACACTGCTTGTACATGGCTGCAGAGAAACTGGTGCAAAGCCCCGTACATGCAAATTTGGGGATATTTTTCTGTTTAGCTGCAGGGTACCCCCTGTCAGCATAACCTAAATGCAAAATCCTGTCTGGAAACTGAATTAGGGCATCACCTGCTGAATGCACCAATGTCCAGCATCCTTCCCCTCCACATGGCTGCTGGGCACCTCTCCAGGGTTCCCGCACTGGCTCACAAGCAGACGGGTTTGTACACAGCTCCAGCCAGCCAACCCATTTGGGCTGAAGTGAATTAGAAAACATCCACGCAGGTGGGAGCTACCCCTCTGAGCAGGGAGGCACAGCCCCCTCACATGCCCAGCTGGCTCCAGAGGATGCTGCTGCCCATGGGCAGGCAAACTCCAGCTCAAACGGTTTCAGTGTACAGCTTCCTGAGCTTTCTTCTGAGCACAAGCACTTTGGTCAATGATTGCCATGCTTTATGTAGTATGAAAATCAAATTGACTTAAACATATGCTTATATGAAATTGTAACTGACTCCTTGGTTAATCTGCACAAGCGGAAATCTGTGATCACTTCTCTTTCAATAACCTTCTTGCAACACCAGGGCCACACCGTATTACCCGCTTGAGCTTTGCAAAGTCCTGATCTTCCCCTTCCTCAAACACAAACAGTAAACATTGCTTCTGACAGCAATCAGCTACTGTTCAATTAAAATTTTTTTCAAGTCTAGTTTGAGACCTGAAGATACTGATGGATTAAATACAAGTGTAAAAACATCAGTGGAAAATGCATCCAGGGCTGTTACACGGGGAGTCTGAAAAAGACACAGATTGATGTGAGAAGGAAGGTGAAAATCCAGAAGGATCCAGCCTGAAACTTTAACATAGCAGCCAGCAGAAGTCCAGCAGCAGGAGCTTCACTGGACTCACAATATTCTAGTTAAAATATGCAAATTGCTCATTTTTGCTTGGATAGCAAAATGTGTATTTTAAGATAGGCCTGTTTTGGAGAGCATCAGCTCTTCCTGCTCCCTAATTTTACACCCACAAGTCTCATTTAGACAAAATAAACAGGGAGGTGAGACCATCGGGGGTCCTGCTGCAGCAGTTTCCTTGCCCTGTCACCCTGCAAATTTTATTGCAGGATTTTTGCCATCGTTGTATTTGTTTTCAGAAAAATGGACAATGGGAGGCCTCCATGCCTGAGGTGCACACTTTGCTCTCTCCAGACCCTTCCAAGTCACTGCCCTGCACCTTGGGCCCAGCATTACAGCCTATTTCTCAGTGCACAGGGCTGGTTTCATGGTTTCATCCCAGCTTCTTTTTTTTTTTTTTTCTTTTTCCTGTTTTAAACAGGATATTTTAGTCCATCCTTTAGCACTCCTCACCATATAAACATAAGGAATTAACTGACACCAGAAGCAAGGTTTTACTGCATTAATTACAGCAGCCCCAGTTCTTTTGGAGCTGCATGGAGCACTGTGCATCACAGCAGCCCCTGTGGAAAACAGATCACTGACACCGCTCTGTGCTTTCTCAGGCTACGGCACCAAAAGCAACCCGAAGGAATTAGGTTTTCTTGATGTCTAAAATTAACTGGAAAAAATAGTACTTGCCATGGTGGCTACCCCAAGTAAAAGCATTGGATGCTTTTTGCAGCAGAAATTTGAACCAGTTTGAACTGTAAGATCCACATCAAGGAAACCCACTGTTGCTGCAGCGCAACAGCCTGCCCAAATGGCAGGACAGGGGTGACTGATTCAGCGCCCACCCCTTCCCTGGGACCCCCATCCCATGTGAAGTCCCGCTTTTACTCTTGACTTGTCCTGCAGGCCAGGGCCAAGCACCCTCCTCAAAACAGAGAATGAACCTCAGTCCTCAAGCACAGTCAGTATAAAATAAAGTAACTTTCAATATCACCATAACTTTCAAGTCAGTTGGCAAACTGTGGATATACAGATTACGCTTCAGGCAGCACAAACACAGAAACTAAAATGACTTTTTACCATACCACATTGTAATAAATGGATGTCACGTTAATTTCTGGAAACCCACAGAATGGTAAGTGTAAGCCTGAAAAATAATGCAGTCCTGGAAAATGTAGGACAGTTGCGATGTGAGGTTAAATTTTGTGACTTATAGCCAGCTGTAGTGTTATGCAGTCTTTGAGTTACATTCTATTTTCCTTAGGCTGCTGGCTACTGAAGTTTGCTTCCTTGTTGGCCAAAAAGGTAAAAGGAGGGTGGCTCTCATCTTGAACCTTTCTGGGAGTAAGCTGGTTTTTAAACAACAAAAATTTAAAACATTTGGGTGTACATTTATCCCGAAGTATTTGTTCTTTTTCTCCATGCAGTCATACAACTAGCATTTCACACTCCTGAATCCTTCACAGCCTGAAGAAAGACTATTTAACAATACTCATACTATGGGTAGACCTTCAAAGTGCCGTACCATCCGGTGCTGGTACCCCAGGAAGCCCTATGCAATGGGCAGCCCAGTATGATCGCACAGAATAGAGAGTAACAAACTAGAAAATCACTCCAACACCCAGCTTTAAGAAGCTTTTTTACATTAAAGGCTAAATCTGTCTATCTACCTAGTAATTATGCCAAGATTATCACCATGGCACTCACAAAAACTGGTAGATAGGAAGTCCTTGGTAAATTTTATATACAAAAAAATATTTTTTTTATTTTTATTTTATTTTTATTTAATATTAAATAATTAATAATTTATATAGTTAAGATATTTTTGAGCCTTATGCTTCCACTCCCTATGAAGCCTTTACCTGGATATGCACATTTTCACGTTTTATTGTTAACATAAGATTTAAGGGCATATCTAAGGGTTTAGGCAGTGGAACTAGAAAGCTCTCCATGGACCAGGAGTTGTTAGCTGCAGCTTACAGCAGCTGAACACTGAGCCTTTGGAGTAAAAACCAGGGGATTTGGTTTATTCAGGGTGGCCCACAAGTGCCAGGGGGAAGCAGTACCACGGTGTGCAGGTCTGGCATCCCTGCATCAGCCCCAGGGGTTCTGTGGTCATGCGGCGTCCTGGGCACCTAGAGTTGCTGTATCATCACCATGCCAGCATGTCATTCCATAACTTTATTTATTAAATAGCTTTTTTGCATTTATTCTTTTCGCACATCCTAACATCCTGAAATGACTTGGGAGGACTATTCAACATAGGTGGCTTGGCAGAAAATAAAAGCTAGAAAAGAAGATACAATGCTGTCTTTTTCCGAGACAGCCCTGGGTCAACCTCGACACTTGGTCATTCGGGGGTTTTACTCTACACCTTCCATTGCAATCATCAGCCACCACTCCAGCATGGTCAGGCTGTTCACCCATGCACTTGCGAGAGCAATTTCAGTGCACAGATTTAAGGGCTGCTTTTGAAAACAGGTCTGGCAAGACTGACATGTAATCTCCACAGCAGGGCCAGGCAAAGCTCTTGCAAGCTACTGACAAGCACAAGCATTAGGCTAAATATCTTACAAACGCAATTTAAATACATCAGGGTTTCTGTGCAAGTAGACAGTGCTGGAGCACAAATTGCAGAGAGGCAGAGGTGGATGCAGGCTGCAGGCTTTGTACCTACACGATGCCCCACTCCCTTCGGAGGGGACCAGATTCATTTCATCTCTGTGCAGCTCTGAGAAGCTGGCTCTGATGTTAGTACCATCAGCCACAGACAAGGCTGGGTCCCCTCGGTCCCTGGTGGTGCAGGGCAGCAGCTAGCAAGCAGCCAGGGAAGTGGGAGGGTGCGGGTCCAGCTCCAACCAGGCCCTCAGTTCAGCTGCTGGCGTTTCCTTCAGTGGGAGTGAGATGAGACCTTTGAAAAGGAGCTTGGAGGAAGTGAGGGGAGCCCCAGACACGGCCTCATCCCTGCTGAGCAATGCGAGTGGAGAAGTCAGCAGTGTGGTACAGCTGTCTAGCAGCAGCAACGCCAGGCATTGACACAACCTCCCACCCACCTCAAGCTGCAGAAAGTCCAGAGGAGAACAGCAAAACACATAAGCAGCTTAAAATCATGACCTAGGCCAGATTTAGTGGCGTGATTGTGTTTGGTCTAGAGTAGAAGAGGCTCAGGGTGGACATGCTTACCATCTCCCTAGAGGTAAAGGGTTTTGCAGAGGAGTGAGTGAATCCTGCCCCAGGGCCACGGCAAGGATGATGCATTTTAACAGCAGCCGAGGAGATTTGAGCCTGGCATTGAGGAAGAACTTTTCCATTAGAAGCCCAGGAACAAGCCACCTCCATAGATGCTCCAGCCCTTTTGTCTTTGTTTTCCCTGCCAGGTGAGGAAAGGAGCTAGCAATAGTCTGGATACACCTGGTCCTGTATCATGATAGGGAGACAGACTGAGCTGTTCCCAAGATCCTCTCCAAACCTGTGCTCCTGCAGTTCTCTGGTCTTAAAGCTTCCCAAATCCTTTCATGTCAAATATTATCAACACAACTGCTTGAGTTTTAAGTGGATTATCTGCTCAGCCCTGCCAAGCCAAGTAGTGCATTTCAGAGAGTTAGAGGCTCCTTGTCCAGGAGGTTTTTAAGACTGGCACGTTCATGTGCTTCCTGGTTAAGCAGAGTAGCAGAGACAGACGGGACTGTGATGTGAAGGCATCACCAGCAATAAGCTTACCTCACACAATTACATTTCCTTGCAAAATTTGGGTACTACCCCAGGTAGGCAGAGCACACCACCACCTGCCAGGAGCCAAGGCTTTGCCAAAGGAAGGGATCCTGAGGTGGCTGGGAGGTCACACGTGCTCACAGGCAACAAGCAAATATGACAGCTCTGGAACAGAGCTCATAAATCCTCCTCTGTGTAGACAGCATGGTTTTCTGTTTTGCCTTTGCAAGCTCCAGTAGACCGCCTCTCACATATAGTATAAATGAGTCTGTGTTTTGGGGAGGATCACTGCAAATGAGCTGAGCATCTGGAGCTCCCACGAGAGTCAATGGCAATCACAGGCACTTGGCTTCTCTGGAAATAGATGGCATTTTACCTTTCCTCTCCTAATGGCAAGAAGTTAACAGGGAAACCAAGAGAATAGTCCTTACACCCTCCAAAGTGCATTTATAACCTGATGGACAGGTAGCGGACAGAGAGGACTCCCACCCCTGGGTGCCTCCAGCCCCTGGATGCCAGCAGAGGAGGTGCTGCAGCCGTCACTGCCAGCAGCCCTGCTGCAGGAGAGGGCATGCTGCCCACCTGCCCCAGAATTTCTCATGGCACGCCACGTTGCTGCTGTTAGCAACTCAGCTGCTGGGCGAGCACTGCCATAGGCCTACTGGGCACATGCTGAAGCTTCTTTTAGCCATGATAGATCTGTTCTAAAAACACATTTCCTCTTTACAGAACTGTTTAGTGGTTCTGAGTAATTATTCCCTGTGATACTATTTTCCATAGTTTTAAGAGCCAGTAATTTATTTTACTGCTGTCCATCTATTAGATTTTTGTCTCCTCAGGAACACAAGCACCAAGAAAGGAGATAGTGCAGACTCCCTGTGATTGTACATGAAACATCAGCAATAAAAACTTGCAGCAAGTTTTCATTTTCTGCTTTCCTGAGCTAAGTTTCTGGAGAACTGACATCCATTTGTCAAAAGGCATTATTATGAAGCGATACCTATGAGTGCTGATATTGACTTACTGTCTCTGTGAAATTTCTTCTCATCTCTTTCCGACAGAGCTGAACACAAAGCTGGCACCATCTCCAGGGAGCAATTCAACTAAACTTTTAAGCTGGTACCAATGCTCAACACACCTCCTTCCAGGACTGGCAAGACTTCAAGAAACTCGCTGGGAAGAGCTGTGCAAGTGCCACTGTGGAGAGCTGTGAGATACGCTCCCCTCTGATCCAGAGGGGACGATGTTCCAGGGGCCATCATACGACATCTGGGCAGTGGTCACCCAGGGGAAGAGTTATTGCTTTTACCCACATGCAGATCTTCCAGGAAACAGCAAAACACCCTCTGCAGCACAAAAGCATCCTCTAAATTAAGAAACTGAGCTGAAAAAGGGACATAGCATTTCCAGGACCTGCAGCCAAAGGAGGCCATTACACAGCAGAGGGCAGGTTCACAGACTGGCTCACAGCACACAGGTGTGTATTTCCCCCCCTTTTTCTATTTGGCAGAACAACACAATGCCTCTGCAGAGGAACAGAAAGCTGAGAGTGGGGCAAACCTAAGCTTGCCATCTGCTCTGAGTGGGCTGGGCTAATTCAGTGTGTGATGCCCTGCACCTCCTACCATGTCCTTCACATGGGCAGTACAAGTAGGCTGCCCTCCCTGGCAGGCAGTGGCAAGGAGCCAGAGCACCCACACACCAAGAGCCTGTATTAAAAAAAAGGCAGTCTGTGACTGTAGACAGTCTCTTTCCTTTTCTCAGAAAAAGTTTTGGCACTCTTTTTCCCTTGTCATCTCTGCCTGCCGCTATCCCTCCTTGCACTGGAATAAGGAGGTCAGCCAGACCCACACAATTAGAGGAAATTGTATAAGGCTGACCTTGTACCCTGCCAGGTCTTTTCAAGCATGAGCAGTCTTTATCAGTGGCAGCATAGAAAACACTGAAGAGATGTGCTTATAGGTGGGAGAATGAGATTGTTAAGACATTTTTTCCCCTCACTCTCCACAAACTAAGATAGTACCTCTGCCACTTGGGTGAACTTAGGTTATTCCCACTCATATCTGGCAGCCCATGGTTTCCTCCTTCATCTTGACTTCTGCTATTTTCATTCTGTGATGTCTGTACTTTTGCACTATTGGGAGTGGATTGTGTGTGGATCACTAACTTTTGGACAGGTCAGCTATCTCAGCCTGAGCACCACTAGATGGATACTAATAAGAGGAAACGAATACATCAAAGAAAGTTCTCTCTTTTTCTCCTCATATCCCTCTCCCAGGCACGCTGCTTTCTTCTGCTCTTGTTGTTGCTGCCCTTTCTCGCTCTGCATTTATGCTCTGATTTCTGCAGATGGTGCTGTACCAAGAAGAGGTGACGATTGACTTTTTAGGTCTGCTGGAACTACACGAATGAGTCCGTGTGGAGCCTCCCCTTCAAAAGGGACAATGTAAAAGAGATAATGGATGCTACAAACCACACACAAAATTTAACAAAACAATTACAGCCGTGGCTGTTAGGAGACAAGTGACAGCACTGTGGGTAACTCATCGGCAGAGTGTAGAAGTGGCTGTCTAAGGGAGAGATTAAACCCTGGAGCACATGGGGGCCTCCAGTCCAATTAAGTCATTTGGCAGCTAGACATGGCTATAGCTAATATTTGGCCCAGATGGGTCTAGATTAAGTGTACCATGCTTGTCACTTGCTTAGCAGAAGATGAGGTGCAGGAGTCCTGTAAGAGCTGATCAAACACTCCTGCATTTTGCACAGCTTTAGGAGACCCGAGAGTAGAAACCTGGTGGGGGTTGCTGTGGTTGCTGTAAAAGCTTTTCTGAGGACTTTGTCCAAATATAAGATCAAGTCTCCTTTATTTGTAAAAGTAGTACAAGCTGGTAGTCGACATGAATGACCATTATGTCCATAACTGTATACTTGCCCTACCTGCCAACAGACCACATGTAACTTAACCCAGTGACACTAGTGAGGTTGGTCACGCAGAACTGTTGGGGACCAGAGACTCGCTGGCCACACTGATCATGGCTGGAGACATGCACGTCTCAGCTGCACTGGCATAGCTGTCTGAGGACCCAATTTAGCTGGCAAAATATTTGCTATCGATGGCAACCCCTGAAAAGGAGTTGCTGCAGCCTGCCTGCGAGGCTGGCTTACAATGGCCACAGTTAGGAAAAAAACATCCTTTTATCAGTAAAAGGAGTAAATCAGTTTTGGAATCAGCAGGATACAATAAACTTGGATTCCCAAAACACTGTTTATACAGTGCTGGCACTCTGAGGGCTTCCACGGCAAAAAGCAAGTAACTCACATGGAAAAAGGACTGTGCTGGTTGAGGGCTCCTGTGTCTGCTGCACTGGCAGACTACAGGAAACCAAGCTCCAAGGCTGAGAAACTTGATGGTTTGGATTGGTGAATTCACAGTTGGGCCCTGGGGGCTTTGTGGAAATCTATCTGCACTGGGACTCAGGACACCTTCCCAAAGTGGTTTGGGTTACCTTCTTTGGAAATACATGAAGCCAAAAATTCCCCACATGGCAAAGGTCTGCCAGGCCACCAAGCATTTGGTATGGCCTGGGGAGCAGGGTGGCAAGTTTGCTGATTTCCAGTAGGGATGCAGTTTGTGAGGTAGTAAAGGACGCATAGAATACTTGCCTAACCCCTTCCTGGTCTCCTGGCTTTTGCTTTTTTTTTTTTTTTTCTTCCCCAGTTTAAGCATCACCCACGAAAACAATGGTGTGGCACAAGGAATAAGGGTACACGAGCTCCCCCCAGTACAGCTCAAAGTGCTCACCCTGCCTTGGCCACATTAACAGGCCTAGGCACAGCAAGCAGTTGCTGGAGGTGCCACGATCTGCGCAAAGGAGCCCTGAGACATGGCCCACATCAGAGAGATCTTCCCAAGCTTGTGATTAGACACAGCGGAGAGAAGCAAACCAGAAGTGCATGACAAATTAATGGCTTTGCAATTTGTCACTACAACAATGGTATGAGTTCGAGTATGCAGCCCAGGCTGGCTGATACCAGCCTCAAGGCACTCTGGGCAGCTAACATGTGCAATGTGTTCTTGAAAGACACAGCCTTTCAGAAATAGCTTTCAAATCTGTCTTAAAAAACTGTAAGCCCTCATTAAACTCATTCTTCTAATTAATTAAACATCGCTTGTATTATCTTAACAAACAAGTGAGTGCAGAATCACTGAGGTTCAGTGATCAGTTGCTTCCTAGACTCATTTATGCATAAGGTATCTGTTTAAAGCTGTTCTAATGGCCATACCTACCTGCGTTAAGTAAAATGGAATGATCCTTCCATTAGTGCAGCTTGGGACATGGTAACTCACTCGTGCTTTCCATTTTTCAGATGCATTAATAACTACAGCCCATATTAAATCCCAGCACCAAGGACTCACTCCAGGTCTGGTCATTAACAAGACAGTAGGAAGCTCTGCTGACTTCTGCAAAGACCGCCTGACCCCCACGCACGGAGGCAGCCAGAGATGGGCCCTGGGCTGGTCCCTGCAGCCCTGTGCCCCTGGGGCACTGTCAGGGATGGCAATGGGGGGGGACAGATGGACAGGAGCAGGATGGAGCTTGCTGCCTGCCAGGGCAGGCTTGGGCGTCTCCTCCCAGGGCTGCGTGTTACCTTATAGACATACCCTTCAACAGGCAGCGTGTATATAATTCTATACACATGGGTCAAATGCACACATGACCTGCAGCAGTGCAGGCTGGCAGGGGCACAGCTGCGGGTGAGCAACCAGCTGTGCTCTCAAGGAGGGTGCTACCAGCGCGTCCCATGGCTGTACACCAGTACATCCCCAAACCTCATGCCTGTTCCGAGGCTGGCCGAGCAGCCAATCACCAGCTCGTGCTGCAGCCCTCTGCATTCACCCACCTCAGCACAGGAGCCCAGGAGCCCCCAGCCTTCGCTCCATGCTCTTGGCTCACATTAGTGTTTCCAAATACACATTTCAAAGACTAAACACCAGTCACCTCTGACACTGCTTGTTTTTAAGACTTCATTTGATATTTGTATCTGGGGCTGTATTTTCCCTGGTGGTTGTACCACGATATTACAGTAGATTTAGATTTTTCCTGAATGTTTTCTGCTAGCTGAAAACTAGTACATGGGGAAAAAAGCAACAGCAAAAAAATCAAAATCCTAAAGACACTGGGTCAAGAAACATTCTCCTGCATGGCAGGGTGGCCCCACCTTTTGTTGAGAAGCACTCAACCACCTACCTATAGCAAATGCTCAGCCCAGTCACCTTCCTTTGGTCACGATCTAATACTGCTGTTGCACCAAGTGTGAAATTAGGATACCACAGTTTGCTGAAGAAGGTGATGCCTAACTTTGTCAACAGCACTGGTGGAAATGTTTCCACCTCCAAAGTTTTTCCAGAGACATCAACCCTTCCTGCCTAAAGCAGGGAGGTTGATGCCATTTTCCAAACATCTCTGGTGTGAAATGAGGCAGGTAGAGATGTATAACCTGTAATTATTTTGGTGCAGGTGACAGGAAGACCTTCCGAGGACTGCACCTGGGATGAAGAAACGCCTCTGATCAGAGTGGTAAGCCTCAGCTGTCACCATGCCGCCAGGGCAGGCTGCTGACCACCACAGTGCCTCATTGCTCAGGCAGAGATGAGCCAAAATTGATGAAAACTAACCCAGTCCACTTTGCCCCAAACCAGCACGGAAACACTCATACATTCCCACTGGCCACTGTAGCCCCTCTGGGGGAGGGAAGGGACATCAAGGAGTGGGAACATCATCCTCACTGCAAGGGAACGTCACCTGGGATTTGCACCCATACTACCGAGCCATAGCTCACCATTTACAGCAGTCACTTTTGGAGGAACTGGCTGTCTCAGGACTGCCATAGCAAGCCCCTGCATCCTGTCGAGACCCCACAGCGATAGAGCCCGCCTGCCGGCCTGTGCTTGGCCACCCCCGCATCTCCAAGCTCTCCCTGTTTGCTAACATCCCCATTAGCTGGTAATGACTAACATTTAGAAAACATATTTCCTCCCACATGGTTCCAGAGGGGTTTGAAAAACCCAAGCGACAAGAGCTTAGCACAGGGACTGCTTTGCTCTCTGGGGTGAAGTGCCATAGCAGCTCCAGGGTGCTCTGCAGCCCAGGAGAAGCCCCACGCACCAGCACTGCTGCGTATGATGGCAATGCCAGCAAAGGGCTTGGCACTGGGGACGGAATCCTGCATGCAGAACTGCTTCTGGAGGGGAGGTAGCCCCCAAACCAGGCCAGCATCAGCCAGGCATCAGCAGTCACTGGTGTCCCCAGGCAGCACTGCATCCTGGCATGTTGATGCCCAGTGGGTGAAGGCTGCCTAGGGACCACCAGCACTGTGGGGGGCTTTGCACCACCAGCATCCACTGCCCCACACCTGCCATGGGGGCCAGAGAAGCCGGTGGTGCAACCACCGTGACAAACTTCTGCTACTCTCCTAATATTCTAAATGCCCAGCCATTAAGTGTTTATTTCAAATTCCTTGCCATGGAGTCATTACGCATTCAGGTGGAGAGGAAAGTGAGCTCCGCAGGAGGCTGACAGTAATTCTGCATTAGTTAAGCATTAGCTGACAGATGTACAAAGCAAAGCCATTACTCCTGTCAGCCACTCTGCCCTGACTCCTGTCCCTATTGTGGGGCTCCTCCAACCAACAGCTCCACAGCACCACATAAATGCGGGGACGAAAGCCTGGCAAGAGGGGGGTCAGCTGTAATTAGAGGTGAATGAAAGTGGGGGGAAGGATTTTGTCTGGAACATAGTTTGGCAAAGCGTTACCATTGCATTTATTTATTTCAGTGCTTTTCTGTTGAAGCAATGTCATAGATACAAACCTTTTGGAAGGCCATTTAGAGCGGGCCTGTCAGAAGTAGTGCTTACATAAACTTCAAGTTGCTAAATATTAAACAAATTTAAATTTATCTGAAATTCAGCCCATTAGTAACAATACTGTAAAACTGCATGAACTCCATAGAAAATCTGGCCTCCAAATAGCTTTGACTAAATCACTTACTACATACTAATCATTAAGTACTATTAATAGGGAAAGAAATATATGAGATCACTGGGTACAGCCAGGATCCAGAATTGCATAACAGATCAATGCTGCTTTTCTGCAGAGTAAAGTTTAAAAAACATTAAATATATAGAAAATCAATGCAAATTACAATTCCCAATTATTACTGTTGTTGGGTGCAAAATTAAAGATACATAGAGCAAATAATTAATTCTCTGTAGTATTGCTGTACCCCTCCATCACCAGCCTGTCTGAGCCCTGCACAAGCTTGAGCACTGTCCCATCACCAAAGACAGAGACACCATGGTTAAAAAACATGCTCAGGGCTATCAGGAAGAAACTTCTAGTGCGGTAGAAAATCAAACTGGTGTCTCAGACAAGTCCTTGTCTGACAAGCAGACCAAGTCTCAGACAAGTCCTTCCTATTGCATACTATTTAATATGAAATTATGTCCAGGAACCTTAATAGTATGTTAAAGTGCTTAAAGCTATAAGACAAAAAAAAAAAACAAACCAACCAACAAACCACAGCCCTCTAGTCTTACTGTTTACCAGACAATATCCACATAAAAAGCTTTTGCACAAGCAAGTGCAAAGATACAGTGGGAACAGGACCGGCACTCCCTGTGTGTCAGTCTGCGTGAGGTTCCCCACAAGCACAGAAAATAAGGTTCAGGAATAATTAAAATTTACCACTCCCTACGATCCTGGTGAGACTCAGCTGAATACTTATCCTCAAACATCTGAACAAGATCTGCTGAAGTTTTAGTGCAATTAATTCCTCCCAGTACCAGTTCTTGCTATTTTTGCCATTTGCCTTTAATTCACCTCAGAACAGCTTTTGTCTGCTTTTAGTTTCTTCCACAAATGGGCCATACAACAAGAGGGAAGCAAGGATGGCTGGCGCAGCACCATGAGGGGGTGGTGCCTCTGATGGCTGTGTGCACCTGAGCCCCCAACAGCACCAGGCTGCCTGCAGGGCTGCTTTGGGGGTGCTCTGCCCCAAGTCCAGCAGCTCAAGCCAAAACAAACCCTTTCTGTGAACTGAACTAATAGCAGAGGAGAAAAGAACAGTGAATTTTGAGAACGAGAAACTTCCTTTTGTATCTCTTCAGTTTTAAGTTTAAATCTAATTCACAGCTGAAAGACCCTGTAAGACCATCATTCACTTTAGGATCTGCATGGAAAGGCACAGAACAAAGCTCACACCCACCAGACTTTCTAACGGTCCTATGGTGCTTCTTGCTTAACACATGCAGCCTGTCTTCTCTTTCCCACCTTTAACTACTTGGACATCACCTGCCTTTTAATGACTGGCTTCAATACTTTATTGCCCTGTACTGCTTTCCGTTAAACCATCCTTTATTATTTCCCTCCTGCCCTTTGGACACTCCACCTTAATAAATTATTAAAGCATGTATTTAGATCACAGAAGCAAAGAAATTAGATTACATTGATCCACAGCAATTTGTTCCTACACCATTTCTTCATGAAACAACATCCCTGCCACACTTCATTCACATCAGACCTCAATACTGAACGCTCACCTCCAACATTTTCATCAGCTCAGCTCAGCATGTGGCTAACCTGGGAGCCAGGGCAGGCAGCACAGGGCAGAGGGCACCCTGCCTGGTGGGGATGCCCAGGAGCTGGCATGGCCACATCCCTGCTGGGCAGGTGCTTTGCAGGACAAAAGTAGGCCCCCACAGAGGGGGTTCTCGAACTTTAAGAGGTATTGCCTCCTTCTTGAATTCCTTTTATCTTTGGCAGCATTTTTCTTGAAGAAGAGACCAGACAGCTTTTTCATTATTTTCAAGACTTTCCTGAAATACCAATGTCCCCATACAGCCCTGCACACTGGCACAGGTGGCTGCGGTACCCTCCCAGAGACAGCACATTGCTGCAGGCCTGTGATAGTGGCGGCATAACTGCATCCCACAGCACTGTGGTGGGACAGGCAGCCATGGAAGGGGGTCTCAAATGCAAATGCATTGGGAAGAGATTGTAAGGAAACACCTATCCATTTTTATCCACGGACAAAAAATTTTTAACTGCCTGCCCCTCACAGACCTGGTCCTTCTCCAAGACACTCCAGTTCTCTCACCCTGCTGTGTCTTTTTTGACACAAAGTTTAATTTCAAACAGAAACCAGCAACACAGCTGGAGAGGTGTCACCTGCAGGGTACCACGAATAGGCACTACCAGTACCAAAACCAGCCTGCGCCTCCAGGAAGCTCACAGCTCTGCCATCAGGAGGGGTCAAGGTACCTCGTTCCATGGGGAAGGGCTGTGACTGGCAGGCAGGTTGGGGTGACCACCAGGGCCCCCATCTCTTTCTGCACAGGACAGGGGCCTACATGGGTACTGAGGAATCCAGCACTAGCTCCCGAGTGGGGCCCTGCCCCGTCGGCTAATTATGGATGACACACAATATGGGCAAAACCCACTTAGCTTAAACAACTTGCCTCTGTGGGGAAATTCATCTGGATCCAGCTTGGTGTATTCAAAGCAGAGTAGCTATTTCTGACCAACTGAATCCATTATCAACCTTATTCCAAGCTCTAAAATTAGCCCAGACTGAAAGTACAGATGAAGACTAACATTAATCAGGTAACTCTGTTTGTGCCTAACCGCATGAGGTGACTTTGCACACCAGTGGGATGGAGGAGAACTATTCCGCTTCTGAGGAGATGCAGTTTCCCAGGGCAGACAGACTCAGGACATTGGCACGAGCTGCACTGCTCTACCCAGACCAGCACGCAGTCCACCAGCAGCACAGAAAGGCCCTGCCTTTGCAGAACTGTGGTGCCAGCTTTTGGCCCTTTGCAAGGGGGATGCCGGATGTTTCAGCCTCCCCTGCAGCCCCTCGGCCAGGCGACCTCCCAGCCACAGCCATGCTCCACCCTGTGGAGAAAGGAGCAGGTATTTTTCTCCTAAGACTTCTCAGTTCCCCAATAAGATATTTAAAGATATTAATTATAAAAATTGGCAAGAGTAATTGCACAGCTGTACAAAATAGCTGCAGCCAGGGCACCTTGCTTGCACACAGAGCCCAGCACCATGTGGCTGGCTGCCCTGGGTGGCACGCACTGCAAAATCCGATAGTGCTAATTTTGTTAACTTCCCACATTAAAAATATGAAATGAAACTCTTTCCTTCAGAGTCTCATTCGAGGCTTGTGAGCAAAGAATTTTTGAGCCTGTTTTGCCACTGCGGGAAGGTAGGAGAGAGCTCAATGTGCAAAGGGGGCTTTTGTAACTCGGGGAAGTTTGGATAAAAACACAAACCAGCTGTTTAAGTCCTGTTGCATTTATCAAACCTTTCAGTAGCATATCTGGCAGATTCTTAACACACAAGCCAGCC
The DNA here is from genome assembly GCF_023638135.1 of Falco biarmicus. Classification (NCBI taxonomy): domain Eukaryota; kingdom Metazoa; phylum Chordata; class Aves; order Falconiformes; family Falconidae; genus Falco; species Falco biarmicus. Next base: position 16,630,490 of record NC_079302.1, read on the forward strand.
TGTGTTTACTATGTGTTATCATAGCAAATCAAAGTAATGCACAATTTTCTACAGGTTCTGTGATGTCTAGGTGGGTGCAGTGCTTTCTGCACAGGAGGTGCTGTGCTCCTGGATACCTGCCTGACAGTCCCACTGTCCCTAAACACTGGGGTCACCCCTCCAGGGCAGGCTGGGGCAGTGGGCAGAGGCAGGGGCATTTGTTTCTGATTTCTGCAGCAGTTTTGTTTGCTTGTTTTTAAAACTCAGAGGTAGCTGGCAAATAATATTGCCCTTTCTGGCCCATATCTATTTCAACGTTTGAATGGAAATTTCCACTTTTCATTACATGTCCTCTTATAAATACGCCAGGTAGGAAGCAGAACAAAGAAGCAGGAAGGAAACCCAGAAACAGCTTTCTGCCCCTTTCCTCCACAGTTCAGCTATATAAGCTTTCAGTGGCAGAACAGAGACAGAGCACAGATGCAGAGACAGGACAAGATTTTCCCCAGATAAAACAACTTTAAATAAAACCTCCAGTTTTACTCCAGTGAGAGCCGGTGATTTTCCTAACCTCGTGCTATTACTGAGTCTTCCTGTGCTTCTTGCTGCCAAAGTGCAGGTGCAGGCTGGTCTGGGAGAGCAACCCCTACAAAGCTGCTCCTCTGTACCCTGCCCAAAGGCTGCGGCCCTTGTCCAGCTCTCCCTTGTCACACCCCTGACCCACCACACACGGCCCCAGCTGTACGGATTGCCACTTTCAAAGACACAAGAAGGGGATTGTTCAAGATAGCCCTCAGTGTCAGGAATAAAGTCCTCTGTCATACAGCTCTACTTTTCCTTTCTGTTCTTTCCGCAGTCATCTGCTTCATACTGAATGGATACAAACGCTGTGGAATACAGTACTTACACAGGTTGGTATCAGCGAAACGATGAAGAACTTCTAGCCTATTTTTCTGACAAATGTCCCGACCTATATGACAACCACCCCGACCTAGTGAGCAAGACTCAGACGCATCGCTTTGCTTTCTCGCCTTTCCCACCCCCCCACTTCCCTTTTTGATGGCTTCCAGAAGCAAACTCCTACCTACCAAGAACCAGAATCCTGCAGACCAACCCCTCCCCTGCCACCACGGGTCTGGCTAAGCCTTCCTTCTCCGCGCTCTGCGGTGGTGGTGGGGCAACCCCCGCCAGCCCGGACACCCTGCAAACAGTCCTGCGGGGAACAACGTGGCCTTACAGCGCCGCGCCACTGCCCCCCCCGCCGCCGCCCGGACCCGCTGCCGCGCAGGGGCCTGCTGCGCCCCCCGCCCCGCCCCGCCGCGCGCTCCCCGGTGCGCCGCTGCCCCCTGGCGGTCAGAGGCGGCACCGCCGCGGCGCCCCCAGCGGCGCGGCGCTGGCGGAGGGGCCGTGGGGAGCCCGGGAGGGAGGGGGCTAGCCCCGCCGCCACCAGCACCGCCCTGCCGGCCAGGGCCAGCCCCGGGGGGAGCGGGGAAGGAAGGAGGCACAAGGAGCGGGGTTCTCGTCTTCGTCCGGCTGCAGGGGTCTTCCCCCCTCTGCCCCCGTGCGCAGCGCACCCCTGCACGGCTCGGGGGACGCGGGCGGTCCCTGGGTTTCGTGTCTGGCTCCACCGGGGACAGCTGAGCCAACTCAGCATCTCTGGGCGTCAAACCCCTAACGTGAAGCCGAGCCCACACGGGGGCTGCTCCAGCCTGCGAGCGCCTCTCAGAAACTTTTAAAATAACCCTCAAGCTCCCCATTTGTCCTAACGAGCCCCTCACATCTCCCACTCACTTGGAAGCTTTCCTAACCCGCACAGCCCCTTCCCACAAAACTGGAAAACCGGTACCGGGGCCCCTGCGAGCAGGTCAGCCAGAGGAAGCAGAGCATGGAGAGGTACGTTTGTCAGGGGACAACTTAAAAGCTGCAGAGCAAAGTTTGCTGTAGAAAGGGGCTGTTTTCCCCTTCCCTCCTTGCACGTCACTGTTACAGGACTCAAGGCATGTGGCACCACTTTGAAGGAAAGGCTCAGCACTGGAGGAAAAACACAAAGGCACTGAAGGAACCACGCAGCAAGCTCAGGAGAGGTGCGACAACCTTGATAGGAAAGGCAGGAGCTGCAGGCAGAGACCCTAGCTGTGATTGCTAACCAGTGGCAGGAGTAATTAACAGCACCACCTCAGCTATTGCCAGGGGTTTAAGCCCAGAATCATTAGATTATCTACTCTGCCCATTCACCCACAAGACTTCTCTAAAGCAATTAACCCCTTGGAGCTCTAACAGTGGTTTCAGCAAGTCCCTACAAGGATGGGAGAAAAAAAAAGGAGTGGGGGGGGGGAGGGGGGCGGGGAAGACTTGTTGATTCAATAGGTAAACCCCTGGAACCTGAGGCACATTACATCCTTGTCAGCTAGGGTGAAAAGCTTCCCAGTTATTAGATGCCTTTCCTCTGCTGAGGTACCTGGGCACTCACATCACATCCAATCATCTTTCTGTGAGAAAAATCAATCTCTTAAAACTTAACAGCATGATGCTTGTTTTCACAGCCATGGCTCGTTTCTGTGGTCTCTAACAGGCTCCCAACGTATCTCCAAAACCTTCCTAAAATACAGACTCAAAGCAGGCAATTCCAGTTTGTTTTTTTCCCAAAAAAAACCACCACCAGTAAAAGTTTCTCCCTTCTGGTAATGGAACCAAAAGAAAAACAAGCCACGCAAGGATTGCATTTATTTCTTTCACTGCAGCACAGCACTAAGTCTTCCAGCTGCAGCTCCAAAGCACCATCTCCCATCTGAGACACAACTTGCCTTCTTTGTACCCAGATGTGCAGCAAGAGCCAGCTCTTGCCTGTGGCTGTGTTTGCTGATTGAGTCCACTTAGCCAAGTCAAACAGAAACAAAGCCTTAGTTATTTACTACCCTGCTGCTTCACTGTGAAAGTTTCACCAGAAAAAGGGTGTCTATCACTTAGAAGTGCCCAATCTACGGCCCACAGGCCGCACGCTTGGCTTGACAAACCGGCTCACCCTGCCCACAGGCTGTCGCTGCATCCACCCTTTCCACACAGTTGTCAGTAGCAGAAATTTCAGCAAGACTGAACGCAAGAGCCTAAATGCTTAGAGCAAAAGACGAACCTCACAGCTTCCATGAAGTTACCTGCTGTTGCAATTTCAGTGTAGCTCACAAGAGGCAGCAGATGCATTTCCAAGCAGAGTTTCTACTTCCATTCATCCCATTTGCATTGTGTGTCTTGCTTCAACGCATCTAGTTTACACAAATTACATAGTCTAGCACTCTTTCCTACAAAAGTCAGAGAGAAGACCCAAGCAGACGTTACTAAACTGTTCCAGAGCCAGTTTGCACTGAACTGCATAGGAAGCAGCTATTAAATAAAGCAATGCTATAGCGCTGCTAAATAAAGCAGTACAATGATGCTTGTGTTTGCTTCTCGTACCTTAGGAAGCCTCCCAAAGCTTTACAGATGCAGAACAAGCATTCAGGTGTTAGGACATGTCCGAGTTGAAGGTGTATAGTCCACCAAGAGGTCTTTCAAACGCCCATGTGTAGTGTGGCACACTCTCTGATTACAAGATTGCATATGTAAATAAATACACAGCACTTGTCTAATTTAGTGACTATTTGATAAGGAGCAACACATCATTTTATTTGCCATCAGGGTTGGTATTTTTTCTTTGGTTGTGTGGTTGGTTTTGTTTTTTTTTTTTTATTAGAGGGAGTCTAACTAAAGGAGTGCCTTTGGTTACCACCCAGCGCTTAGCACATACTGCATGCAGCCTCCCATTTCCTCCAGCTTTTCTGTGATGTTTGGCCCTTGTCACTGAAGTCAAAAGAGTCAGAAGATTTGGGGTACGCATTGCCAGCATACCAAATTGGGTATTCAAAATAAAGAAATACATACACAAACAGGACCCAGTTACAGACACTTTTTACATGCTTTGCATGAAGTTACATGGAAAAGCTGTAACAGACAAGAAACTCCAGGAACAGCATCATGATTTTTGTGATCTCTCAGCTCTCAGGCTTAACACAGCCTAGTGGATTAGAGTCTGTTGCTGACTGTTGACTATGAGGAACCTTTGAACTTCTGCAACACCCTGTGCCTTTACTACATAAGGCAGCTTTGATTTTAAAAATATATTGAGACAAACATCTTGCACAAATAAGTGAAAAATAATCAAACACAACAGAGGACAACCATAACTAAGGAATATAGCGTACTCATTATACATGTCAGGGATGGGATTGAACTGGAGTCTCAGTTCGTCATCTTCTAGATACTTGATATTCTAGTTTTAGCATTTTTAATGCATCCCCAATACGTAAAACTAGCGCTGAACACAGGCAATATACTTTAAATCAATCAGAACTCAACCGTTCTCAGTTACTGACACTTGAGCCTAAGATTTACCCAGGACATCAGGAATGACAATTACAGATACCAGAATTTGGCAGTGAGCATTTCTGAACAATTTGTTCTCACTGAAGAGAACATTAAGAAGCTGCTAAGACATCAAAGTAGCTTAAGTGCTGTCAAGCCAACACTGTACATCATTTCATTCATAACAGACCCAAGAATGACATTTTCTTCCCTCTACACATTCCACTTCCCCAACAGTGTTACACACCATTAAACACAATAAACACATGATAGGGAAGAAGTACCAAAGAGGAAAACACCCAATAAAATACATACTTCTACAACCATCATCAGAAAGTTTACAATACCCCAAAAGAAGGATAAAGGCTTTAGGCTCACACCATTTTTTCAGCCCACAGACCAAAGAAAACCAAGCATCACACAAATAACATTATCACAACAAGAAACATCTTGCCTGGTGACCACACAGAACTCAGATCTTTAGCTAAACTCATTAAAACAAAAAAACAAACAAACAAGAAAAAACCCAACCAAAGCCAAGAACCTAAAAATATATCAAAGTATTTGTGCATGCCCAACTCTAAGTATCATACGCAACTACAAAGAGTTTGAGAAAGAACACAAAATTAGGAAATGCCTAAAGAACTGTATTGAAAAAACATTAAAATCAGTTACTCGTCAAGCTTCCATCATCATGTACTTCGACACTAAAGCAACAGCACTCATTACTCAGCAATTAAACAACAAACCAATATTTGTATTTTTCAACACATCTGTTGCAAAGACCAAAGTTCACTGCCACTGTACCACAGTCAGGTAACAAAACCCCCAGCCTCCCTACTCACACCCTGCATTTGGAGAACACTAGAAATCACCTTCATAAACTGATACTTTTTTCTTTCTCAATCCCACAGCTCACATTGAGTGCTTGAAGGAGGAGACTGAGCAGACAGGCCTCCCTACAGCCCACCCAGGGTTCATACCACACCCAGCCATTACAAGGCACAGAAACAGCTGGGCCCTCTGCACCCAGGTTTTACACACAGCCTTTTTAACAATATGCACAAGCAAAACGGTATTACCTGAAGTCTGCTTTTGCAGTTTATAGATTACTTCAGACAAATGTCTTGTGAAGAAGCTCTTACCTGCACCAGGGCCCTCTTCCTGACACACTGCGGCAGACAGTCCTGCCAGGTGGAGCAGGTGAGCTGCCTGCCCCTGGCACAAGGCTCACCTGCCCATCATGAGCTGCCAGCTGGTAAAGCAACAGGATAAAAGAAAACACAGGCAAAAGGAGCAGTGCGTGTTCTTCCTTGGTCTGCAGTGGGTAGAGAGCACACCACACTCATTTGCCCATAGAAATCAAAGGCAAAGCGAGGGCACAGTTTCCTCCCCCTCGGCTGGGCCGCAGCGGCTACCAGGCTCTCTGCAGTGCTTTGATCTGCTCAGGCAGGAGAGTGGCTTCAGATGCCGCTTTGCCCTCCACGATTTGTGTTCAAATTCCCAGGCTCCTGGTGAAGGGCTGGCAGTTAAGAGCTGTTTTCCTCCCCTCAGCAGCTCCAGCCAGCCAGGCACGGCTCAGCCTCCCGCTCCCTTCACCAGCGCTCCTCTGCTCATCTCTGGTGCCTCAGGTGTGTGGCACCTGGGAAGTATCAGACAAACGCAGCCCTGACATTGGTATGCTGCAAAAATAAGTTTATGCCCCCAAACACCCATTTTAAATGAGAAAGTCACTTTCTCTTTCCTTGGTTACTCAAACTTTGCCAGACCTCGGCAGAACAACTCCAGCTCAAAAACAATGTTCTTGCTTACTCCAGTTACAACATTTAAGTCCAAAAGCAGGTCAGAATAGCACTGGGGTTTGTCTGAAAAATACTTTAAATACAAGTTTTCTGTCAGAAAAGTAAATCCAGCTGAAGATGTAAAAGCACAAGATGAAAAATACAGTGCCTTTAAAATATATCACCACATGAGCCCTGAGGACATCTAAATCAACGGTAGTACTGGCAATATGAAAAGCATTCAATAATTCAAGCACTCCGGGCCATATGTCAGCCTTAACTACAGATGAAAGTTATCTTTCCTTTCACTGGAGCAGGAATCTGCTTAAAATCTCAACTGATACACTTTCTTCTTAGTAAGATACAACATAGGCCTTGAGTGACTACAGTGCAGCTACGCAGTTCGGAAGATAAACAGCAGATTGATCAAAGGATGCGTTGAGAGTGATTTGGTGTCCACAACACACCTCCTGCAGGCCTCTGATGTGGCCACACTTTGTATTTATTCCCATCCTCAGGTGTAACATGAAGTTTTGAAGACCAGGAGACAGACAGCTGAAGTTTGCCTCCTCCACCCCTGTCCTCAGCAAGCTGGCTGTTTCACACAGGCCTGCACGCCACGCGCAGCCCATAGCTCTGAGGAGAGCAGAGACACCTCCAGAAACTCACAGGCAACTAAAAAATGAGCAGTGAACATAGGTAAATAGGAATTTGATCTATTTGCTTCTCACAACCAGCAGCCTGACTGTATTTGTGTGACAGCGTGCGCCCTGCCAGGCCCGAAGCGCCGCCTGCCCCCAGCCGCGCCTCAGCGACCTGCTGCTTGCTCCTTCAGGGAAGCGCTGCCAGCCAGGTTAAATATTTACCTGTCCAAGTTCCAGTTTGCCTTATTTTTTTTCTTTACTCACCTATATGGTTCTGCATATCGCTCTTCTTGCACACACGCCAGTACCGTGAATATTTAAGGGCCATCAGCCTTCTTAACAGATTTAAAATTGAACATACTCCACCCAAGCACCTCACTGAAGGAGAAACAAACGGTTTTGTTTGTCTGTAATACAGTTTAAGACCAGAGGGTCAATGAAAAAAAAAAAGTATCTAAACTACTCTCAGCTGCTCAGAGGTTTCCTCAGGGAAGCAAATTCAAAGTTCACAATTCATTTAGCTTGGGTCTGGGGGTTGTGTTTCAGGGGCTTTTTGGTTTTGTTGTTTGTTTCAGGTTGATTTGGGGTTTTTGTGCTGTATTTAAATGATGTTTCAAACATTACTTACTTTGTGTACAAGTGTGCTGAGTTTAGAACTTTTGAGTTTTATTTTTCCTCTAATTTCACAGCAGTAAGGCTACCACCTTAAACCTAATTGCCTTGAAAAGTAAACACGCACAGAAATGCCCCACTGTTGTAACACAGGTGTAAACTGGCTCGGCCTTGGTTAGTCCCCTTCAATGTCCTTTTCACAGGTGAAGTCAGAGACTCAAGCTGACTCCTCAAATGGCAACAAAACACCCCTTTTCACTTTTTTTACATGTCTCATTTCTGTTCACATTCACTCTTCCTTCCCTTAGGTTATTTAGTTTTAGCACCTTCTCACAACACAGAGCGCCAGCTCCCTGGTCAGGGCTGGAGCCCGCTGCGGGGCCAGCAGGACCTGATCCATCCCTGCACATGCCGGAGCAGCACCACAGCTTCCCGCTCCCTGCCTTTCAATAGAGAGATTTTTACACCATGACAGGTAATTTGTTAGCAAAGTTCACCTCAAACCCTCAACCTCAAGTGTTAAAAAAGAAAAACCCTTAAATGATACAAGTTATTACATTTAATCCCTTTGGGGGAAGTGGGGAATGATTTTGTGATTAAGGACCTACTGCGGGGCTCAAGAGAATTAGTTCAATTCCAGGCTCGAAAGAAGCTTCCAGGTTCCCCTGGGAAAGCCTATGCAATCTCCTCTCTCACATGGACACCGGCAGGGTAATTTGTAAGTGTGCACAACCCTCAGATATTGTAGTATCAACAGACAAATAAATGCATAGGTAGGAGTTAGGTGGGCTGCAATCATTCTGAGGATTAGTTAGCTATCCCAAGAGGGCACTGCCATTAGACTATCACCACAAAAGTCATATATACATTTTTAAAAACCAGGTATTAGGGGCAGTCTTGAAAAATAGTAAGTTATTGGGCTGACAGTTCCTAATGGTTTTAGCTAATGCATTAAATGAATGAAAAAAGCTGGAAAAAAGCTGCAGGATAAAAATAAGTTTGTAGGTCTTGCAGAAAGACATTACTTAGTTCTGAAGCACGGGACTATTTTCCACAGTTTGCACTGCAGGGAAATTTTGCTCAATTAAGGTCTATAGTTGGTATTGTTTCTTGACAAAATTAAATTTATGAGTTGATTTCATTTATAGAATGAACAAATTCAATAATTAAAACACATCTGACAACATAAGTTATGACAGAGCAAATTAAGCAAGCAGTATCAGAAAAACACAATGCTGAAGTCTCTGTGTAACCACCTAGACCGCAAAGTGCTCCACTACATAATCCATAGTGAAAGCATTGGACAGCCTGTCTTGCAAAAAGAACATGATTTAATTACTCTGATATACTGATGAGTACACATATTATTCAGTACTTCACTATTCACTACCAGCAAAAATTTCCCCCAACAATTATGAAAAGCAGCTGTCATACATACCAGAAATGTAAAAAATAAGAATGACTTCCCATCTCTAAAGACATTGCAATTGTTTAAAAATTTGGCTCATTTTCTGAAATAGTACTGCGCTTATTATGGTTACAGGTAGTACCTATGATCTATTTAATGCATTACAGAATTTACTCTCAGTAATTTAATGTGTGTTTCATAGGCATATAAACTACTTTCTCTATGAAAGTAATTGTCTCTTTCAGAAGGTGGAAAAATCTACATAAAATTTCAAGATCAGTGTTGGATCAGCGTTTCTGGCATTGTTTCTTTATGTTCACTCTATAAGCAATAATTTAACCTTGATATCAGGTATTTATTTTTGTATTTATTAAATACAAGTATACTTGATATTTCAGTAGTATGGCTGTTAAATAATTTTTAAATCCGGTATTCGACTGGCTTGTATGTAACTGTATTAAGGTGGCTTTTCACATTAGTCTACTTGACTGCTTTTTAAACTACAATTATTTCAATATTTCCTTAAATTTTTCACTTCAAGTCATAAAGGAAGTGAACACATTTGAAAATACAGGATCCCAAGCAAATTTTATATTCAAGAGATCTATATAAAACTGTTTCAAAACTGTCTGTTATTAGGCAAGTAACACCAACAATTCTAGTTGAGTCTAAATCCTGTTCTTTCACCTTCATCTCTAAGGTAAAATGCAAAAACAACTGACGGAACTTCCATGAGTTTAGAGAAATTCCATCCATCCCATCCAACATGCACTGAAAGCTAGGTCTGACGGGACCTGCCCTTTCTAACTTGAATAGTCAGATGAAATTCAACAGAGTGAAACTGGTGACAACTGTGTAAAACAGGTAACTTTATTTTGTGACTGTTTAGCAGCTTCTAATTTAGTATTACAAACGTACAACCCTGACATTCATGAACATTTGTTTTAATAGAAAAGCCTTCTTAAAATTTTCAGAAGTTCTCACAGGCTGGAGCGCAACAGAAGGGGCAAGGCATGTGTGGTTACAGGACTTCCACTATTGCCAATGGTGTCAGCAGTGTCTTAGTTAAGCTCTTCATTGGTGCTGTACTGGTTTAACATGAATAGCTGTGACAAAACACAACAAATAGCGTAAGACAGTTGTAGTTTCTGTATCTCGTCACCCTCCCCCACATCTGCTTTACCTAAACAATTCCCCTCATCCGTAAGTGAAAGGCTAATTGCCATCTCAATGTTTCATTTTACTGTATTAAACCTGCTATAAACTTTTGACTGTTCCATCTCCTCAAGCAGGTAATCTAACATCTAACTTTGCACTTCAATGCAAAATAGTCCAATATGCTATTCCTTTCAAGTATCCTGCATACCTGAATCAGGTTTCAGGCAAGGGACCACTGCAAAGCTACCATACTCCTTCAGCTGACATTGTGCTGCAGAACATCATTAAAATTAAAAGCTATGTGCTATCCTACATCCAATGCGGAATTGTGTATACCCATTTTACCACTGATGGGTGTGTGTCTCACCAATTCCTGTTCCTGTCCAGGCAATGTGTTTCAGTATGAATTGGTCACACGCTTCTTCACTTTTAAGTAACCTTTGTTACAGATTAAACCAATTACTTATTCTGTCTACAATGACCACAGAGAAAAGTTACCTCCTCTTTATGACCTTGAAAGAATCAACCCATGCCAAGAGGACGAACTCTGAAAAACCCCCACACAATTCCTGTAATAATCTTTTATAGTTCTGATAACGCCTTCCAGATTATGTCAGCTCACAGCTACCGTGCTCTCTCAGATAACCCCACAGCACTGCATGCCTAACAAGCAGTAGAAACAGCCACTTCCATTCCACAACTACAGAAAGCACATCAGCAGATTTTTTTAAGATTGTATTTTATATATCTATTAAATACAGGGATGGCAAATTACTCAAACATTTAACCATCACACTTGGCTATTACTATGACTCCTACCAAGGAGGAAAACCTTCACTCCTTAAGGAGGCCAAAAAATATACTCAAAGCAACAATCAGCTTGCCCTGCTGCAAATCAAATCAATGCAGCGTCACTTGTCTGCTCCTCTCTAAGCACTGGCCTTCACTGAGTAGAAGCTCAAGCTGACTCTAAGCCTCTTCCCTCCTCTCCCTCCCCTTGTGATCGTGGCTGCTGCAAAACCTCTGTTCTAACACATCCAAATTATTGACCAACACCAAGAAGCCTGCAAGTACTGAGAGCAGATCTGACGGGCACAGTAGCTAAACTACCAGAAACAGTTACCTGCAAGATAGTCAGCATAGGTCTAATCCCTTTTTAAATTAGTAGAGAAAATAGTGTTCAGTGTCTCATTTTTCTTTCTCCATCCCACACTTGTCTACAAAACCAAAGGCAAAACCCTACAGAAAAGCTAGCCAACCTTCCTGCAGGCCAGAAGGCATTTCCTCTTGAGGTCTGCAACTCTGCAAGCAAGGACACATGTCTGCTTAGGGTCATCAAGTACTTAAAGTTGATTGTGATCTACTTTTTCAGATCTACTGTCAGTGAATTATGGACATCCAGAAAATTATTTTCCCCCCCACTATGGAAAAGTTTACACTAAGAACTTTAAACTCAAGTAGCGATGTAAGAAAATTATTTATTTACAGTTTAGCACTCATTTGTTTCTGCAGCTGTCTTAAAAATCGAGCCTTCTTCCTCTCTCCCAGTAAAAAAAATACTGAAATCAGGAAATATGCATTATTATTTTTATATTACATCTACAGCAATATCTGGGTTTTTTTCTACCTCTTTTAAATCCTAAATACAATAATATGATTTATAATAAGAGTATTTCTACTGTGAATAACATTTCATTTTGCTTGGATGACATCAGTAACAACCACACAAGCATCTATGTGGTAAGTACACTGGTTATTATGACAAAGCTAAAGAAACCCACTGGACTTGCATGTTTAGAAAGCGGTATCTAATTATCTCAATTTAGAAACAGCATCCTTCAGGCTGAGACTGGCTTGGAGATGACCATTGTTTTCATTATTTAAATGAAATAAAGTTCTCCAGTTAGAATAGATTTATGGCTGTCAGCATTGTGAAGGTTTTAACTAGAAACGATTCACAGTCAAGCCAAACCACTACAGAGCTTTGTCACTCTCACCTGGCATTGGCAAAAGACCAGGTGTCCCTCCAGGCAGTGGCCATTTTGCAGGTTGATGTTAAGAGTATCCGAGAAGTCCAAATCCTTTAGCAGGTGCTAAAACAAGAGGTGGAAGATTAGCCTTTGCATCTGACAGTCCTGTTTGGAAATGTTTTTTGGTTTTTTTTCGTTGTCAACTGTTTAAAAACAAACCATATAATCTGCTTTTGTTTGCACAGGACACTCATTAACTGTACAGGTCTAAACTCACTAGGCTTAAGAAATGCCAGTTACCTGCCTGAAAATAGGTAGACAAACTAGCACTGCAGACAAAGCAGTGACACGCCACGCCAAATGCCACAGCCTTTATCATTCAAAACACTTTAAAAGATGTAGCACCACTGAGCTACAAGTATAACCTCCCTGTACATATTTAACAACAGAGCACGCTGACCTGCAGTGTTACTAATCTTAGCATGAACACACTACAAAGTAAAACTCCCCCTGATACTAATGTTAACCTGCACACACAAGTTAAAACACAAACCAACAGATGAAGTACAGTTGGTATGGGAAGTGAAAGCTGTATTTTATTTCTGAGTGATTTTGTCATAACAAACATGTTAGGTTTCATCTGAGGCTGGTTTTAAGTGAGGATTTAATCATGACCATAAGGTAGGTCACTAGTTTTGATAGTGTGCGCCTAGTATTCATTCTAAGGAATCGGACTCAGCACTAACATCAATAGCTGTCAAGAGTGTACCTGTGGTTTCTTTTTACACTACCATTTAATAAAAGAAAGCCAATTAAGCAGATGGCACAATATTTTTTGCCGACTTACTTCAATCATTAAAGCAGTATTTAATTTACAACAAAGCACCATACTCCAATCCTATGCATCCAAGCATATTCACATTTAAAACCTGAACCGCCCTCACTGTTTCTACTGTCCTTTTGGTTTTCAATGAGCTTCAGTAACTCAAAAGAATTGCAACCAACTTGGAAACTAAAAAAGAATCCTTTGAAGAATGGGAAAAGTTCACGACAGGAGAGGGAAAAAAAGCCTAAAATAGCCAGGTGTGTTCACCTCAATCCATACCAACTTCAAACAGATGCAAGGACAGTAAATGAATCCGATTTCAGACTAAGGACATGAAAAATAAGCTTTATAAAAGTGTAAGAATATAATGTTAGAAGAAATTCATTTTTAAATAAAGAATAGTATACTCCCCTACTCTCTTATTCTTTCACATAAAGTTTGCTCTGAAAATAGCATGGCTGAGTTCCAGTCTATTAACTATTATTTCATCACTACCAAATATTTGCCAGTTTGGTTTTCTATATCCCACCCATCTACTTGATTGTACCTCATATAGTATCTACTACGTTTTGTTCTACTTTTATGAGTAAATGTACTATGGGAAGTGATCAAGCCAGTCATGAAAACAGAATTAATTACTTTAAAATCCAGAACTGAAATAGTATCGGAAGAAGAGCCCCTGACAGTCAATCACCCAAGTGAAGGTTTAACCTGAGGAAGGGGTGACTGGCCTAAGGCAGCGATCCTGCTTGGCAGTGGAAGAGGTGGAAGTTTACTTAACGTATGGGTGACAATGCTTGTACATGGCCTCACAAGCTCATGACGTGTCTTCAACTGAAGTTGAAGGATCAGTTTGTTCAATAAGACTTAGTCCAAGTGAAGTGGTAAGCAATTCTTCCAAAGACATTAAGAGCACATGTAGAAGCCTGCAAGAATCCCACTATCCCCTTATCACAAGGGAATCCAAGAATTTTCTGTAGAGTAGCTCTTAAAATCAAAAAGGCACAGATATTCCAAGTCTATAATTTAGATTTGTGGCGGGGTTTTTTAATTTTCTTTTAGAGATGTTCTGCTGGATTTTAGACTTTAATTAAAAAGTTTATACAACAATATATTATGAATTCTGTTAAATCAAAAGTTGCATTCTGCTTAATGGACTGATGGATATCACTACCTTAAATGCATTTACATGTACAGTGTTACTAAAACTTAAATACTCATCAGTATTAGAAGATAATCAAATACTCACCTTGCAACCACAACTTGCAGAGAGCAACTGCCCGTTAGGAGACTTGCGTATATGTCCTTATAACATGTCTAGTTCTGTGAAAAATATATGCACCCTGCTTCAGGACATATGTGCCCATTAATACACAGACTGGCATTTTCTACACAAACTTTTGATCTCTAGTGCCTATCATTTATTTACACATTATTTATGTGGAATGTACACAAGCTTATTTCTATCAGATTTAAAAAGATGCTTGAAGTTGTATTTCAGCCAGAAAAATATTAATGCCTTCAAGCGTATCTTCTCTGGTCTTGCATAGTCACTCACTGAGTTCAACTCCATCCAATCCAAGTATTCGCTCACACTTAACAGAAGTGTGTCCGATGCCCAGAGGCACACCTTACATCTCACAGCTCCTGCACTCAGCAGGCATCTACCAGGTCAGCAGTCTTGCATGAAACCCTGGTACACTCCTGTTGCTCATGCTCAGCAACTACATTCCTAAAAGCTTTAACTATGAAAGCCACGGGCATGTTACGATGCACTACAGAGAAGTGATAGCTGGCTTTATCAAGCTTGTGTTTTCATCTACTTCACACATTTACAATAAATAGAAAAATATAGCTATTAAGTCTACGCCATGTAACTATGCAAGATTTTTAAAGCCTTCAGTTCAGTACTGATACAGCTGTCCTGCAGCTGCAGAGGTTAGTTCTCATTCAGCACCAGTATGTGAACTTCATTTGAAATATAAATGAAAAGTTGTAATTTCTCCTTCCCACTGTCAAAACATTATTGACCTTTCATGATCTAAAGCCAGAACTAAGAGAGATTCCCAGTTTCATAGAAAGACTTTCAAACATCTACACCTAAAATAATGGTATTAGTACAGATTTTATTGTTTTCTTAATCTCAGAATATTTTTTACTCAAGTGCAAATGAGGGCAGTTACTTTCCCTCCAAGAGAAACTGACTTTTACTATTGTGCTCTTGATACAAGAAAAGATGCGAAATTTGTATACTTCCAATAAAAAGTTCTTAACAAATACAGATAAAAACTTTAAGAAGGACGTTGATTCATTTACACAGAATCAGTGCAAGAAAGTGAAATTTTAATTAAGCAATTTCTATATAATAATAATGATAAGAAGTTATATGTAACAGTATTGCATGCATTTTATACCATTTAAGCAGCAATCCCAGACAGATATTTAATCACTCCATGGGTTATGAATCATGAGAAATTCAGTGAACTATTTCAAAGCTGTCTCATATTAACTAAGTCAAATTCTGTTACCCAGAAGTGCAATGAAACAGAATTTAAAATTTTAATGGATTGAAAGACATTTAAACTGCGGTTCTGAATGGGGACTATTTTAAGTGACATCTCTCAAACAAGCTAAACTTTCTCTTGATAGAATAATGAAGCATGACAATAGCCCAAGAGGAAATTGAAAGCTGTTCCAGATTACAAAACTATAATTTTTAACTTCTTGGAAAGCAGGTGTGAGATCTGACTTATGTAAGGTATATTATTTCCACCACAAGCCCAGGTTCTTTTAACTGATTGCCTGTAACACTAGCATATTCCCCTGAAGAGAAGTTGGTTATATGTAAATAAAATTCTGTGTCATTGTTTCTCATTGCTGTGCTGTTACCATCGTGTATGTGCCAGAAGCCACAAGTATCAAGTCAGTGTTGTGAGGTGTAGAAAAAAAACTACAAAACTGTGTCCATTAATCAGATACTTCCTGATGTTGTAGAAAGTGTAACTGTGCTCTCTATTTTAAGCCACACAAAAAACTTGGAATTTGTCCAAGCATAGTAGGAAGCTGTAATATATATAAAAGGAAGTTTAGGTAGCGATTCCTGCTTGACCATGTTTTAGTGCTAGATTTGAGTGTGAAATACAGTAATTATTGGTATTATTTATATTTAGCATTTGATTCTTTTTTCATCCTGGTATACCAGAAAACATTCAACTGAAAAGAGTAGTCTGTAATAGACCATTACTCTGATATTAGTGTGATTGTTAGTAATCTGTTTTTTGAAAAAATACTGATGATTGAAGGCATAAAAATTAAGAGGTTCTGTTCTGAGATGTTAAACACTATCCTCTAAGAATTTTACTAATTTCTTGATTTTAGTCTTTTAGACTTGGAAGATTAATATCTATATTGCTATCAGTAAGAAAAGTTAAGTCAAAC
The DNA here is from genome assembly GCF_023638135.1 of Falco biarmicus. Classification (NCBI taxonomy): domain Eukaryota; kingdom Metazoa; phylum Chordata; class Aves; order Falconiformes; family Falconidae; genus Falco; species Falco biarmicus. The sequence goes on from NC_079302.1 coordinate 16,646,701, forward strand.
ACTCCATTTGCTTTGGCAATTAAAAAAAGCTAACATTGATCCTGAAATCACTAATGGGACAGTAGATAGTCAATGAAGAACTATGACTTTTCATATACTGTAGTACACCTACTTTTTTAAACAGTTCTAAAAGTGTTTCATTTATATATTAAAGCAACATGTTTGGGCTTAAACCAACTGAAAACTGATTGATTTGTCAGCTTCAATTATTTTTAATAGTTTCAAAAAATTAGAAGTCAATTTACAACCTGCTCTGATTACCCCACAAGATCTTTGCATTTCAGGCACGTTAACCAATCCAGCTGCAGCAGCCGTAGTTCTTCCTACTTGGATTTCAAGTCTCTCTACTAAACATTTCAATAGACCATTAAACCATGATGGTGGCAGAGAATTTCCAGTTCACATTTGAAGGGATTACCATTACATTTCTGCAACACTCCATGAATTGAAACAGAAAGTCTCTGGTGCACTCCCAATCACATGAGTATCCGAAAGGGACATGTCAAATATGGAGGTCAGTGAGGAGAAAGGGAATTAAATACTGCATTTACAGCACCAGATTTCAATACAAAGAAAAGCAACTGTCTCGGCTTAAAATAATTTTTTTGATTCTGTTATTAGAAGATGTGTGAAGGCGGAATATATAGTTAAATTTCCTATACATTTCAGGTGTATTAAATACATAGGACAGTGACACCAATAACAAATTTGATAGCAAAGTATTTGCTATGGGGAAGAAGAGAAATGATAGTTAGAATATCAAAGCAGCAACAGCTTAGATTTCTAGTTCTCTAGATAGTCCTCTTACAAGAGCAACGAATTACGTGCATTTGAGTGGTTAAGATCTCCGTATTCAAGTTGACCCAGCTCACCTCCAGAAGCTAAACAGCAGTATAAAGAAAACTAACTCTTTTCTAGGAGTAGACACACTTGTGATAGAAGTTTGTCTTCTGTTTAAGAATGTTACTCCAAGAATTCATTTTTTCAAAGTGTTCTTCTAGTTTCGCTTCAAGTACTAAGAACTAGAGACTAGGCGAAAAAGTTCTGTGCACTTGAAAGTCCTTTTTATATAGCAAGCTTCCATTTTTCCTTCTGTTGGCAACTGTGAAAGGAATCTTTCAGATTAGAAAGGTACCTGACATACATCAAAACCTGCAGAGGTTTTTATTCAGGCAAAAACAGTAATCAAAACTACTTCTAGTATATCTAGGTTAAGAGACAAAAAAATCCAACCAAATGCAAGGTGGTCTTTAAAACAGAAAAGGGAAATTACGGTTGGATTAAGATCAGACAATTCTCAAGTCAGTTTTGTTTGTTTTTTTAAAAACCTAGACAGGTCCCTCACAGCTGTCATACTGCGAAGCATGGGAGATGCTTAAGAAATTTTAGGACTAACTAGAAGTATTAAGGAGATCCTGAAACATTAAATAGGCATGATCTTCAAACATTATCTACATATTTGCAGGGTCACATTTCTGAACTGGGTTACACTTACCTGTGTAATTACCATCTCTGTAACAGAATTAGCTGAAAAGATCTTAATAGAAACCTACTTTTACTGTTGCCGTCAGCAAGGAGCGATAGTCGGAAGGCGTCTCATTCTTTCTGCATCTGTGGTAAAACTGCAGGTATAGCTTCTTTCTACAATCATCCCTTGTGCAGTCATCTGCAACCAAGTGAAAAATCAATTAAGCAACAACATAGACTGCAACACTATATTAGAACATCACTAAGTCTCCACTACTTTACCGTATAACAATACTGTCAAAAATAATAAAAACAGTTCTTTGAAGAAAGGGTCTCCCCCCCGCCCCCCCTTGTCTTTTTCACTGAGGAAATTGTTACACACACGCAAGAAGGTATAAGAAAACATGGTTAAACTTGCCTGCAGACTTCTCAGAATTAATCTACTGAGAATAGCCTATTCATATATTCCAATCCACAGAGGAATATTTTTGTCCGATTCTCTCCTGAACTTTCTTCCATTTTGATGCTGGGACTCAAATCTCACTCCAAAGGAAAGGAGCATGAGACCAGAAAAAGCCAGACTACTGGTTTTTTGGGGTTTTTTTTGCACTATTGCCAGACACTAGGAGCTACACAGGAACATTTCTCACCTTTTACAGAACGCTTTTGCTAAATACTTTAAGAGCCACGGTGAAAGAATTCCCACACTGGACACATACCATGTAGAAGCCACCAGAAATGAGCTTGCTTGCGTATCCCCAACATATAGCCACCTTCCAACTTTTTTTGATCTGCAAAATACACACAGTTCTTCCTCACAGGACGTTTTGCAATCCCTAAGTGACTCAAAAGATTTCTGGGGGAAAGCATTCATTCTCCTCTTGAGCTGAGTGTAGTATGCTGACACTACTAACTCGCAACCATAAACCACTTCTAGCTCCTAGTTCCCAGCCACGTATCACATCTCACAGCCCCACCCCAAATAAATGGACACTCACAAGCTGGAGCCCTGAGAAGTAAGCCCTGCTGTCACCGCTTGCTTTACAGCCCCAGTGCCAGATAAACCCACCAACTGCCAGAAAAAGATGATACTGTAAAGAAATCTTTCAGAATTTTGCTTTGGTGCAAGGTGAAACTAATATAGACTATCTACTACTGCCTATTGTAATCCACACCTTCCACTTCTAGTCATTTCAACAACTGGTTGAATTCTTCAAGTGCTGAACACTGACATATAGCATTTCATTTGCACGACCTTGTCAAAACAAATTAAGAGGCAAAACCACCAGGAAAAACAGTGATTGTCACATTCTGCTCAACATTTCTCTGGAACTAATCTTCAATCTTCCTAGCAGTCTTAAAGCAGAAATTAAGCAACGAATCTAATTTCAGATCTGTTGCTCGCTGACCTGCCTGTGCAAAAAAGCAGGTAGTTAATCACACAATATCCCTCTTGTACCTTCTTGGAAGAGCTTGGACTGAGCATAGGTAAATCCATAAGCAACCCTGCAATTCAACTAGCGATTATTCCTCACACAGGTCTTCCCACACGCTACAATATTCACACCATTCATTAACTTGTCCTAGGTACCGTGGGATTAGCACCTTCTTTAGATAGTGGCAGAAAACTTTCATAAATGTTCTTCTCTACCTTGAAGAGAAGTACCTATGCATTTTTGCCATTGAGTTCTATCATAGATTAAACTTATATCTCACATTCCTACACTCAGCTGTTTTCTATTATCACAGTTCCCTTTTATTGGGCAGATTTCCCCCTACAGCTAACATAAATATGGGTCTTATTGTCAAAGCCTTTTTCCCCCTCCACCACAGGAATCTATGGTAGGCAACAGGAGTTCTTCAAGTATCTGCCTTCCTTATGGTTCCAGCATAATGGCCTGCAATAAACATCCACCTGGACTGCTGGGAACCCAAGAAACAAAAATGCTGCAGCAGAAAAACAGACCAGAATTTTTTTCACTTAATCCTAGTGTAGCCTGTAAGTGCAAGCTCCTCAGTAACAGGTTCCTGCCATACTCCCACATTTCAGAAATTTGCTGGGTTGCATCCAACTATTCAAATACAACTCATATTCCCAAGTGTGCTGCTATACCTGGATGTACCTGCCAGCTTCCCCTGGGACATGGTACTCTTTGTCCTACTGGTCATGACAGCTTTTTGCATCATAAAGGATGAGTTGCTTTCAGCGGCCACAAAACAGAAACATGCTTATTTAATAATTTTTGTGGTCATCATTCAGCAATTCAAGCCTCAACATGTATTCCAGATCCAAAGAGTGATGCCTCCTGAAGGTAAAAAAGCATTACAATTTTTCTATAATGATTTAAGGCTACTACTCACCTTGAGGAGAGACTGATGGATATTATGAACTTCTCTGTCAACTGCAGACAAAAGTGCATGCTCTAAGAAGGCGCAGGAGCTAGTTAGAATTCTTAGCTTGCTAAGAGCGCTGGTATCTCGTATTAATCTTCTTCCCCTGTTGAATGCTCATACGGCCGCCCAAATAACTCTTCAAAGCTAAGGAGAAAACATATTTTGAATGCATTCTTCACCAAGTTAAAATAAAAGGCCAGTTCATGCAAAATATTTTTCCATGCTTATGGGGGATTTAAATAAATCAGACATATGCATTTTCAAAATATTAAGTGTAAGTGAATGCTGTGAATTATATGATTCACTAAGACTGAACTGATGCAGAAGACTGTTCCCCACAACTCACACAAGCTCACTTTGCATTAGCTGCTAGTTGCTTGTCTTGCTGTTCTGCATTTTCTGTTTCTCCCACCACCTTCAGTTATCTTGCCACATAGGTTCTCTGCATTTTCTGGGTATAGAAAGCATCCTTTCACTAAACATAGGCCAGGCTAATAAAGTGAGTTTTTTGGAATCTGTTTTCTGCTTTCCTAGAAAGGTAAGAGACACATAAGCCTGGCATAATGTTGCAACCCCAAACTTTAAATAATTTGGCCTTTACAAGGCTATCATCTTCAGCACTGACACTCTTCTTTTAGCTTACAAATTCAAAGACTTAATCAAAACAAGAATATTTAAAACAATGGCAAAATAATGAGCTGCATTTCTAGAAAACATTTTGGCAAGAGATTACACCAACACATCACCTACATCAGATCCACGGACTAGCCAGTTAAAAAGTTAAAGGAGTTTATCTTAGTAAGGTCCTTTTGCTTTTGAGATTAAGTATCCCATTTTGAAAGCCACTCTCATGCGCTGAATTGCAAGCACTTGCAAGATCTTTGGTAAATAGACAAGACCGAATGGGTGAAATAAAGCCTTATATTATATCCCTAATTTTTATATCCATGTATTTTATTGTTATTCTGTAAGTTGGAAAATAACCAGTAGTAATTGATGGTTGTCTTAACTATTTATAATAGTCACAAAAATGGACATTTATAAATGGTATTTAATTTAATATGTTTTTTCTTACATTTAAAGTTAGATTTTGAGCAACAATTTAAGCCAAGAAAACCCACTTAGAGATGTAAAAGTTCAAAGAAAAATACTTTATATCACAGGTGAGAGACCAAGTTGCAAATAGAAGGCCAATCTGTTAAAATTAGGCCAAATGCAAGTTACTTTTGTGCTCAGTACAATGATATTCCTGTCAAGCTGTGCATCTCATTCTTACAAATAACTCCCTAGCAGATCATTAAGAACCTGTGTTATAGCGACTCCTGGAAAAAGCTGAGGCATTTTTAGAGGACTACATCACCTAATCCTATTCCAACATTGTTCTAAATTGTATGAACAAGAAATTAACATGAAATTTACTTAATCATAGCTCAACCCAAGTTATATGTTAAAACTTGTAAAGAAATTTACAAGCTTTTTTTAGAAGCACGAACTAGGAAAACCAAAAACTTAGAAGACTATTTCCAGACAATTAGATTATGCACTCAGCATCTTTCGTATAGCTAGATTTAGTGTCTAGTGAAGAATCATTTTCTTTTACCACTAATAGAAAGAAGAAAATTATTTAAGAAAGCGGTAATTACAAAACCCTCAAAAATTGCAGGCTGACTCCAGAACTGATAAAGTATGCATACATGCACTCTGAAAAATGAACAGGAGAAAGTCTTGTTTGCTCTTGAAAAAAGGATAATATGAGGCAAACTTTTCAAAAAATAAATACCTAGAATCAAGCTTGTACACCATAAAAGTTGTCAATTCACACCACAACAAGAACATCTACTCTTTTTGCCAAACTCAGTAACCAATTACTGATAACAGGCAGCACTTTGGAATCCAGTCTCCAAGAGCAGAGTCTAGAATTTGGTGGGCTTCAAGGCATGAGATACTCTTCTTGGGTATTTATTTATACGACTAGATTACTATTAAAATTAATGTATATTCCTGCTATAACATTACAAATATTTTTCTGTTAACACACAGGATGTTCAAAGGCTTAGAATAATTTCTATTTATGCTACTGGAAGTTTCTTACCAATTCAGATCTTCAAAATCCTTTAAATAATCATCTTGGGAAGAATGACTAACATGATTTGTAAGGATTTATATCAGAAGAGGTAAGAATACAAGGCTATGTATATGTTACCAGGCGAGTCTTTCAAAAGCTAAAATGATCCAAAATGTTAAACAATGATAAAATAAGCATATTAAATAGATTTTTATACTACATTTTTTAAAAAGGGTGTCATTACATCAAATAAAAGTGATGTACTATTTCTCCCTCACCACTCTTTCATTGACAAACTCTAGGGAGATATGAAAGAGTCTTGTTTCCTTGCTTGGGTTTGCCTAACCTACAGAATACCTTATGATACAGTATATAGCGGCTCAGTCAGTTTCTCCTGACATTGTTTAAAGAAAGCCTAAAGCAGTACACTGACATCACAGTCATTGCAAAAATTCACAGCCACAGTGGGACATCTTAAGCCAAGATTTCTGCTTATACAAGATCCTTCTACAGCTTTCTGCTTCATCCATTTTCCCTTGAGTAAAGGGGTACTGAACAGTTTACAGTAGGATGTGCCTTCATTAAGCATCAGCAACCTACAGGATCTAAAGCAACTTATATTAATATCCCATTTATTTGCTCCCCATAATAAAATCTGCACTTGTACATCACTTCCACATTCTAAACTAAGCTTTTTTTTGATTACAGTATCAAATACAGACCTTACTGAAAAGCTACATTCTAAACCCGCTGTAAGACAAGCTTGTATATATTTGCTTTCTTTGCCTGCACCAAGAGGCCTTTCATCAAGTACAGCCTTCTAAAAGAGGTCACAGGGTTCGTTTGTCCATCTGTTTGTGTCGTGTCCCCCCCTCTTTTTTTTAAATATATTTCTATTGCAGTGGTTATAAGAATCCTCCAAAACAGTGCTGGGATATGTGCTATTTGATAGCTCTGTTTGCAATAATTGCTGTACTTCCCAAAGATCCTATATTCTAAGACAAGAGACATACAGAGGAAGATTATCTAATGCATGTATTAACGCAAACAAACACCTGATAGCCCTAGGGCTATATGTTTTGGTTTTGTTTTTTGGTTTTGTTTTTCAGTTTTGTTATCAGTACCTAACCAAGCACAAATAAAGACAAACAATCAATTTAGATTCTGTATTTTACTTAGAGCATTGTGGTTTTCCTCAAAAGACTATTACTCAAAAGCCTCAAGAGAAACTATCTCCCATAACTTCGATACAATAGAGAGAAGAGCAAGGAAAGCTCACTTAACAGAGCAATCGTCGTATTTCATAATAAGCTCTTTTGGAAGTAGGTATGGGATGGAGCAATGCAAGGGATAAAAACCGTAACCAGACTTGCATGCTTGTGGTTATGTTTGTTTTTGATAAGGAGCGCTTATGCTTGGAAGTAATCACTGTTCTACAAAAGTAGTATCAAACATTAACCACACAGGACAAGCAGACAGCTGAATGCAAACAACCCTCAAAGCAGCTGCTGTGAATAGGATCTCAGGCTGAACAAAAAACCCACCCAAAACCACAGCTGGAAACAAGAAATAGGGCATATCCTGGCAAGCCAACGGGATATACGGCTCATCATTTCAAAAGTCAAGACTTCCTACTCCCATATCTAGCACAAAGCAGACCGAGCAGAAGAGTTAAAGCAAGCCAGCCACGTGACTGCAGCTGTACCAGCACCACAACCTGTCCCACCAGGTTCTGCACCCATCACAGCTTATATTAACACCTTTGGGCTACACAACTCAGCAGTGGCAGCTGCCAGCCAGGGAGAGCGATGGGGACATATCCACGGGGAATAACCAGTCAGATAGGAAATGTGGCCTCACCACCTCTAAAGGTCTGCTGACCCACAGCAAGGATACGATACAGGTACATCCAAAATGACAGAAAAAAATTTCAGCTTTCAGTCTTGGGTTCTCTACATTGTTAATAACAAAGTTTAGTTTTCCTATGACCCTTTATTATTATTCTGGTGTAATGTCCTTGCTATAAGTCTTAAGATTTCAAAGTAGAATATCCTTGTTCTAAACACACAGCTTTCAACCTTAAGGTCAACAGAACAACTCTGTAACTCAGTATTGAAGAACTAAGGTACCCCTCAAAACAAGGAAAACTCAGATTAATACATCTCCTCCCTGTCAGCTTTTTAGAAAACCAAATACAAATTGTGGGAGAGCATGAAGAGTAAGAGAAAAGGCTGAAATGACACTACTTGGGAATCAAATGGAAGGACTAAGAAAATGATTCATGAAAAAACATGATTCAAGAGTGAACGTGAAACCTATCCTAATGTAAAGACATCACAAAAAAGTGGAAGTTGTGAAGGAGTTTTGTTTACTTTGGTATTCTATGCCTAATATCCAAAGATTCCCTTTTTCCATAGGCTGATTCGTAGCAACATTTCTGTTACGTATTATTCACTGGAGTCTGTTTGGATCTATGCCTGGGCTGAAAGGCCAAGAAAGTTGGAGATTAAATATTACTGAAGACAAACAGCAAAGAACAGTCACCACAGATTAATAAAACACTGTGTTAATTAGAACAGTGAACTTGCCCAACATTCTTTTAGGCTACCCTAAAATGTGTTAAAAGAAACAAACTGGAAAAGGAATTAAGTTATCTTGGATACAAGAAGCCTGTCTTCTGAAGTGCTGTAAGGAATAAGAGGGTGGATTTTACTACTCCTGTCTTAAAGACCTAAAAGTACATGAAAACCTCACTCACTTCAGTTGAAGAACAAGAGGAAAAAACAAGAGCAGAGGAGGAAGACATATTAGGTTTACAGACCACCACAATTCAAAATGTATTCAGCATCTCAAGTCATAACTTATCGCATTCAGTGGGGCAGAACTAGTTTTATACTACAATTCTAAGAAGTGAAGATGAATCTTCTATTACATCAAGACACACAGAGAATGTATATTTTTACACTATGCATACATTGTGTAAAGACAGTCCTGTGGATTTTGTTCAGATATCCAAAAAAGGCTTTATCTTTTATACTGAAGTTGCTGCTATTTGATAAAGCTCATCTTCCAGGCTAAACTCTGAAGTATATTCTATAGGCCTGCTACAAAAAAAAAAAGTAACAGAGAAAAAAATTCTGATCAGAATTTCTGTTGTCTAAACGAAGATGTCCTGAATATAGATCTCCTAACAGAAAAAAACCCAGTAGTTCTGTGGATAAATAACCATTCTCAGAGAAAGTAAGACAGAATGAAGAAAAAAAAAGAATTTCTTTTTAAGATTTTAAGCTTCAAAAATCCACTTAGAGAAGAAATATAAAGCATGTAAATAGTATCCTCATATCGCTAAATGCAAGTTAGGATAATACTCTTCAAGCTTTGAAGGCAGTTACTACAATAAACAGATGTATAAAAATACAGGATTAGTAAATTCAAAAAGACTGTATTTTTAGCAGCCTTAAACATTTAGCACAGTATCTCTGAAGTAACATGTTGCCTTAAAAGGGAGGGACTGTTTAGAGGCAAATGAGCAGGAGAAGGCTGGAAATGCAATCAAACTAAGAAACAAGTGACCCATCTTAATTATCTCTGATAGCAGATGCTGCTAACAGATGCTCTCACATTATGCTCAAAGTACAGCTGTGAGAACCAGAAATAGATACCAAAGACTAAACTCTGATGCATCCCTTGCACCTCAAAGAGAGATACTTGAGATATCATTCTAGGCTGACAAAGCACATTTCTTCCAATCACCTCTGCAGTGTGAAGGAACCCAAACATACACTAAGCCCTTCTGCTTAACCTGTTAATTTTAAGGCTTCACAGGTGCTGCAGAAAAAGACATCAAGGATTATTAACAGACGCACTAACCTTAAGAGATTATTCAAATCAGTCATAGCTGTAGTATGATGACAGTTACGCTGCCTTGCCTTAGCCGGTCTCCAGTCAACAGAACTGTACAGAAAAGCATAAAAGCTATTTGGAAAAATATCAGGCAAATAAAAGCATTTTGAGCTGCCCAAGACATTTTACATTGCAAACAATAAAGTAATTACAATTTATTTAATTATCTCAAGGGTTAGTGCTGTTGGAATTTTTTTTGCTGGTATAGCTTCAGCTTTTAAGTGTCACAAATCATGCAAGCTTGAATAAAAGCCAGGTTGCGGGTATCCGTATCTTTTCAGATGTAAACCTAGTATCTAGAACAAGATAAGAGATCAGCAGGAGTTCCGCACATCAACAAACTCACAGAAGTATAAATAGCCTAGTGCAAATCACAACTTTCTGATGCTTTCAGGATGCTAGAAGTCTCCAAGGGCTATGCACAGCACTCCATTTTTCAGAGTAGCATCTAACTTCTTGGCATCTGATTAATCTAAGGCTCTGCCAGCTGCAAGAGTACAGCTGTAATAAGGAAGAAGACATTACTTTGCATACTCCAGTCTTGATTCAGTGAAATATTCTAGTGCTAGTACCTGCTTAGTCTTCAACAGTCAGAAAGAACACCACTGAGGTGCTTGACTTTTCCACGTGGCTGGCAGAATTCCAACCACCACCAGCCAGACCGTTCCTGTAGGTTTTTACACCAGCAAAAGCAGTATAAGCTAGCTGTGCTAAAACTATAATAAGCTGACTCACACTCTGAAGAAAATAAGACACCATCATCCACATTCAGTGGGCCATCACCACAGCAAAAGTAAACTTGACTTTTTAGGAGACAAGAGGTTTTTTGCCATTACTCTTAAAACCAGTAAGAGCAAACCGATTAGAAATCCTGTTCTTGCAGCTTTCCACAGTTCCTTTGAAGAAGCCTTTGTACACAACAACGCCCTGCCCACCCGAGAAGTGGCACCCCATCCCACCCCGAGGGCACTGCAGTGCCCAGGGGCAGCTTTTAGAGGACAGAAACACCAAACTCTTTGAGGGACCCCAACCCCCCAGCCCAGCCCCCCGTGCCGGTTAGCTACAGACGGCAGCGCAGAGAGCCTCGGTCCCCAGAGAGCTCGCTAACGAAGTTACTCCATAACGAGAAAAACCTTTCATTGAGGAAAAATAACAGTTGTGTTAGCCCTGTATGCTAACTGGGGGAGCAGCGAGGGCCGCGGGACCACAGTGAATGATCTCAGTGTGCCCAACGGGCACAACGAGCCTATAAACCCCCACAGCTTTTAAACGCCGCTCCCCTCCCCCTCTCTCCCCTCCCCCCCCAAGGCGGCAGTCACCTCAGCACAACCTGGGACGAGCGGGGCCCTGTCAGGCGGCCCAGAGCCCCCCTACCAGCCGCCGCCGCTCCAGCACAGAGCGCCCTCCGGCGAGGCCGGGCCGGGGAAAAGGAGCGACGCGCGGAGGCACCTGACGCCCCCACCAAGGACGGCAGCCCCACGCCCAGGGGAAGCCGCCCCGGGTAGGCCCAGGCGCTGCCTCGCCCGCGAGCCTCATTACCCTGAGGGAAGCGCAACCCCCAGCACCCTCCGCCGCGCTCTACCGCACCAGCCCAGCCACCTCCAGCTCCGCCGCTGCCGCTGCCGCCCTCAAACAGCCGAAGTCACGCCCCTTCCCTCCCGGTAGCCAATGCGAGTCGCGCTTGCTGCGGGAGGCGTGGCGAGCGGGAGGCTGGCCAGTAGGGTGCGGCGTTGTTGCAGGGCTGGTGGGTGTGCGGGGCGGGCTGGGCAGCGGGCGGCGGGTGGCTGCGGGGCAGCGGGAGGCACGGCTGGTGCTCGCTGCCTCCGCCCGCCCGCCATGAACTCCCTGGACCAGGCTGAGGGTGAGTGCGGTGGCACGGAGCGAGCTCGCAGCTGCTGCTTCGGCGTGCTGGGACCTTCTGGTTCCGTGCCTGGGCTGCCTGAGCGCGCTGCCTCGTCCCTCTGGAGCGGGCCTCAGCGCGGCGCTGCCCTCAGGGGGGCGAAGCGGCCGCGGGAGGCCTCGGCTCCCTCTGCACGGCGCTCCCTGGGCCGGCGCTCCTTCTCGGCCCAGACAGGCGAGCTGGGGTGGGGGCTCCGGCGCCACCTCCGCATCTTGAGGCTCGGGGGCGGGCTGTCGAGGCTCTCTGGCCGCCCCGCGGGGCTGGGGAGCGGGGCCCGCCGGGAGGGCCTGCGCCGAGGGGCTCCGTGGCGGCCCCGCCAGCCGCTTCCCTCCCCGGGGGAGGGGGGAGCTGCACAGTGGACTTAGCCCTGTCGGTACCCGTTCTCGACAAGGCTTCTTGAGTTTAGCTTGTCAAAATCTGCTCGTGCTGCTTTAACTAGTTCTCCGCTCACGGGTTTTTACGTGAAATGCATGTCCTACGGCTTTGAGTCCCATCTGGCATAGACATCGCGCTGTGCCAAAGCAGCTCTTGCATTTGAAGAACATGACCTCAGAGAGCCCTCTCATGTCTGAGAGCGTTGATGGTTTGGGTTACAAGTTCTTTGAAGTTACAGTTTACAGGATGTCAAAACCCTGAAAGGAGATTTTAGTGGCTAAAAATAAGACTGGTAGAGATTTTTAAAATGCATCAGTGTCTCTGACACCAGGTGTTTTGTAGCAGATACTGGAGGTAGACACATCAACAAAAAATGATAGTCCGGCGTTGTTACGCCTTTCTTGCTATGTCTGTACAAACTGTAGGGGTCTGCTAGTTACAGCTGCCAGGTGCCAAAGTGATGAACTCTGAGAAGGTTCTTAGAACATGGATATCAAAAAATAAGTTAAAACTTTCAAATTCCTGGTTTTGGAAAGGTTTATTTTTTCTGACTTTTCTTTTAATTCTATCTATGTCATACAAATGTTTTCCCGAGAACTGTGTTATCGATGGCTTGATTTTATGCCTACACGGTGCTATTTTTCAAGCAGCAGGTTTTCATGTGGTGCCTCATATTCCCCTTCCCACTTCAGCGACTAGTTTGTAGGGGTTTGTGCTAGTCAGGTAACAGTTAATTAGCTTCAATTGTTGGCAGTGGTTTAGCTTCCCCAGAAGGGAGGTGGAGCAGAGGCCATAACTACCAGGCTGTTAGCAGTAATTAAGACTAGTTAACTGTTTTGCGGCTGAAGTCGAGATGCTGTAATCTTCCCCCATTAATTCATCTGCAAACCACTTAGGAGTAACTGCACAGTTTGGAAACTGCGTTATTAATGATCATAATCGGTATATTTCTTCTAATCTTTTTCTTTAATTGCTTTATTATGATAGATAATTTGGCAATAGTTGCAAATTGAAGGAAAACATTTCCAGAGTAATGCGAACTGAAACATGTTAGCTGAAAGTTAATTTTATGCTAATGAAAACTTAACTCCAGGTGGTATTTTAGCTTTAACTGAAATGTTGTCGAAACACTAACCTTTTTGAACAGAATCTTAAATCTAACAGACTTCAGGTGAAACAGCTAAGATTTTTTTAAAAAAAAACCAACTCGGGGAGCACGAACTTGAAATGCTGCATGGCATTTAACAGCAATTTCAATGGAAAGACCATGGGAGAATGATGGCAATAAGAAGATCTATTTAAAGAAAAAAAAAATTAAAACAAGATAATTGGGCTAGTGTTCTCTTTGGGTTTTTTTTTTGTGTGTGTATATATGTATCATGGCACTAAGTTTCTACAAAGTCATCAAAGCCATGCTGCTACAAATAACCCCTTGAAGAGTTGGCAAATGGCCAACTTTTAAAAGTACCATTATATAGTAATAGAACTTAATTGTTTCCTGATGTACTTAAGACTCCTGTACTTTTTTCTCCTGTGTGTAAGGGCTATTTAAGCTATTTTAAATCTAACTCTTGGTAGTTTTAAAGATGTCTAAAATACTCTGATTTCTCAGGAACATCGATTTTCTTTTCTGTGAGTGAGACTGTTTCCTGCATGTAGTGTAACTTCACCATTGCACTTTTTAGCTGAAGTGGTATGAAGCTACTTCAGCTGTGTTTTTATTACATCTAAATGACTGTTGCATTTCTTTTCTCTGCCAGTTTAAGAAATGGGTGTGAAAAGAGGAAAAGTGAATTCCTTTTATCTTTTACATTAAGATTTGACTAACTAGATGATCTAATTATGCTTCATATACATCCTTCCCAGATCTCAAAGCTTTTGAAAGAAGACTTACTGAATATATTGCATGTTTGCAGCCAGCTACAGGACGTTGGAGAAGTAAGTTTGATGTTCCAAGGGATAAATAGGATTCTTCTGTCTTGCAAGTTTTTTAGATTTGCCAGTGTGTGGCTTTGATTTGTGTTGGCCCAAACAAAGATCTGTGCTTAACTGTCCTTAAAACTTCTGTTGCATACCTTCAAACACCCTGCAACAAGGTAATACAATATAACAGACTAATACTTTAGCCAGAATTAGAAAAATGAGGCCAATATTGAATTGGCTCACGGCTGAATTATTCTGGAAATAGTTGGGACAGTAAGCTGTTGTATTTATTTCTGTTTTGCTTTGGCTTTTTGTTGGTTTTGTTTTGAAGGCTCAGACTTCCCAGACAGTTGCTATAGTTACTTGAACTAAGTGTGAATGGGTGAGATAGACCCTGTAAAATTGGAGGTGAAAAAGTTGCAACAGTGTGCCATAAGGGCAGAGTATGACCTCATCTCTAACAGGCAAGTTTGAAGGAGGAGGGAAGGCAAAAAATACCACAGATATGCTGCCAGCTTTGGGATCGGTAGTCCATGGTGGAAATAGACTGCTTTTTTGTTGTGAGATTCTGCTGAAGTTTCCATACTCAAAGAATGCAGACATTTTTTAGAACATATAGAATAGTGTCTTTCCTCCCAAGAGAGCAAGAGGTTAATTTCAAATGAAGGAAGTGGAGGAATGACCAGTTAAAAAGCAAAACCAACAAAAAAACAACCCCAAAGAACAACCAACCAGCCCCCACCCCCAAAGCCCCCTTGTTTCAGAGCAATTTGGTGGAAGCAGATACTTATGGGTAGATCTGCCCAGCCTGTGTGCATCTACTGTAGGAATGTGTTTGGCTTCCAGAATTGCTATTTACTGTCATATACTACAAAAACCCAACAGAATACTGGAAACTTCTAAGCATATTTAAAAAAGGTTTGCATCACTAGTATTGTGTTCATCGGCAAACTTTTTTTCCTAACTGCTTGTTTTCCTAGTGTTGTTATTCATACAATAGAGGGACTTTTTACTTTAATTATAACAGGGTACTTAATGTTGACTTTTCCTCCTGTTATCCTGGGAAGAAAATACTTATTTATGTAGTGAAGAAGCTCTATGCTTTTGATAGGTCTTTGCCAACTTGCTTTTGAAAACATAACTAGTTAGGATTACTTTTTAATGTTGGTTTTAATTTTGTAATATCAATAAGGGTTATGCAACTCCATAGTAAATTATAGCAGTCTTACAAATCTGGAAGTAGTATTTCATGAGCATGTGGGTTTTGTTTTCAGATTCTGTCCTGTGATCCTAAAGTCTTTTTTTTGGTGGTGTGTTTTGTCTTCCTCCTCCTCCTCCGCCCCCAGGCCCAGTAAATGCCTTTATTTGTATCCAGAACTTCAAGCTCCGCAGAAAACATCCAGATCTGCCAAATGTCCACTGAAAGCTGCAAGCCTTTATGGGTGTGCGATAGAACACAAGCTTTCTCTACCTTTATACTTGTTCTGTTTTCTTTTTCCATCACCCCCTGTTTCCCAACCCCCTGTAGTCTCAAAATCAGTCTAATATCTTGTGTTACTCTGATATGTATCTAGTATTATCCATTTACAGTGAATTGATTATTCTTTCTAAGCCATTCTGGATGTGTAGAAGCTTTTGTTAATCTTCACGTGCTAATGCCAACATGCCTTCTGAATGTTGTTTAACTTTTGTGTTTTTTTCTGTGTCAGCTTTCCTTGCTTGTAATTGTGTTGGTTGGGGTGGGGTAGCATAACAAAATTTAGACGTGCCACTGAAGCTGCTGGTGCTCAATGCCTCAGGCTTTTCTTATGTAGGAGAGCTAGCAGGACTGCAACTTTAGTTCTGCTCTGCCATTTAATGGTGTTGCATTTCTGTTGCCCAGACTGCATAAGCTCAAATAGCATACTGCACATTTAGTACAACTCCTAACTCGAGTCTTCCAACTCATCTTTTTTTGCTAACCGTGTTATTTTAGAAACTTCTGTTTCTTCAAAGCATCAGGATGTTTCTACTTGACAGAATTTAGATTTTGGTACCTACTAGTCCTGTCCAGGAAACTTGTACAGAATCTTTATGGTTTCCCATAATAGAAGTTTCTTTGCCTGTTTTCATTGCTACCTTCCAAGTAGAAGCTTTTCTTCCTTCAGAAGTGGGAGAAGAAATAAATGCTTAAGAGCTGATGAAAAAAATACTTTTTAATAGGAGTCAGGATACTGTTTATGACTCTTGTTCTTTTCTTTATCAGTGATTCTGATAGTAGTATCAGTCTGCACAGCAACTGGTGCTTGGAACTGGTTGATAGACCCGGAGACACAAAAGGTAAAGATCAAGCTAATCTCAAATGTAGTCTTGTTTCAGACCTTGGTGCTGCAGTTGAACGGTATAGTATATTGAAAACTAAAAGGCTAAAGGTGGCTCTCCCATGAAGCTGGGAGATTGTTTTTGGGTAAGCTCTCAAGCTGTCTGGAATTGTTGTAGAATATGGAATATGTCCTGGGACAGTGCCTACCTAAATGCTACACCTTGAATGCTTACCTAAAGAATTCTTCAGAAGTACTTAGAAATGGCTAGGAGCAGTATTTTTTTTATTTATTTTTTTTTTTTTTGCTAAGTGAATTACGCAGCAACTTTCTGTATGTTTTAGAAAGTGAACAGTGGCACTAATCTGCTTTCTTTCCTAGGTGTCATTTTTCACATCACTTTGGAATCACCCGTTTTTCACAATTAGCTGTATTACCCTAATAGGCTTGTTCTTTGCTGGAATACATAAAAGAGTGGTGGCACCATCAATGTATCCTTCAGTCGTGTTTGTTGTAGTTACTATTGTTACTGAAGCCTGTGCTAATACTTTTTCAAATTTTATTTACTCTGTGTACAAGTGTTAGCTGCTTTCCTTGACACAGTCCACACAGTATTGCAGCCCGATGTAGAACTGTTTTGGCAGAATATAATATGTCCTGTGATGATGTAAGTCTTAGTGGTTCATTGCCTAAACCTTGTTTTTTAAAAAAATGCAACTAATTTGAAAAGGCATATTTTTTTCTCTGAACAGCACTTGTATATGACTTAATGAATTCTGTCTATCTGTAAAACTGGAATGTAGAATACTTACGATTGTTCTACGTGTCGTTTGAAACTTAGCCTGCAAAATTGAACTTGAAGTGCAGTTGTTGGGCTCAACTTTCAGGCTCTAATTTTTTTTTTTTCTGTCTTGCAGACTGGAAAGTTAATTTTGAAACCTAGGCCTCATGTTCAATAAGGGCTCTCTTCCTTCAGTTTTTTCCACTGCCATGGAAACCAAAAATGACCTTTTTTAAGGTAGTATGACAGCAAAAAAACAAACAGGACTGGTTGTCACTGCCTGGGAGTGCAAGTCTTACACAGTTGACAGTCAAAGTGTGCAATATTACTTTCTTGACTATTTATCCAAATTCTTTGTTATCATATTATCACTGCTTTTGCTACTTCCGATTACCTCTTTTTCAGTATTACTGTCACTTTTTTACTTCAGCTAGAACAGAACATACAGGTGGAGTATGTTAATCAGCTATGAAGTTGAACTTGAAAATCAAACCTCATTTGTGTTATGTGTGTTTGTAAGCTTGTAAATAGTGGATTGATGCCAATGTTCAGAAAAAGAAGTAATATTTGCTGTATGATTTTTTTTTTTTTTGTTCTCATGAACAATATTGAAAGGAATACTTACCATTCCCATGATGTTTTATTAGCACACTTACTCATTACAGCTGTCCTTGTCTCCTGGTCACTCTTTTTGGATCTGGTTGGAAGGCTTGCAGAAAGACTGTCTGTGCTGGAGAAAACTGGTTTTACTGTTTAAAACTTTGCCTACATATCGAGGATCACATTTGTCAAGTTGTGTATATAGTGCACCAGCCACTTTCATTGTGGTCATACATCGCTCCTTGTTTGATCTGGTTCACAACACTGCTATTTTAATATTTTAATACTTTAATATTTTAAAAGTTGTCTTAAATATGCTTGTATCTTCCCGCTTGTAAGGTTGTACTGTATCTTAAGTCCACCTGACCATTCTGAGTGGATTTTTATGCAGTGATAGTCTGAATATGAAACTAGTATTGCAAATGTATAACCTAAGATTTGGTAAAGAAAACAGAGTGCCACAATAAAATAACATTTGTTATTAAGAGTGTTAAAAACAAGGTGTGGATGTTATACGCATAAAGCGTAGCTTTTGAATAGCTAAAGCTGTTAAAGAGTTTTAAGAGTTTTAAGTTGTTCAAGGTGCCTTTTTAATTGTTTCAGACTCTTTTAATTGACTAAATCTGCAAAGTGGTCACAGCTTTGGTAACTCCCTGCTATGAGGTAGACTGGCTTTTAAAGGAGCCTATTGATGTAACTTTGTCAGTTGAGACATTAACAATTATCTCCTGTAATTTTTCCAGTAAGTCTTCTGCCCATCTATTATTTTTAACTGCTGTATATTTTGTAGGTAAATGTGTATAAAATAAATTCTTTGTATAAACGGATGTTATTTTCTTTTGTACTGTGCAAATACAGATCTCAAACGAACACAAGAAGAACTTCAGAAGTTTATAGCTGAAAGTCTGTAACTTTTGTACCGGACCAACATTTCCTGTATTTGATGTGGTTCATATAATCTAAGACACTGACACCAGAGAGAAAGCCCTTCCCGTTTTCCATCCTACAGGTCGTTCCTGGTTCTGTAAGTGCTTTTAGAGGAAACCGTTTCGTTCGACGTTGTATCTCGTGTGAGTCTTTGCCCCGGGGCTGCACCCGGAGCCGGCACCCTGTGCTCGGCCGCGGCGGGCCGCCGCCTGCGGTCCGGGACGGCGGGGGGGCTCGTCTGGCTGCCCTCGCTGGAGGTGCTAGCCCGCTCCGTGCCCCCGGGGCCCGTGCCGGGGCTGCCGCTCCACCGTGCCCGCCCCGGGCAGCGAGCGGGCGGCTCGGGGCGCGGTGGGGCGGGCCCGGGGCGGGGCGGCGCCTGCGCGGGGGCGCACACGTGGGTGCTGGGTGCGCCGGCGCCGAGCGGCGCGGCGGCCGCGGAGCCATGGGCAAGAGCCGGGCGCGGCGGTTCCGCCGGGCCGCCTTCTGCCCCGCCGGCCCCGAGCCGCGCCGCGACGGGGAGAGCGGCCCCGAGGAGGAGCCGGCGGCGGAGCTGCTGGAGAAGGTGCGGGGGGGGGGCGGGGGCGGGCTCGGCGCGGCACCCCACCCCCACCCCCGCCGGGGACCGGGGCAGCTCCGACCCTGCGGGGCTGCGCCCGCGGCGGGGGTGATGCGAGGTGGCGGCCCTCCGCCGTGGTGGCGGGCGAAGGACCGGGAGCGGGGCCGCCCGCTCTCGGGCGCGGGAAGACAGCCGGGGCCGCCCGCCCCTCCTGCCGCCACCGCGTCGCTTCCCCGGCGTCACGGCTGCGCCCGCCGGCGGCTGGACGGGGAGGGGCGGCTGCTGCCTTCGCCCCAGCGCCCCGTCCGGCCTCTCGTTCTCACCTTCCTGGCCGGTTCAGAGGGGCGGGGGCAGCGCGGGGACTGCTCTGTGCCCCCCGTCCCAGGGGGGGCTCCGGAGGGGCCCGTGCAGTGCTTGTCCTCGGTCCGCTCGGCTGGAGCGGCTTCCTGTAGGTAGCCAGAGCGATGAGTTCTGGAGCTAGACGTGAGAAATAACTGATAAGAAATGCTGAGAATAACTGGGTTTGGCCACTGGCTGGCCGCGTTGCTGGGTTTGGTTTAAGTATTACAGATGAAAACTAGTTTAAACCTCCTCCTGTGCATGTGACTTTAGAATCAGAAGTAAAAATCTGTTTCCATTTAAGTAAATAAATCCCCTTTGTGCGATTCAACTAACTGAACTCATTGAACAAATCACTGCTTGATTGTTCTTCTGGACTAACCTGGTTAGGCTTAAAAAAATATGAATACAGTCGCACAGGTGAGGATGAATGGGGAGACCTCTGTCAGTTTCAGTGAGGCAGGATCGGATGTCCCATGCTTTCCACTGGGCTCTTCAGCAGATGTTTATCTTTCCTGTTAGATTTTCAGCAAACACCATGACCTTCCAGGATGGGCACTTCAGCTGTTTTATTATTTTTATGGTATCCAATTCTTACATCTCACCTGAACTTCTGTTAAAGCACAAGTCAGTGTTGTCTTGTGGATGCAGAGAGCACTTGCTCCTTGTCTTTAAATAGATGTTTTTAATCTAGAGGCTATTGTGTTTTCCTGTATTTTTTGGTTTTTTAGTTTGTCTTTATGGCGGCATGTTATGTCTGTTACACTTCCTTGATGGTGTTTCCCGACCCCCCCCCCCCCCCCTTTTGTCCATTTTTTTCAGCACATGGTAATGGGAACTAGATGGGAACTAGATGTGAGGTCTCACCAGTGCCAGCTAGTGTCAAACCTGTGTCTGAACTATGGCTCTTGCTAAACACTCAGTATTTATCTAGTCGTATAGCTGACATGCATAACCCAGGAAAAGATTGAAAAGATTTATGAACTTCCATGGAAGTTAAAGGCTCTTGATTCCATTCAGGAGCAGTAAAACAGGAGCTATAGTGCTGGGCCTACGAAGCAAAAAGGCAGATCAATCTTCTAACTCAATAAAAACTTCCAGCTACCTTTGCCCCTGATCTGCCCTGTTTGTGTCTCCACAGCTGCAGCATCCAAGTGCTGAAGTGAGAGAGTATGCCTGTGCCAGCATTTCCAAGCTGTTGCAGCAGAAGCATGTAATCCCAGCCTTTTTGCAGAGAGATGTTGTCCGGTGTTTAGGACCATTGTTGATGGATCACAGTTTAGCTGTTCGTGAGACAGCTGCAGGTGCTCTTCGGTAAGCAATCGATAATACTCAGTTAGAATGAGGTATTCCTGGTATGGTAAAGAAGAGTAGGGTTTTGCTGTTAAAAGCTGTGAGCTTGAATGCCAGCCTCTCTTGCTTTAACTCCGTTTTGGGTAAGTATACCTACATTAGTCAAAAGTCCTTGAGAGAGGGGCTTTTCTCACTCCAGTAGGCTGCCATGAAACTTTAATGTCGGGAGCGGGATTTAAATTAGTTACTACCGTTTTGTCTACTCCCAGTGGAATGCGTTGCTTTCCATCCTTATCTTAAGAAAAAAATAAGCAGTAGTATGAAGAAACACAGAAAAATTGAACACTGTTAATACGGCATGTTGCGTCTTGGTAACACTTCAGGAGTGATAGGTTAGTTAGAGAATGCACATATCTGGCTCTTTGAGAAACTTGTAAATACTCAGCAGCATAATTTTGAGTTGGTGTTTTGTGATCAGACCTACAGCTTGCTTTATTTGTACAAAAATCTAATGCTAATACTTGTTAACATTCATGTTGTATCTTAACGCTGAGTAATACCTAACAGAAGTTGTGTTTTAGGACAGATAAGCTTTCTAGTTATGCTAGACAAATAACTGAAAATAATTGTTTGTTTCCTAACACCAAAATTTTATTTATGGCAGGAAGGTGGAAGACTAAAGTTACTCATGAAGCGGGTGGATTTTTAAACAAGAAGTACTATAACCTTTAGAGAAGAATAATACAGAAAGTATGTTTTTTTTTTAAATTCCTGGAAAGTATTGTATCTGATCCAAAGCATTTACTTTTTTTCCCCACAGAAATCTGAGTGCTTGTGGAGGATTTGAAGTCTGTGATGACATGGTGACAAAAGATATCATGACACCCCTTGTTGCACTTCTGAAAGAGGTGTGTTTTGGTTTTATTCTGATTTTAAAACTGATCTAGCCATTGAATTACTCCATTTTCAAAGACAGCTCTAGTTTTGTAGCTCATATCAAGATAAGATATTTGAAAGATCTTTTCAAGGAATGTTTCAGTAGGTTTAACAGTACAAAAATCATTCCAGAGATTTCAAACCACTTGCTCCTGCCTCCTGACCTGCTAACTTGGGTCCATGGTGAGGTTTGCTGCCTAGGATGATTTTTGCATAAATGGTCTGGAGATTTTGGGTCTGGAACATCAGTCAAGACAAGTCTATTCTGTCAGTCAAGATCCAGATCCATCGTTTATGTTGCAGCATTATTCTAGTGAGGTTTTCTTGGTAAGTAATTTTGTCTAAATGAAAGCTTGGATTTACAGTTGGGTAGTTACTGCTATTGTAGAATACTCTGTACTGAATACCTATTCTTTGTTTGGTCCAGGTGTTGCAGTGCAGTTTGGAAATTGCATTGAATTCTGTCACCTGCTGTCTTTGTATGAACAGCCTTGAGCAATACCATCATTTTCTGTATGTTTCTTCCCCATTTTAAAATATGAGTAATAGCATTATTGTAATGCACAGCAAGTTATTAGCTGAATTAATCTTTGTGATTAGAAAGAACTGTTGAAAATTGCATACAGACTGTATTAGCAAGAAACAGCATTTCAAATTCTAAAATTGCTAAGTATTTCTTTATAACAAAATTGCGTCTGCGGACTACGGAATGCAAAGCAAGTCCTACAAGAGTCTTTCTTCAAGAGAAAAAAGTTACCAATGATATGATTCTGTTGTGGCCCAGTTTTCACAGAGAGTAGGAAACTAGTCAGGTTTTCTGGTAATAAACACTTCATGAGAGATCGCTCCATTCACTCTGCTGCTTATATTTTAAGGTTTTGCTTTTCTTCTTGGCTTGTTTATTTCCCAACCCTGGTTCTCTTTTTGGTTGTAGTGTAGCACTGGACTAGATGCTAACCAGCTCTCTCCAAAGAAATGCAGAGAGACGAACAAAAATTATGTTGAAGACATAGCCAATGAAGCTATTAATTTGCTGTGGAATGTATGGTAAGTGCTGTGTAAACACTGGCCTTCTGGAAGAGGTAAATTAAATTGTTACTGCAAAGGAGCATGGTAATTGAGGCAGAAAAGAAATGACTCTCCTTGCATGGGAAGATGTATTTGGCTGCTGATTCTGATTTCTGATTGTGTTGCTCTTACACTTGCCTTTAATAAACGGCAAGCCCTCATTTGATCTGAAATACAAGTTTATCTTCTACCATAAATTACTTCTGTAAATGAAAGATTCTAAAAGTGCACAAAGTTGGTCATTAGTTTTAGGAGAGTGACAAAATTATTTTTTCTGTTGGTTGTTCATCTAAAATTCTGATACAGTTTTCTGAACGTGTTCTGTCATAGTCTGCGGTACAGTTTGGGTTGTAGGATCTCGCATGTAGTTCCTGTATATCCTTGTCATGATACGGGAGATGGAAGAAATGAAATTCTGATCAGTGGACTGCTGTGCTCTGGGAATATGACGAGTTCTTGTACTACTTTCTCCCTCTGCATGTCATCCCAAAAGTTGATACTAAATGTTTGGACAAACTGTGCCTTAGGGACTGAGGCACTGACACAAATTACTTAATTACGTGAGAAAGAATGTGAATTGTTCAATTAGTAGTTTACACAGGAAACACCAGGTGAAGGAAGAGAAATGGCAACGCTATTAATACAGAAATGGCTATAAACGTTGAAGTGATGCAAAGCTTTTCCGAAAGTTCTCCTTGAATGTTGTGTTGTTTGTTTTGTAATGGCTCTGTGTCATTATACACTTTGGTCCATACAGAATTTTGTACTATACAGTATTTCAGTGGAGCTGCCTCTGTGGCTGTATGGTATGGCTGCTGACTTGAGGCCTTATTTGTAAACTGTGTTTTTATTTTTAGGAATTGGAATCTAGAACAGTAGAGAGATTGCTTGCTTGGCACCTTACACAGAATACATGACCCTTTGTAACTCTTGACTCAACAATGTTTTGCTTTCATTTTTATTATTGCTTTTGTAGACATAAGTGCTTTGAAACAGGAACTAAATTGTTACGTGTGCTATAAATCACTTTAGTATTTTGAACTTTGTGGCAATAACCATGAACTGCTGACTTAGTTGCTAAGTTTGGCACTGATAAAATTTGGGCCGGTATTAATGCTGAGACATAATATTTTCAGAAGTAAATTTTTGAAGACCCTTGTAGCTAGTTAGGTCCTATGCTTTTTCAATTTGAATTTGTCTTTTATCAATATATGAGTTTAAAAATGGGAAGAGCTGTAAAAAATTGAAGAAATACAAATCTCACTATTAGATAATTAAGGTAAATGTCATATTTAGCGTTGATTTAGCATGCATTTCTGAATGTTAAGAGCAGTCATTTTCTGGAGTAAGTCGGTATTAATGTGAAAGGCAACAGCCCGCTCTGTTGTTGGTGGGTTTGTGGATGTAGTGTTCCATGGGTGCGGAAAGCCCTGGGCTGGCTTGGAGCCCACAGCTGTAAGCTGCCTTTCACACTCTGGCTGGCTCTGTCTGCATGAGACTGTACTTAGGCTCCCAAATCAGCTCTCTGTGAGGAAGCAGCTGGCAGAAGGCAGCTTTCCTCAAAGGTGTCCAGGGTCTTGCAGCTTCTCTTTCCATTTTATATAGAGTTGATCATAACCTCGATAAACAAAGAATAGCTGTTTGACTAATGTGTAGTTCTTAGGGAGGTGTTTAAAATGTGAGTAACAGTGAGTACATGTTACTTAAAATGTTGTTACAGTAATTTTTCCTGGGAAGAGTGTTATTAATCTTTTCTGTGCACTAGTGAATGCAACAATACTGCAGTATACATATTCAATAAAGAAGGATGTCTGGAGGCTGTGTTACATTACATGAAGAAATTTTCCACGAATGTGGATCTGGCTATTTCAGTAGGTAAGTGGTAAAAAGAGAAGATCAGGATTTAAAGATGCCTTTTTTTTTTTTTTTCTTTTGTGCATAATGCACCTGCCTTAGCATTACTTCACCTTTACAATTAATACAGCTAGTCCCATGTCTGATGTGGTACTGTCCTCGTCTGTTTTGTGTACAGGTTTGGCATAGAATGTCTTTTAATCTAAAACACAGTTTGTGAAGGACAGCATCGTGCCATTACAACACGATGCTACATGAAATGTTTTTTCCTGTGCCTGTGTTTTATTACTCCAGCTTTCAGGAAGATAATGCTTTTTCATTAGGAGAGTGGAAGGTACTGTTGGGTTTGTTAATTATCTTTGTTGTTGTTTGCTGCAGCAAACTGCTTGCAAGCAGTGACGGAAGATAATCCAGATCTTCTTTCTTCATTTAATGCTTCTGCACAACAAGTATTGGAAACTGTCATGTTGTGTCCAGAGAGCACAATGAAGCATATCCTTCTGAGAACACTGATAGCAGGTACAGTGCTCGAGGGCGTTCACTGCTTTGTGATGGAGAGCATGGCTGGTAAAGCAGGGTGGGAAGGAGAAGTCTTAGTCTTCTCTGTTACAGTCTGGTCATCAGATCGTCAAAAAGACTGTATAGGTGGTTCATGAGGTTGTTTCTGCCTTTTGGGGTTGTGTTTTGGAGTGACCAGATATTTGCAAGTAGTTTTAAAACTGCCTTAAATGCTTCATTCTGAATTCAGTAGCTGCTTAGTGCGATAACTCATTTTAACTGTTAATTTGGTTTTCAACAATGAAATGAGTCAATAATAAGTAGTAAGGAATTTATTTTGATCTTAATAGGTGCGGATTTTTACCTCATTCTCTACTTTGTGTTCTTTCTACCTCAAATGCTTAACCATGGTGTGATTTTTGATACTGGAGTGTAATAAATTAATTTTGAGAATCCTTAGAAAATGGTTCTATCATGTAGATTTATTATCACAGGTAAAACGTGTCACCAGGGTCACTCCACAAATACTCTGTGTATACTTACATGCTGAAATTTACTTAAGCTTAAGACGTGGGCATAACGTAGTTACTACAGATGAATATATGAAATGCTAAACAGAAAAAAATAGAAGTCTGTAGAGAAAAGACTTGGAACATTCATACTGAAATATAAGCACTGAATATTGTAAGCAATGGAGGCTGTGTCCTTAAAAATACATGGCTATTACAGAGCTGGGAATTGAGTATTTTGACAGTTTTAATGTTTCAACTATCTCATGTTTAGGTACTGTCTGGAATATCAAGGATACCATTCCACCAGGCAGTCTGGGAAGCATGGTTAATGCAATCCTGAAGATTTTTTCAGAATCGTTAGCGATAGATGCTGGTGAAACAATTATTTGTATGAATGAAGCTGAAAAAAACAGGTTAAAACTTGCTACGGAGGCAGAAACAGAGGAAAATATGAGTCATGTTACAGACAACTGTGTTTTGTGTGAAGATGATGACATGGAAGAAATACCAAAAGGAAAAGTCAGGAGAGAAAATGACATTTCAGATCTTCTTCCAGTAAGTGTGTCTGGCTGGCTCTTGGACAGCTCAGTGCATTTGGCTGAACCATCTGATTGGTTTTAATTCAGCATGAGCCAGAGTAAACTACCTATGAGTATCACTAATCCTAAATCCCAAATAGCTTGACTGTTTTAGCTAAAACTTAAAAGATGAACTTGGAGAACTTCAGCACAACTTGTTCCAGTGTGGTCAAGTTGCACAGCCCATCAGGAAAGTGCATTTCCATTTTTTTTTCCTCTAGTGGGAAGGTGTAAGCTTATCCGACACTTTTTGCTGTAGCTACCGCAGGGATTTCTGCATAAGGCGAGTGAGATTTTTAATGGTTGTAACTGTTCAGTCATGGGTGAAGGTGGCTCAGGGGTTAACAAATGCATTCACTGTTGTGTACATGAAAAGAGTAACAGAAATACTTTTCTGTTACAACTTTAATGCAGGTGGCATTTCTTGAAGGTGGTAAAATTTGTTCTGAAACATCCAGCAGAAGGATGATAGATAATGCCTCTTGTGTGGGTGGTGGTTCTTTTTTTTAAAAAATTTTGGTGTAGGATGGGAGAGGAAACGGCTGGATTGTAGTTTTTAACTGACAGCTTGGGTGCTTTAAATTGCACTGAAATGTTTTACAATATTAAATTTGGCTCTTGTTTTTATTTTTTAGTCTGATAAGTGGGAACTGAAAGAAGTGACAGCTTTACTGATGGCTCAGCAAACTGCTCTGGAAATCATTGTTAATATGTGCTGCAGTGAAGGTCTGTAGGAATCTCTTTTCATTGCAAGTGTTGGTGATGCATTTGTTTCTGGAATAGGTCATGTTTAGTTTGCTGTTTGGTGATCTTAGCTTTTAAGGGCAAATACACATAGACTTACTATGGTCCCAGATACCCTCATCTGGGGGTCACATTGGTTTCTAATTTATAATTTAAGTGGGTTTTTTTCTCATTTTAAGTTATTTCTGTTGCTTACTTTTTTTTTTTTTTTTGCATGATACTACATGTGCCAACATTTAAGAACAAACAAACAAAGCACTTGTGCTGAAGAGGTATTTCCTAAAAAGTACTGCAGCAAATGCTTTGTTCAGTTAAAGCGCGGTCTGAGTGTTCATCTGAAACAATACGGGTGTGAATCTTATTGCAGGACAGGGGGAACAATTTTTTTTTTTTTAAAGCAGATAAATCTTGTAATTTTGATTTAGTTTTGATACTACAGGTGTTGTGAAAGGAGGAGAGAGAGCTTTTGTATGCAGCTTTGGCAACAATGCAGGTTTAGGTTGTTCAGAGTTCTGTCTAGATTAAGATTTTTTTTGGAGGAGAAAGGAAGGCTGTGATTCTCTGGAGAGAGTAGGAAATAGATACAGAGTATCTTTTATAAACTTTGATACTCAGTTTTGATAGCTTTTCTCCTAATCTTCAGGAAAAAAAAATAAGTGATTCTCAAATTCTGTTTAAAAAAAAAACAACCTAGGAACAACCAAACAAAACTAATCCCACATTAAACCCCTCCAAAACTGAAAACTTTTAATTGCTACTACAGTTTGTAAGCCTGATGCAAATGTCATTGTGTAGGAGATAACTTTCTGTGTAAATCTTTCAGGTTCTAATAAAATCCACAGTAATACCCAGTTATTCCCAATGGTGATTTTTTTTTTTCCCCCTCTTACAGTGCAAGGAAATTCTGTACCTAGTATATGAAGCTCCTTTCATAACTGCTTTTCTCATCTAATGAGCTGTAATTCATAAGCTCTCCCCTTTAATTGGAAAATCTCTTGTGGATAAGCTGCATATTCTGCCATTCACTCAGTGTAATGTAAGGTTGATTGTGTTGCATTTCACTACAGTGCTTTACCCATTCATGGGCAGACAGAAACATAGTCTGTAGAAATTAAGAGGAATCCAGAGGCAGCTGTTCATTTAATTTTCGAGTTATTTGAGGACTAAAATAGCTTTAGCCATTATGCTGAGTTCATGGAAACACTTGGCTTGCCACAGAACTGAGGGAAATAACGAGGCTGGCAAGAGACACATTTTACTGGCCGACATTTGGAAGAAGCGGAGTCCTCTCCCCATAACAGGGACACGCGATGGAAGGTGGGAGACTCCAGCATTGCTGTCCAGTCTGTAGTTCTTAGGTTACCAGTGCTAGTTAAGATGGGATTGCCAATGGAAATGCCTCTGTATTTCCGAGAACGTTGCAAAAAACCTGACGTTAGTTACGGACTAATGTTCTAGAGCCGGTTCCTGCTTTGCCCTGGGCAGTCACTGTGAATGTACGACGGCTGTTGTCTTTATTGTTGCTGAATTGCATGGTCAGCTTATATAGTTATCATTTAGTTTTCAAGGAGGTTTCTTTCTTTGCTTTGTAAAGATGCAGATGGAATTTATTTAGAAGAAGCAAGAAACTGACTGAAAGGAGGGATGTTTGCTTTGTTCTCAGGCTTGTTGCTACTGTGGGTGGGTAAAGCATAAAATACAACTGTTTTTTCATGCAAAGGCTATTAACACCAGCAAATTATGGCTGTAGAA
Source organism: Falco biarmicus (assembly GCF_023638135.1). Classification (NCBI taxonomy): domain Eukaryota; kingdom Metazoa; phylum Chordata; class Aves; order Falconiformes; family Falconidae; genus Falco; species Falco biarmicus. The sequence goes on from NC_079302.1 coordinate 16,675,466, forward strand.
TTAATTCGATAGTGCCATAAGCAAAAGAAGAGGTCCATGTGATGCAAGTTGCCACAGCCTGATGAATTATTTGCATTGGACAGAGAGTAGTCATCAAATTCTTAAGCTGCTGCACAGTGCAGGTGAAATGCATTCATTTAGACCCTTCTTGCTGTATTTTAAGTGAATGAATTTACCTTTGGCCACAGAAAAAGTGCATGGCTGTTTCTGTAGTCACTACACCACCTAGATCTCACATTAAATCTGTGTTGTCGGACAAAATTACTTGGGGGTGAATATGTTTTTTTTTTCTCACAGTGGTTAAATACCCTGATCTGTGTGTGCGGGCAGAGCTTTCACCTGTCAGTGAGGAGGTTCTGTCCAACCTGTAGACTTAGGACTTTTGTAAACACCAGTGCCACACCAGTTAAAATGTAACCAGGTTTAAAACAACTTTAGATAAATCAGTGTAAACCCTGGGGATGAGGCTCTATCAGTTTAAATATAAATGATGGACTTAGGTTGTGCTTGTCAGGCCAAGTCTGTCTTTAGCCATGAACAGATTATTCAGTTTACAGTGGCAGTGCCTGCTGGTAATACAACCTCAACCCCTCTCGCCGTGTCTGCTCTTACAGATCAGCTAGTAGAGTAAATCAGGTTAAGTATAAACCTAGTTCAGGTTTATAACTATAAACCTAGTTTAATTTACTTAAAATGTGTTGTCTGAAATGGCTAACAGAGATGATCTGGCTTGCTTTGGCTTGTTTTGCTGTCATCATTTCCTTTCAACTGGCCTTGCTGTGGAGACAGTAACATCTTTATCCAGCCCAGTTAGAGGTCATCTGTCTGTGGCTTCAGTATTGCCTGAGAAAACAGTTGCTCTAAACCAACTGCAGTTAATAAAGAAGTTAAACTGGTGTAATTGCATGTTGGAATCTACCTCAGAAAGTAAAATGGTATAATCCAAGTTAAAATCTTAGTGAACAGTTTATTAAATGTTTCTCTATACTTTTTTTGATACCTTTAAGTAAGCATAGTTAGTATCAGAAAATGAAGTACCTGTGTACAAAAGACCTGTCCTACAAGAATACTTGTTGCTTGAGTGGATATAAAAATAAATTAAAAAAAATTAAATAAAACAATTTAAACAAAAGCTGTATAATATTTTAGAACTGTGGCTTGATGGCAGTTGGTTTCTGTGGACTTCATTAGAGTGCAAGAGCTTAAAGACTCCTAAACCAAGAGGTGGAGACCTGTATAACTGAGAAGTAGAATACCTATTGCATGAGTGCTGTTATATTTACAAGTCTGTCTCTTGTTTTCAGATCCCTCTGATGATGAATGGGAAGAACTCTCCAGCAGTGATGAAAGCGACTTATTTATGGAAAACTCATACAATGAGGGGAGTGGGCTGCTTATGTCACCCCTGTGCCTCTCTGATGAGGTTAACTCAGCATTTCTGAACAACCTCATTCCAAAGAAGGTATTGTCTTTTATTTCCATCACACGGTACAGTCTTTCCCTTCGGCCTGATTTGTATCCCAGGTTAGGGAAACAAATTATCCCAGTCCCTCTGGAGAAAAGGAGTATTTTTTTATATCGGTTTAGCTTCACCTTTTTTGGCCTAGAGGTTGAGCACCATCACGAGCTGTCTTGACCTAAGTAACTTCTTCATGTAAGTGGGGTTCATGTGTTTCAGAAATCTGGTGGGGTTTTTGGTTTCGTTTTTTTTGTGTGTTGGGTTTGGTGTGGTTTTTTTTATTTGGCTTTTCCAGAATACAAAGTTTTATTATCCCTTGTCTTGGACTCCTGCAAAAAGAAAGGAAACTTTGAGTAGAAGCATGTCCGCCACATTTCCATACCGGTGAAGTGGGGTGGAAGTAACCTGTGAATGGCAACAGTCAGCACTGAAAAAGTACAAGTTCCTCTTCCACCTGTTTTATGCATAGTATCTGAAGTACAGTATTTGACACTGGCAAGAATTCAGGTGTTCTTGTTTCAGAGTTGTTTTGATCGTTCTTATTTGGGGTTGTGAAGATGAAGTTTGTCATTTGAATCAGTTATTATGCTAGTTCAGCAGCATTGTAGAATTCTAACCCAAGGCATAAAGGTGCAAGATGAAAATATTCAAGGCTTTTTGTATTTAATAGCAAGCAGTCTTAAGTTTCATGGCAAAGTCTTTTAGACTTGCAGCTATCTGAAAATTCTGTAGCAGCATCTGTAAGAGGAAAGACCTAAATAAAAAAAATAGCAGAGACCTAGAAAATCACCTTTTCTTCAGTATGGTTGGATACTTAAAATATGCCACGCTAAACCCAGTGTATAATTGCACCATTTGAGTGATTGAGGAAGATTCTGGCATTTTTAGCAGTTGAGACACTTGCTACCTGGAAAGCTTTAAAATAGTAGTTTGTAGTATCTGTTTGACATTTAGCAAAAATTTCAGTCTTCCCTCCAAACACATTTTAAAAAAGAAAAAAAGCTTTATTGCTAAACCTTTCTTTTTCCCCTCCCCAGATTCTTGAAAAAACTGCTTTTCCGAACAGTGTTGCTCTAGACATCTGTATGCACAATCCGTCTTGGAAACCATTAATTAAAAAGTAGGAATTTCATTGTCTCTCTTACTGTTTTTCATTTATATTCAGTTGTTTTAGAACTCTTAGAAAGATTGCCCATCTTTGGGTTACTTTTAAGATGTGGACGATGGCAGATCTGATACATGATTTTGAATAAAGAGATACAATTCTGTAAACTGCACAGCGGACCACAGCCTTACTTAATTCAAGATTCTTTGTATTTCGACATCTGTTGTCAAAGAGATCTGCTAAGTGCATTTTTTGTTTGTTTCAGACTGAATGCAGTGCAGTGTAGAGCTTTAACGTGTCTTCATAGCATTTTGTTGGTGTCAGATGTGGATTGTCTTGGAGGAGCTTCAGCACTTCAGTCCCTTGCACAGCATCTCTCACAGCTAGTCTTCTCTAAAACAGGTAAGATGTAATATAGCTGTAAGGTAGCCATGTACGTTGGTAAGTTATTGCCATTTTGTTACTAATTTTATTCCTTTGGTCTTTCAGAATAAAGATACTGAATGTCGGAAATGTGCTGACAAAACAGTGTATCCTGATAGGATGTGTTTATCCAAGTTGCACCTTGAGCAAGGATGCTTCTAGTGCGAGAATGTGCTTTGCATCTGTGTGCGCACAGAGAAGTAACTAAGTTTGTGGATGAGTCCTGCCCTGCTGTAGGACCGGAGCTATTTGCTTGATCATATTTGTGATCATAGCAGTTTTTCATCCATCAGACAAGCCATGAAGAACATGGGATGTTTTCTTTTTAAATGTGCCAACTAGCCTAAATAGATACGTGAGAAAAGGGTACCTAACAGTCTTTCACATCATTTTTTCTTGGAGTCTTACAAAGTTACGGCAAAGGTGGTTGTTGCAAAAATCTTAAGAATGTACATGCTTATTACAGTAGGAAAGAGAGCAGCTGCCTTATCTCCAGGACATGCTTTGTGCATATGATTTCATAGCTTTATTGAAAATATATTTGGAGTAAGAACATGTGCAAAGGTTTTATGACTTAATAGGAAAGCTGCTCAACTTCCTGTTGTGGTGGTGGCTTCATTTCAATGCAGAAGGCAGTAAATTTCATTTTTGTAAAAACACTTTTTTTCAGAATATCAGATATATCATGGTAAACACTAGAACGTATCCACTCTAGTTCATCCAAGGCACATTATTTCATAGAGATATTGTGATGGTTTCCCTATACATCTGCTAGTATCAGTATTATTGCATGGTCTAGTGTAGATACACAGCAGTTAGCGTTTCCAGCTACCTCCTGTAATCTTATACATCAAATCAGCATCATTCCTATAATACTGTCGGACCATTTACGCTATGATTTCTCTGTTTCTGACACTAGAGAAGCTCAACAGAACTGAAAAAAAACCGGCGCACACCCCCCCCAACCTGGTTCCAAGCCAGCAGTTGGTTTCTCTGATAGTCTGCGTCATTCAGACTATTCTGATAATCTGTTTTTGTTTTAAGGTCAGTGATGACGGCTTTTCAAACAATATGAGATATTCTTCAAGGCTGGAAAAGCTTGCCAATTCTCAAAATTGTTAGGAAGTGTTTTTCCTAAGACAGATCTGTTGAAGTCTAGCATATGCATGGCTTTGTTGTTTCTTGTCTCTTACAAGCTTGAGAAACTCAATTTTCTTCCTTCCTTCAAGCGTCTTCATTTGTAGCCACAGATGTGGTATATGTAGTTTTTCTTTGCTGTGGTGTATAGTATGACACTGCATTAATGCTTGAAAATGCATCTGCCTGCAAAACCTACTTTTTTTTCCTCGGTGTCATTAAAAGCGTGTGATCAGTCTATGGGAACACTATTACTGAGAGTGTAATGCTTGAAAAACCAAAATACCGGAAATGAAAATATATATGAAGACACATGCAAGGAAGTTCACACGAAATGTTTGTCTCATGCTTGAAGACCAGTCTTCCAAGATTTCAGGGTCTACATGTTACGCTTTGCAATAGTCAGAAAGTTCTTACATGATACTGGAGAAGTGGCTAACTGAAGACAGAGGGTACTAATAAATCAGTTTAATGGCCCAGGTCCGTTTTTATTAACACGGTATTTTTTTGTTAATAGTTAAATACTATGTAAGAAAAACTGCCAGATAGAGTTGATTACATACCAGCATGTAGTTAGAAGGAATGCTTTGGTTTACAGGGTGAAAAAGAGGCATAAGGATCTAGCTGCTTGCATGGGAAAGGAGGAGATACGCATGAAATAATCAGGAGGTTCTGCATCTGGAGTGGTTCAGAAAATAGCACATTAGAGGCAAATAAAAAGCTTCAAGAAATGCAGAACATGCATTGAAGATGATGGCTGTCATTGATGAATTTGTAGTTAAACAAGAATAATGTGGTGATTGAGTCATACATTTCTGAAAGGTTACTTAAACAACTGGAAAACATGCTATTCATACAAATTGGAAAGAGTCCAGTGTCTAAAGCCTGTTTTTTAGACAGAAGAAAGCAGTTAAAATACAGAGCTTCTGTGGTTTTCTCAGTTCCTGTATTACGGCCTCCATGTGATACCGGTTTTCAAGCTTCTGTTCTGATGGCAATGGTTTGTACCATATGTTAGGTCACACAAGTGTCTTAACCAGGGATGTGCCTGAAAATGAGGACTGACTGTGGTCTAACCTCCAGATGCAATTAATACTGAATTCAAACAGATCACTATGGTTACAACCTACAAAGACCAGTTTCTGAAAACCTAGCTCTTCCTGTTTGTGGTAGTTCCTGGAGGAACAATTAAGGGATTAAGGAATTTGTATTTCTTTGCTTCTTGTATCCTTTATCTTACTGTTTAACTTTTGGCTCTGGGTTCAATTCTTTGACAGAACTCCCGACAGACACAGAATTCCTGGAAGCCATAACCAGCGCTTTGAGGGCTCTCCTACAAACAATGGCATCAAATAACATCTCCCAGGTAAAAGCTTTCAAACTCAAATGCTCTGGTAGGTTCAAATTCATGTGAGATTGTGCTGGAAAGTTTTTGAAACAAAACCATTTAAATGAAGTGCTAAATTTCAGCAATTGCGAACACTGAAAGAACAGATTTAATAGCATTCACTCTGTGTCTTTCATGGATGGACCTTACAGGAATACTTGTTATGTACATCTCCTCCTTAATATGTAAGCAGATGAAAGGTATTTCAAAACCAAAATAGCAATAAACCACAGCACTATCTTTAGGAGATGGGTATAATGACAAGCATTTAGTAAATTAGCATGTAGAAATGTGGATTCTTAATTTCCTGATATGATCTAGTTGAAGTTGGTTGTCCTTCTAGAACCTCGGTTCTAGATTTGATTTAGTTTTGAATAGTGAATTAGTGAGCTAAATATAGGAATGAAACATAATTGTTTGTTATATGGAGATGTAAAACTAGATGGTCTGCTGGTCCTTTTGGCTTTAAACTGAAAAATTAGCTTCTAGACTGTAAGTTGTAATGAGTTAGAAATAGCTATCAAGCTAGGTAAGTCTGTGAAAATCCCTTTGGGCTCAGAGCATTTTCCTTCAGCTTCATGACAGCCTTGGTTATGTTCTGGAAGTAACACCTTAAGTTGAAAGGGAGAGTTTCAACAGTTTTCTCGCTAATTACATTTTCAGAATTCATGTAGTTTTAATAATACAGGACTCTGTTTCTCTGCTATAAATTTGCCAGTGTTCTGTAAAAGCAGATGTTCTGAATGTTGTATGTGAACATTTCCATGACAATGTAAATATGTCTGTCTTCCTTCTTTTCCCCTTGCTAAACAGTGTATGACTCCTGAGCAGCTATTGGCTTTATGTGAAGCTGGTATTCACAGCAGTAATACCAGTGTTAGAGTGAATGTAGTGAGCATCCTTGGAATTTCTGGCAGTGTCCTGGCAAAAGGGCAAGATACAGCTGAAACACTAAAGGTGAAAAGGCAAACTTTGCATTGCAAGCCTAAAACAGTTTTGATACTTCTTTCAATTTCCTTAAGCGTTGCTGGAAAAAATAATTTTTCTCTCTTATTTCAGATGATTGGAAAATTTCTTCTGGAGGTTGCTATGAAGGAATCTTCTCTTGTGGTAGCAGGAGAAGCCTTGGATGCACTTTTTGATGTATTTGCAGATGGTAAAGAAGCAGAAAAGGCAGCGCTACAGATCAAGTTGCTTCCAGCACTGAAAGAATTTCAGCCAGTGTTCAAAATGAGGGTAGGCATCAAATACAGCCAGCTCAGGGTCTTGACACACAATGTGGGGTGAAGCTTTGAGATTTGGGCTGGTAGAAGAGATAATTAAGCAGGAACGTATGGCTTTATAAGATGACCAAAAAAACCCCAAAACCACCCAAATAATCAAATTTTGGACATTCTACTTCAGAGGAAAGCAACTACATTTATCTTGCAGTTCATGGAACCATGAAGGTAACAGAGCAGCATCTGCTTGCAACATCTGCATTACACCATCAGCATTATTGATGTCCAAATCACTGTACTGTTCTGAAACCTTTGTAGAAGAAAATCTTGCAGATGTCTCTGGAGGAGAACAGCTAAATTGATGGGAAAGAGGTCCCTTCTGAAGCTGCATTGACATCTTTTGCTTTTAACTTGCTGTACTTGCAAGTGGACATTCTTGTTCTGTTGTTGGTTAATTAAAATTGATCAGGTATTCTGTATTTTTCAAGAATCACAAGGCCAAAACTTTAAACTGGAATTTTAGGTACATTCTTGTCTTAAGTAGAGAATGACCTTCAATATATTGCTTCATCAGTCGGATGAAGCCTGAGGAGTGACTTTCATAGTCTTAAAGCTGAGCACCATACACACAAAATACATACCTGACAGTGCTACAATTGGTTAGTTACATGTACAAAGTCTTTAATCTAAAAAGCTACAGAAAATAAGTGTGCCCCAGATTTATGAGTGAAATGGCATGCTAGTAATAGTCCAGGTTTAGGCAGGGATGTATTATAGTAAAGTGACCTGCAGAAATAATGGCTGGCAACACACGTGCACGTGTGAATGTGTTGGGAGTTCTCAAAAGGCAGGGGTAGCATGTCTTGATAGAAGACGTATATAGAATTACTATAAACTTCAGGTGATCTCCTAGGAGAAGCTTATCCATTAGTAAAGTATGTATTTTTTGGTTTTACAGATGCGAAAAGAAGGCAAAGGACAATACAGTACAGATCAGCTGTGTGTTCTTGACAATGTGAAGATGAATTTGAGAAGATTCATTGCGTATCAGGAGACACTAGGGAAAACCCCAACTTGAAACATCGAGGAACTTTAAACTAAGGTTTCCCTTATTGAATAATGTTTTCCAAAAATATAACCGTTTTGAACTTCTAAAATCTGTTGAGCAGAGCAGTTTTGCTTTCATGTTAATACTGCATTTTTTTATGTTCAGTATTTTTATACTTTTGGGTTGATGCAATATGAAAGTCAGATCAGTGTAAAAAACACAGCATACTTTGAGTGTTAGCAGTGGTAAGAATGTGCTTTTGCAGTCTTGAGGTCTGTACACAGCACCACTGTCATTGTTTAGAAATCTTTACATATCCTGGCAGAGAACTGTATTTGCAGGACAAAGTCATTTGGAGAATATTCTTGGTTATGTTTCAGATCAAGAAAAAAAAAATTAAAAGCTCAAGGTATTTTTCAGGGAATTGAGCAGTGGCAGAATGTTCGTATTTGCTGTTTGCTCTTACCTATGTCGAGATTTGCACAGGCACCTATGGCAAACTCCCCAAGAGAACTGTGTGACTAGCATGTAGATTACTGTCAGCACTTGGATCTGTTACTTCATGAGGTTTTTTGAAGAGAAAGCTGTTTCAGATTAATTTCTGATAAAGTCAGTATGATAGCTTTTTGCTGTGGAAATCAGCATAAAGAGGATCCTAGACTTAAACACAGTTCCCTGGTTTTACTTTATTTTGATTGGTACTTCTGAAAATCAAGTCTCCTGACTTACTTTCTTCCTTGTAATTTGACAGGAGGATGAATTTGAATTCAGGGAAGTAGTAAACCCAATAAAAATATCTTTATATGCTGAGGTATTATCTAAAGTAACTTTATAATTGCTTAAATTATCTTTTTCGTATATTTGTGATAGAGATTTTTAGGGTGTAAAATAGAGAAACTATTTTCAAAAAATGTCACTGAATCATGTAGATTGTATGTGAACTTCCATATATCAAAAGCTTTGGTTTTATTTCTGTGAATGAGATCCTCTCATACACATTTTTTTACGGAAAAAAGCCCACAACCAAACACGAAAACATTTTGTTACTGCTATTTTTGAAATGGGAAGCTTTTGCCTCTCTTAACATGCTGCCTTAGCACAGGCATCTAGTTTTTGGCACAATTTTGCCCATGGTGTTAGGCATGGAACTGTAAAGACCAAATTTGCTCAGTTTGTTAGATTGCAGACTCTTAGATTGGAAAGCAGGCTCAGGGACCGACCAGATAACTTGCAAATGACTGACGTTATGAAATCCTGACATACAGTATTTTGTCAAATGCAAGAGAAATTGAAAAATAAGTTTAAGCAGCTGTACTGCTTGGAAGTCCTGTTATTGCTATTACTTTACAGGAGTTGGATGAAATGTGTGATGTGATGTGATGCCTGCTAATCAAATGAATGAGTGAGAATGTGGGATCGGGAGGGCTCAGGGGCCATTGAGCCAGGCCTGGAGAAGTCCAGAAGTCAGAGGGAGCACAGAGCAGTTGAAAGGTTATCCAGGGATTTGGCAGGGGCAGGCAGTGAAGAGGGCTGGAGTGTAACAGCTGAGGAAAGAGTAGCTAGGTCGATAATGGCATAAGACTGCGCGGTGCGTGGATTTTAATCCTAGTGTTTGCTTATACTTGCTGTATACTAAGGGTAGTATAATATTAGCCTGAGAAAAAGTATTAACGTTAGTTTGGAGCACTTAAAAGGACATTCACACTGGAAGTTCTGCTTTCATTTTCTGGGTGCTACATTGAACTGCAGATGATCTAGGTTGGAAAGGGTCTCTGGAGGTCTCTTAGTCCAGTCCCCTGCTCAAAGCAGGGCTGACTTTGGTGTCAGGTAGGTTGAGCAACTCCAAGGATGGAAATCCCACAGATTTCCAGTGCTTGACTGCCCTCGCTGTGCACTTTTTTTTTTTCCCTTTTTTCTTTTTCCCCTGGTACCTTCCCCTGCTGCAGAATGCACCCCTTGTCCTTTGACTGCACAGCACCAAGAAGAGGCTTGCTCCATCTCATCTTATAACCCCCATCTGCTAGTTGAAAACAATTATATTCCCCTCTTCCCCAGGCCAGATAAACTCAGCTCCCTCAGTCCTTCCTTGTACACTGTGTATTCTAGCCCTCTAACCACCTTGGTGGCCTTCTGCTTGACGTGCCCCACTGTCTTGTACTGGTGAGCCCAAAACTGGACACAGTACTCCAGGTGTGATCTCATGAGTGCTGAATAGAGGGAAGTAGTCGGTCATTTTGACCTGCTGGCTATGCTGCTGCCAATGCAGCCCGTTTTTTGTTTTTTTTGTTAGCCATCATCACTGCAAGGGTGCCTGCTGACTTCTCTTCCACGTACTGTCCACCAGGACCCTTAGGTCCTTCTCTCCAAAGCTGCTCTTTGGCTACTGGGTCAAGAACTTGCTTTGTTTCATGGAATTACTCTGTCCCAAGTGCAGGACTTTGCATTTTACATCAAGTGTAGCAGTCAGAATCTGCTTCCTGGGAACTGGTAGGACAATGAAGTATGTGATCTTTTTGTGTAGGATTTTTGTGAGGAGAAATGTTTCCTCTTCAAATATGAATCTGAAAGTTGCAGATAAACTTATAGAAGATAGGGAATCCACTAGAAAACCTGGTTTTCTTAATATAACCTATCAGACCCTGTTTTTTTCCTTCAAGTGAAAAGACACACTGTCATTTAGGTAGTAAACTATTCCAGCAGTAGCATGGATTATTTTTTTTTTGCTATGCACTAATCAGTTGAATGTCTTAAAAAAATAATGTGTCCTAATAGGATAGTTGCATAGTATGAACCATATCATTTGCAGAAATACATGACTTTTAGCACTTAAAATACTTGCTTCTGCCTTCTAGTACACATGCCATTTCTAACTAGTAGTGGAAAATGAGGACGTGCAAAGGCATTTTGGTTTCGTGTGAGTTTGTACTAAAGCCCTGACGTACAAGAACTTGAACAATCCCTTGACCCATCCCTTTCATCTGAGGAGACCACAGCACTTGAATGGGGCTGTCTGGCTGAGGGCACGAAACACTGACAAGCTGGTGGCTCTGTCACCAGCTCACCAGCTATGGTTGGGTTGAGAGACAGGTAAGCTGTCCCTGCTTTCTCTGAATGAGAGAACCTTACTCTGCCTAGCTACCAGTTTAGTGTAACTTCCTTTTGGTGTTTAATGGGCTTGCAACTGAACGAGAGGTAATAATTTTGTACATTAATTTAAAAAGCACATTCTGCTTATAAGGGACAAGATAGAGGATGATAGGAAAAGTGTGGAAGACTTTGAAGACTTTTGTCTGTAGAAAACAAGGCAACTTCCCAGTGCTTTAAAGAAGTGTCAGGTGGGGGCCTGAAAACCAGATGAGATTTATAAGTACAGAAGAGCTATGCTGTAAGATGGGGGCTATAGAAGTTGTTCTGACCCAGTTAAGGAAAATTAAGACAGCAGCAGAAGTGACGATGTGGTGCAAAAAAAAAATGTTTCAGGGGCTCTTTTGGCACTGATTTATTTAAGAAGGTTTAGGGTAAGCTTGAGATGAAGGCAAGATCCTTGACAGCCTACAAAGGCAAAGACAGATCTTGACGATAATTTGAGGGTGGCAGAAATTGGACTGATCTAGACAGTGTGCAGCATAATTAAATAGATGTTAAATAGACGTAAGTGATCTTCATCAGTTCATGTAATCACACAGATGAGACTGGTATCAAAAAAGGTATCTGAAACTGAATTTGTTTGCTTATCCTGGTCCTTAAGGCATCATCTTGTCTGTGCTTCAACTAAAAACTGCAGTCCTTTGAAAGTATGGATTGCTGCTTTATTTGTCTCCCTGTCTGACACCTAGCACAACAGAATCTGGCTCTGAGTTGAGATTTTATACCAAAATACGTACTGAATTTAAATCAGTCTATGGTACTAAGTAAAGAGTGTGAAGAAGGCTGTGGGCTCCCCGCCCCATTCAGAAACAGTACGACCGGTGGCATTTGCTGCTGCTTTGGCCTCTCTGCAGCCTGCAAAATGTTGAATCCAGCTGTGTAGATAAGACGTTATCATTGCTATGTGGTTTTATTTTTGCTCTCTATGAAAAACAACTGGTAAGGCTTAACTAAGCATTTGTTGTGCAGTACTTCTTATGTGTCACGCCTTGACAATCAGAAGATGGCTGTATACCACATTATAGTCAATAGTTCAACTATTTGGGGGTTGTGGTGTGTGTTGAAGGTATTTTTTTGCACAGTATGTTTGTTTTTTTTTTTTTAAAAAAAGATTGTTGTCTTAGAGGAACAAAAATAACTTTAACCAGTATTATTTGGCTTGGGTTTATGTTTTGTGTTTTGAGATAAAATATTAAAAAAACCCCAAAGCACAGTAAAATTACGAAGTGAGAACTGTGTTACAGAACAAATTAATTAAGATCTGCTTGTAGTTTAAGTATTACAAGTGAAATGCATATCTTGTGGAATATTAACGTAAAACAACCAACCAAAAATGTGCATTAATTCAAGTTCTGTTTCCTTAGTAAGTAATTTTCAGTAAAAGCATTCCCAGGGGATTGCATAGAAATGCCTAGCTGCACATTTAGTGTTGCAAATTCAAATTCAGGCAATGGTAGTGGTAATTGAAAATAATGTTCCTCCTTTCTGGTGCAGGCGAATTGAGCAAACAGTGTAAATACAGTTTGCGCTGGACATACTGTTAAGATATGTAACATTAGGGTAACTGGCAAAACCTGAAAACTGTTTAACAGTCACTGTAGAATAAGGAATTTGAAGATTTTCCACAAAGGCTGAAACATGGTGAGCCTCTCTGTCTGAAGAAGCTTATACTTGAGCAGTGGGGTTTTTTGTCTAATTTTGAAATAAATTCAAGCCATTAACTTTTGTACCTTCCAAGAAAAATAGCGTGCGTTTAAATGAATTCACTCTAATTTCGTTTTGGTTCTGTATTATTTTCATAAGTTCCTTGTTTCTATGAAAGGCATTTTGTCTGCCATAATTCAGTGACCACATAAAAACATAGTTTGAGACTGGCACACAAAGGATATAGCAAGATGCTTTTTTTTCTTTCAAATCTGAGTATCAGGAACTTCTTGCATTACTGTTTTCTTAAGGGCTTAAATGAAACTGCTTGTGAACTGACATAAGATACCATTGTAATAATCTGTACACTGTTAGAATGACTGCGGCTGTTACGTGTTCTCAACACAACGGCAGGTCCGGATGCAGCCCTGGGATTGCGAGGCGCTCACACAAATACCGATACCACTCTTAAAGATTATTAGGATGTCGGTATACCTTCTCCCAGTTTTGTGTTCCTTTTGTTGACAGAAAAACCCTGTGATGATTCTTAGTTTTCTTTCTCCTCTGACACGTGAAATTTTTTTTGAACTTTTAAGGAAAATTGCATTGGCCTCTTCCCTCCTTCCTGCCCCTTGAGGGAGAGTGAAAGGCACTTCCAGAATTTAACTGAAGAATGACTGATTCAGCTAGAAAATGCATGATGCTTCTAAATAATATTTTCTGAGAAGTGCTCTTTTTAGTAAGCAAAGAGTTAAAAATTCAAAGTCATCATTAAAAAATCACTTTGACCTTATTCATAAGTGGGATTTTTTTGTTGGGTTGGTTTTTTTCTTCTCTTCTTTTTTAGTGTTTTGGGTTGGTTTTTTTTTTGTTTTTTGTTTTTTTAAATACGCTGTAGGTATATTCACCAATCTAAAGCCTTTGTGATACTACACCACTTGTGTCCTGGCTTTATTTGCTTGGGACTGGGGTTGCTACTGAGGAATCCTGTTAATAAACTTCAGTCCTACAAAAAAACCTTGTTTACATTTGTGTGCTATGAGTGTAGAACAAATTGTTTTTTGCAGAGCTGGCTTAAAAAAAAACAACCAGGAAACTAAGAGGTATATTTTTCAGTTACTGCTGTCTCTTGAAGGGTAATATGCAATCCTTTATTAGATTTATGCTCACTTTTCTGTGTTGTGTTTTAAAAAAAATGTTTACGAACGGAAACTTTTTTTGCATCTTTGATGTAAGAGGAACATCAGGCTAGTCATTTTCTAGTTACCTTTTGCTGGTATATATGTAGTTCTCAGAATAACTGAAGAACATGGGTATTGGAAAACAGGGTTATTCGGGGTGCTTTTTCTCTGCTTCCAAGCTATGCTCAAGTCCTGCCCGTTTCCACTTGGCTTTTGGTGGTAGTTGTAGGTACAGATCCTGATTCTCAACACAATTCAGCATGTCAACTTGGAAGCCAAATTCCACCCGCTGTAGCTGGGTTTCTGTGACCATGCAGATGTGACACCCTGGGACAGACTGGGAGAGGGCTGGGGACACAGTGTGCTGCTCTGGGCTGGGGGGGTGGAGAAGCCGGAACTTCAGGCTTGGGTTGTCATCAGGGAGTGATGCTGGGACTACTGCTTTGCAAAGGGTCCATCTCACGTGATTCTTGGCATTGAAACGCAGCTTTTTCATTCCAAACCCTCCACCTCCGTCTGCCTAAAGAGAAATCCTCTTCCGTGCAATTCTGAAACTATGGGAAGCACCAGGCCCTCCACACACACACAGTATGCTGGGACCGTTCTAGCCCCTATTAAAGATGTTCTAAGGCTGTAGAATGGAAACGCTAAAAATAAAAGCGAATCTGACCAGAACTTGTACTACTCAATGCCGTTTTGCACACGTAACGTGTTTTTTTCCATCTGCAGAAGCGCTGGCTGTACGAGTACGGCACCTAGGCTCCTTTTCCCTCCTTTCGAGCCCGGTGAAAGGCAGGAAGACCCCGAAGTACCCGTGAGCGCCCCAAAAACAGCCGTAGGGGAGCGCAGCGGCCGCGGGCGGTGTGCGCGCAGGGTAACGTGCGGCAGCGCGCCGGCCCCGCTCCGCCCGCCGATCGCGCACACGGGCCCGAGCCCGCAGCCCCGGGCGCGCCTGGGCCCTGCGGCCGCCGGGCCGGGCCGGGCCGCCCGCGCCGGCGGTGCTGCCCCCTGCCGCCCGCCGATCCCGCCTGCACCTGCCGCCGCCGGAGCCGGGCCGCGGGCTCGTCCTCCCGGCGCGGCGCGGCCCGGCCCGTCGCTGCCGCCGCGGCGAGGCCCGGCGGGGCTCCCGGCAGCCTGTGCCGTGCCGCGGGCCGGGCCAGACCGGTTCCGCCGCCGGAGAAACCGGCGCTCCGGGCCCGCTGCCGCCCGGCCCCGGGGCTGCGCTCCCGGCGGAGGCGCGAGGGAGGGCCGGGCCGGGCGGCGGGCGCGGGCCGGGGGCGGCGGGTGACGGGCCGGGGGCGAGGCCGGGGCCCGCCGGGGGCCCGGCCCGGCCGCCGCCGCCGCCGCCCCCCTTCGTTGCGCGCGGCCCGTGTGCCGGCGGCCCAGCCGGGCCCCGCCTCGCCGCGCTCGCCAGGAGGGGCGGGGGCTGTGGAGCGACGGCAGCGAGCAGGCAGGCGCGGAGCTGCCCTTCCATAGGAGCCGCCATTAGCGCTGGGACCCGGTGACTGGGTCTCGGCGTCGGCGGCCGGCGCGGCGCGGGGAGCGGAGGCAGCCGGGGTGGGTCCCCGTTTGATGGATCCCCGGATAGCCTGGTTCCAGCCAGAGCAGCTCGGCCCCTCGAACCGCCTGTGGATGCAGATCTGGGAGACCACGCAGGGGGTCCGCAACCTCTACTTCCAGCAGCAACAGCAGCAGCAGGAGCAGCAGCAGCAGCAGCAGCAGAGCGCCCCCGCCGGGGCCGGCCCGGTCTCCCCGCCCGGCATGTACCGCGCCCCCCGCGCCGACCCCCAGCCCGACTTCCTGCCGCTCGAGAGCGCCAACAACCAGCACAACCGCAGCCACCACCAGGCCTCGCCGCCCCCGGGGGCCGCCGCCTGGGCCCGGCCCGCACGGGGGGGGCCGCCCGCCGCCGCCGCCGCGGCCGCCAGCAACAAGAGGAAGCGCGACAACAAGGCCAGCACCTTCGGGCTCAACTACAGCCTCCTGCTGGGGCCACCCGGGCAGGGCCGGGCCCCCGCCCTGGGGGACGAGCCGGCCGCCCGGGCCCAGGCCGGCCTGGCCGAGCCGCTCTACACCGGCACCCCCTGGAAGAAGAGGAACTACAGCCAGGGAGTCGTGGGGTGAGCGGCCGCGGCGCCGGGCCGGAGGGCGGCTGGCGTGGGGGGGTGCCGGGCCCGGCCCCGAGGCCCTGCTCGCCCCGGGGCCGGCGCGGGGAGCGCGGCCGCCCGCCGGGGCCGGGCAAACGGCAGCGAGGCGGCGCGGTGCCGCGCACGGGGCGGCCGCCGAGGGGCGGCGGGGGCCGCAGGGCCGGGGCGCGGCCCAGGCCCGGCTCCGGCGGGTGGCGCAGGCTGGCCGGGCCGGGGCCGCCGCTCGCCGGCGGCGGCGGGGGGGAGACGGGGCGCCCGCGGCTGTCAGTGCCCGGCGAGGCCGGCCCCCGTGCGGCCTCCTGGGCTGCGCGGCCGGCCGGGGCGGCGACTGCCGGGGCGGGGGGAGCGCCTGCCGCGGGTGCCCGGTGCATGCTAATGGTGCGGGCACGCCTATCCGCAGGGGACGGGAGCCGCTCGCAGGCCGCTCCGCTGTCACCGCCCGTGCACGTGGGGCGCGGTACCGGCTGCTGGCCCGGTGCGGCGCCCCGCCGCTCCGCCGGCGCCCCGCGGCGCTGTACCGGGTGTCTGGCGGGGCCTGCGGAGCCGTCTCGCACCCTTGGCTGCTCACGCACACGCTGCGGGGCTGGGCCCGGGGGGGGCCGCTGTCAGCGGGGCAGCTCCGGCCCCTCGCCGCGCTGCCGGGGCTCTGCGCTGCGTGTGGGGCAGGCGCCTCGCAGCAGCTACAACTTGCCGAAAAAAGAATCATCTGCTGCTGTTAAACGGAGGTGCGTGTGCGAGGTGGTTGTGCAGGGAGAGTGTTTTTCCAGAGGTGACAGAGGGTACGCACACGTGCTGGCCCCAGCACTCGGAAGGAAACTTGCATGCATGTATAGAACGTTATGGATGTCAGTATGGGATTATTAATGGTTTTCATGGGTCACTGACTGTGGAATGCGTGTGCTGATCTGAGTGTTTTGCCCGTAGTGGGTTTGTGTTAGCTCAGGTCTCGTCGGTTGGCGTTGAATGAGCCCACAGAGATCGAGGGCAGGCAAACCTGTATCTTATGTTTAGCAGAATACTCTTTTGAGCTCTCACTCCTCCCCCCCCCCCCCTTTTTTTTTTTTAAACGCAGGGTTAGCTTTTGATATGGATGATGCCCTGGGTAAAAGCCATTTAGTAACTTATGTGGTTGGTTGTTTTTTTTTAAGTTCATGCTTTTCAAAATATAACCTTTGCCTTGACCCACAGCATACCTCTCCTCCCCGTGGCAGGAGCACGTTGACGTGTGTTGGACTGGTTAAGTGTGAGTTTCTGGTGTGGTGTCTGCAGGTGTAATACCCTTGCCAATCCTTCTCCTTTACAAACGAGTCTGGCTCGGTTCCAGGTTTCAGATGGCGGAGGTGTATGGTGACAGCCGAAGGCCCAGAAGAGCTCATTTTAGCAATCAGTTATGTTTTGGGTGCTGTCAGTTTGTGTGCGCCCAACTTGTACCTAAGGGTCCTTCAGTCCTGTCCTGCTGGAAAGCATTGACCTCTTTGCCTTCCAAAATCCACCGTTCTGTAAGATTTGTCGAAATGACTCTTCAGGTTTGCTGGTTGCTTTGGAAGACAAACTCTTACTGCTTCTGGCTGCGTATTTTCTTGCCAGCTCCTATGTTACCTTTAGTGCTGGGGTTATAATAATTCATAAAATGACACTGCAGAAGCATGCTATTTTAAGTTCTGTAGTCACTATACATTGGAACCTTCCATAACTTGCTTCATATGACTTAAAAGCAGTATGTGCAAAACATACCAAGTACTGCATTTTTGTAGGTTAGTTTTTGGACTCTGTCTTCTAGCTTGTCACTCACTCACTTGAAAGTTGAGGAACATTTTTAGAAGTGCCTTTGTCTTTCTGTCTTGTAAATCCGTAAACTTTTTCCCTTTATCAAAGATACGGGGGAGGAGGGGGGAAGGGTGAGCTTCAGAAAGAGATTAATAATAATAATATGTACCAAAGTATTCAAGGTGGTAGTATTCAGCGTCTGTTGCTAGAGTAGAATTTTGGTGGAATCTGTTTCAAACTCCAACTGGAAGTGTGTTGTAGACAATTTATTTTTTTTTTAGTAGTATCAAAAAGTACTGAAACATGTTGGTCTGCATTTGGTTTGTCTAGTTTGTGGTATATATTTACGTGATGCTGAGGTTCTGTTTTAGCTGTTTCTTGTCTCTAAGATACACCCCTACATTGCTTTTCCTGAATTACAGAAGTGAATGGTGCTTGCTTCTAACAAGCTATTTATTCCAAAGGTATTTAGAGGCAGTTGGCTAACAATCTTGAATTAAAAATTGTGAAAACAATTTCTGAAAGGTGCTGAAGCCTCTTAGGAAAGCACAGGGAACACTTGGGTCTTGTGAAGGTTGCAGTGTGACTGACTGGCTGCTGGCAAGGCTGTGTGAAACCTCCCGTGGAACTGCCCGAGGTCTGCGCTGAGGTGCTGCCATCGCTCCCGCCTACAAGTCTCTTTTTTAATAACTAACTGTTGTAAGGTGTCTGTCTCGGGTCTTGAGATGCTGTACAGTAATGATGGATAGGGAGGTTTGTAACCTAGCAAATGAGATTATTGCTGAAGTAAATATTTATAATTGTTTGCAACATGAATTCCTAAAATTGTGTTGACTGGTTCCAACAGTTATTGAGAAAAAAGAAGATACCTGCGTTACTTGTGTGTTAACAGGTACCTTTTCCTTCCCTAATTGTTTCGATGCAAATTTTGAAAAAGTAATGAAGGCTCTTAACACTTTTCCCTATATACCGTCCTGTAACTTTTTTCAGTTAATAGCTTTAAATTTTGAGCCTTCTGAATATGACAGCATTGTGGAACAGACCCATTTTCAGAAAGATCAGGCCTGATTTTCTGGCAAACAGTTGAATGCTGATATGTGGCATTCATATTTCCAGAGCAAGGATGTCACTTGTGTGTATGGCTGTGCAAAACCAGCTCTGAATACGCAATTATATTGATCAGCTCTTTGGAAAAACAGTCCAGTAATTTTTAGCTAGTTGGACAGTTTATGTAAACACATAGCAGCGTGTAACTAGCTGTAAGAATGTTTAGGTAAGGTAAACATGTTGGAATAGTAGAGGTTAAAAGTTAAGTATCTGTTCAGTCAAACCTTTGAGTTTTTTCTTTTCAGTTTTTTAATTTATATTGAGAAACATACTTTCTTAGTTAAGGCTACTTATACATATGAAGATATAGCCAAATAATTAAAAAATAACCCACAACAGTATTGTTTTCTATTCCAAGATAGATTTATTTCAAAATTTGCACAATATTTGCTAACATTCACTGGTGCTGAAATATTGACCTTCAACACGAGGGCCAGTTTTCATTCCCTCACAGAGTTAATGGTGCTATCGTATACATCATATTCTGGCCTATCTTTTAATATTTTCCTTTATTCTAAGTTTTCAGGCTTGCAGTTCAATTAATAATGTGTATATTTGCATTACAGGTACTCTGCTTTGTTCTGGCACACTTAACTTTGCGACTTCTGAAATATTGCTGTAAATCAGTTGTCTTGTGCTGCCTGCAAGTTGCTTTGCACCAGGCGGATTCAACTTGCGTATCTTACATCCTCTGGGGACTTTGTCCACAGACAGTAGTGCTAAAAAGAACAGATAATGCAGAAAACGAATTCAAAGCCTTACAGCATCTGTATGATGTTACTGTTGACTTAACACATAACATGTGTTAAAAGAGTTTAATTGGATTTGCCTTGACACAGGGTACTTTGTAGGAAAACGCAAGGATGTAGAAGGATGTGTGGGTTGAGGTTTTGGAGGGGATTTGGGGTGAGTGTGTCCGTGTCCCAAGGGCAACAGTAAGTGTTAGTAGTAATGTTACTAGTGTCACGATTAAAAAGGAAGAAAAAGCATTTGGGGTTCTGAAACGGCTGTTTTACAGGTTTCGCTGGATTTAGATTGAGTCTAGCTAAAAGGTGACACAAGAACAACTGCTGAAGCCAGAAGCCTTCAGCATAACAAAACCCAAACCCAAAGACTTGCACGTGAGTTTGACCTGTCTTCTCACAGGTTTCTGTGACTCTGGTGCCAGAGTCCAGTTGCGCAGGTCCCAGGTAGGAGATGCGGATTTTGGGATGGTGTGGGGAGCTGGTTAGTTTTCACAGGCAGCTGCAGCCAAAGGCAAGAACCCAATTAATGTGTGAGCTTAAGGAGGAAAATCTGTCATGTACTCCTGAGGAGGAACCTGGGTTAAATAGAAAACAGTGCGTTTTGAAAAACTGAATGCACGCTGTTTTGAAGTACTGATAGAAACTGCCATGAAAGGGAGAGACTCCTGTGACCCCAGAGGAGGGGTCTGCACACGGACGTGCACGCGCTCGCAGGCCGCTGAATTGGTTGGCAGCGAACTGAGCAGGCTTCAGCTTGATACAAGGGTTCCCAGCATGTTGCCCAGGATTACAGAGAATACCATGAAATAAAATCGCAACTACTTTAGGAAGAAAATAGCTTAAAGCCATACATTTTTGCTGCAGAAATTCTATTATGATTTTTTTTTTTTCCGCGTGAAGTTTGTCAGCTTCTCAGGTCTTTTAATCTCTTTTTTTTGAAAGAAGCTAAGTGCATTAAGGCAGGCACAGGCTCATTCTCTGCAGGCTTTGAGCTGACCAGAGGACGTGTAGCTACAGTGGTGCAGCTGTCTGCCTGAGATAACTTACCCCGTGTCTCTTTAGTTCTTACTAGCTCAGGCCCTTGCGTGGTACCAGCCACAGCGGTGTGATTTCTACGTGGGTCGGAGCATGAACAGAAAGAGCTGAGTGTATTGTGAGCAGAGCAGGCGCGTGTACCTGCATCAAAAGGTCTAGCCAGACTGAATGCCTAACTTCAGGATATCTTTTAAATCCGAATCAATTGTGGTGTTTTCCATCATGTGCTCTTAAGCGCTTAAATCAAATGCGTGGGTGGTACTTGATTCGCTGTTGCATTACTCGGTACATACGAAAGCTTCACATATGCGAAACAAGCGCTTTTGGGCGCAGCCTTCCGATTTCTGCTGAAAGGACGAGGTGTGTGTGTGTGACTTCTTAATATGTCTTCTGTTAGAGTAGTTGCGTGCGTTTTGGATTTATTGAAGACATGTATGTTAAAACTAGATTGCGGTTGCATTTACCATGTATGTCATGTAAAAATGAGTTATTCGGGAGGAGTTCATAGGCACAAATCTGCTTCCCAGAAAAGCCTCTTAGAACAGTACTCTCTCCTCACGCTGTAGCTGCGTATGTAAGCTGTAAGGTAGAAGTGCAAGGATGTGACCTGGGTGCAAATCCTTTTTCTTGTATCCATCCGATAAGATCCGCCGTCACTCTCCGTCTTGTCCTGAGTCATGGCACAGCACAGGTCTGGCAGTACCTGGTGACAGCTTGTGCAGCTCTTGAAGGCGGTGATCTGGGGTTTGTGGAAGTGAAACCACACATTGCCCCACTGCCTCCACGGTAAGAAATGACTTCTGTTGGAGGGGCTGGGAGAGAGAAACAGATTTACTAGGGGATGAAGATGTTGGACTAAAGGCAGTTGGAGGAAACATTTCGGAAATATACTGTAAATATTATATAACAGTGTTGTTTGTGCTTGCAGAATTTTGGAATGTGCCAACATTTTGGCGTGCTTTGTTTAAACAATTTAAGGAGGACTTCAGAGGCCTGCTGGTTTCTACATGTGCAGGGGAGCAGCATGTGAATGTATTCTCATGAACTGTTTTTTCTCCAGTTCTTATCTTGTATTTGTGAATTGGACACCTATTTACCTTGGAGTGGCTATATAAGGAACAGAAGTTTGGCAGACTTTTTTTGGTACATAGAGATGTCTATATTAAGTAATAGGAAGAGTATGTGAATCCCTCTTGTGTGCTTGCTGCTTTCCAAGAGCAGATATGTGCTTTCTGTAGCAGTATGCATTTGGAAAAAGAGGATCTGCTCACCCTTAATCTTTATTAGTATTGTATTAAACTACGTTGGGGTTGGAGCTCTTACTTTTTTAACTGGCAAACTCCTAGTGTAAGGTCAGTTTTAGGAAGCCTGAGATTATATTGTTGGTCCTGGGGGACACAAATAGATGGAGACCTGTATCATGAAAGCATATTGTTGCTTTTTTCAATCTTTCAATTTTTTTTTTTAAACCATCTTGATGTTATGCTTTGTTCCTGAGCAGTTTCTATTAGCTTACTTAAAACTGGAGTACACGGTCTGCTTTTTACCTTGGGAATTTGCAAAATTTTGAAATGCAGTTTTGATAAGTGTTGTACGTAACCTTACTATCAAAATAGGCAATAATATAAATGCTTCGTATTTCTTTTTATTCACCTCATAACATGGCGATTCAGAATACATCTGTGAATATAGGGTATGTGATCCCAAAATAGCGTATATGCCAAAATTTAAGAGGTGATGGTTGCTTAAAATTTTTTGATGTTGCATGTGATGTAAACGAGTGGTTCCTGCATTGTCTTTGCTGGCTCTTGGAGCTGGCAGCAGTAGCGGAATGCAGCCTAGAGCCACCTTACGTGTTGTGTTGAGAGGTGTGTATGCTGGTAGTGATCAAGTGACACAACCAGTGAAAATCTTGCTTAACACATATTATAAGCAAATAAATGCTACTGCCGTCCTTCGTGAGCAGTTGGCATGCTAATTCATTATTTGAACATGCTGGGATTTCTTAAATTATGAGCATTCATCTTCCTGGATTATCTTTTTGGATGAACTGCCGAAGAGTGCTCAAGATGTCGGTCATATTTGAACATTGCTTTCTGTCCCTTTGCCTGGAAATTGGGACTAAAGAAAATACTCCTATAAGCAAGAAAAAGAGAGGAAAACTAGTGAGCTGGAGGCAGGCTTCAGATATTTTTCCTAGGCTGCAAATAGCTTTACAGAAGGAGCAATGTGAACTTTAATCATTTTGTAACTTCAATAGATAACGCAGCAGGAATTTTTTCCAGGAATACTATGAATGTCATAGTATTAAGTCAAAGCAAGAGATAGACGTGGATTGAGGCAGAAGAACTCTTGTTGGTAAGTTTGTACAAAAAACTCTCTTACAGATCTCTAGAGCCTGTGTAAATCTTTTTGGTAACTTTATGTTGATACTTGTGTTGTATCATGATCATGCGATTCATGTGTTAGTATTGCTGTAGTCAGTATAGATCTCTTGATGCTAGCTGTTCCCGATGATTATCTTTCTGACCCAAAATTTGTGTGAGACTGAGCAGCACGGCCTGGGAGCTGGTGGTGTACCACGGCCGCCTTTGAGGCCGTGAAGCTCTGAGGGCAGGTCGCAGGTAGGAGGCAGCTGCTCCAGGGCAGTTCTAGCACATCAGCTCAGTGTGAGGATGAACTGGCTGCGTGACTGGGTCTGAGGATGTCTTATGCCGGTACATCAGCAACATCTGTTAATTTTCTTCCTCCCATGGTGACAATTAAGATTATTTGGCAGCCCTCATTCCAGATCAGCCTCTCTGACAGGCTCGTAATGTCCTCCATGGCATGAGAACTACATCTGAATTATTCAAAAGCGATGTGCAGCTAAAGGGGCACAGTCTTGCTACAGTTGCTTGGGAAGGTTTTACGGTGCAGAGTTCTCCATCACCATACTGTACTGCATACATCTTGCAGGGTGGGTTTGCATTGCATTTTACAGGATTTTTACTGGAAAACAGTGGTAGCAGAGGCTCAAATACACGGAGGCTTAGGATCAAAGTAGGCAACTGTGCATCTCCGCTCTTCTGTCTTGTCGCTGTGATTAGTTAGGGGGGAAATAGCCAACACCATATTGAAAATGTTGTTAGACAGCATGGAGGAAGTAATGGTGTGATTCTACAAGTAATGGGGTACAACAGTGGGCAAATACAAACATTAAAGTCCTCTAGAAACTTCCGAATCGGGGAAATGAGGGTGCCAGAGGAAGAGGTGTGTAGGCAGTAGGAACATTGGCTTATCTTCACTCAGTGTAGATTTACTTCCAGGTAGATTTAAGTACACGCATTTAAAGTGTCACATGCTTTCTTACAAATACTTTGTTTACGGACCCAGTAAAATCTGAAAGAACTTGCATTAACCTGTCACAAATACCAAGTACAGATAAGCCCTTCAAATAAAGTCGTACTGTAATTAGGGTAAGAATACCACTGAAATGCAGTACGCAGGAGTATCTTGCTGTAGTCTGATGACTAAGGTGTTGATCTTACTGTTAGGTGTCAGTGTGTAGTCTGAAGATAGTGAGTCCTTAATCAAAGTTTGTTGACCTTGCCTGACCTCTTGATGTTGTGATTGATGAAGACTGAAGAAGTATGATAACGTAACTCTTAGTCTCACTGTGTTAATTTTAGAGCTGTTCACTTCCTCCGTTGCTTTAGGAACAGCTGGTATTTTCTTGAGATTACTAAAAGCAAAAGGTTTTTTAGTTCTGTTTTTTGGTTTTTTTTGTTTGTTTCTTCTCAAGGGGATGGTGACAAAAAGCATGCTCCTTTATATACATTTACATTCCTCCCCCTTCTCCCTCACTGAGATTTTGGCTTTAATCTAAAATAAGTATGCATATCGTTTTTGAAAATTGTGTAAAGTTTTACTCTGGACTTGTGCCTTGTCAAGCGTGATGGCTTTCTCTCTTACATAGTCAGAGGTACTCCTGGTTGGCAAGCTTTCTGCAACTGTCAGTTAAATCACTGAGTTAAACGTAGTGTGGTGAAGGAACTACCTTCATTTGAGTAATGATCACAATTGTAAATTACAGTCTTGGGCCAGTATTGAGCCAGGCTGAAAAAATGAAGTCCTGATAGTGGATTTTATTTAATGTTTGCTTTGTTATGTCACACTCTTCTTCAGTTGGGTGATTCAACTCGCGTGCTTGAGGATCCTCTATTTACTTAGCTTTCTGGTCGTGTTTTGGACTCAGTGTCTTACTCACATTCATCCATGGGGATTTTTCCTTGTGGTAGTCATACTTGGCAGGTACTCACAGGAGAAAATTTACATGTTGATTTTTGCCTCGAAGAGCTGGTTCGTTTTTTGAGGTAAGCAGCTTCTTTACATGCACCTCTGCTTCCAGCCTCAGGTGGAAGAGAAGTTTTGCCTCATCGAGCTATTGGATTTCCTCTTACGGGATAGTTTTTGAGATCGGGCAGAAGGGATGGTACTATCTTGCTTTTGTTGCTGTCTTGTAATTATATTACACGTCAGCTGCAACCCTTTTCTTAGCTCAAATCTTACCTAAATTTGAATTAACTAGTGATCTTCTGAAGCTGCTCTTGTTACAACTTGGCCAGATGTGACAGGGTATATGTAGGTGGTAAAAGATAATGTTTCAATGGCAGTAAGTAGCAGTGTCAGCTCCCAGTATAACAGCACAGAGTGAACGACGAGAATAACTGTGTAATAACAAACTTTCTCATTTCTTGTATAATGCGGTATTTGCCTGTAGGCATTAAGTCACTGAACATTATATGCTGGAATAGTTCATTGCAGCCTTGGCTCCTCTGAACCGTACCTGCTTCAGGCATGCTGAAACGTGCTTTTACCAGTTGCTATTGATTCAGCAGTTTGTAGAGCTCGCAGACACCCTCTTGTGCTTCTTTGATCACTGGTCTCCACTACTGCATCTTCTACTTACTTTTTTGGTACACTACGCACATTTGCTTAATCTTCACATTATTACTGAAATTATTTTGCAAGAGTGGTTTCAGTAGGTGAGTTGGATGAGTTTGGAGTGGGTTTCAGAGAGCTCTGCAGAGCCCCTCACTGTTTGCTGCTTCAGTCGGAAGGCCGCGCACAGATATGTTAATGTACAACATGTGGATGGTGTGAGGAGGTGTGTGTGCAGTGCCAGGGGTGTCCCATGCTAGAGTGGGCTCCAGCATTCGCCTACATGATGCTGATCCTGGGTCAGTTGTGAGGATTTAACTCTCAAACCATTAAAGTCCCTTTTTTTCACAGCGTGATGGTTTTTTTCGTCCTTATGTCCAAACAGAAACCTAGCAACTGAGGTTCAGCTGAGCAACTGAAATCTTTTATTTAAGGCATCTTTCAGCATATGTTGGTGTTTCTGAATTTTCAGGTTTTGGACTCATGGAAGATACTTCAGTGAAGTGTTTTCTGGGCTTATATTGCTGATTTTCTGACAGATGTACTACCTGAAGCTTCAAGGAAAAGAAGAAGATAAAAACCATGATTTGATCCACAGGTTTAGTGAAGAGACTGGCTTCTCCAGATACTCTGAAGGATGAGACTGGTTACCTGCATGGAGGAAGAAGCATTTCTTCCAGTTCCTGACACCACAGCTCTTGAACATGCCTTTTATCACTGGGCTAGTAGAAATGACCTCGGAAAACATTTTGCTGTCATCTGCTTAGGCATTGTATTTTTGTTTTTGTTTGTAGCTTTCTAGCCCAGAGTGATAAGCAGAGCAAAAGGAGGCTGGTGACTCTCCAAAATATTTTGCAGGTGGAGTGCTGTCCTCCTAGCCCAAGGTTTTTCTGATCCCCGTGTATCCTGCCTTGCTAGTGGGAGTGTCTGAGCACAAGAGAACAAACCAGAATATGAACAAACAGCTTCTAATATATACCTTCTAAAAGAGTGTATTACTGCAGCGTGAGTCCCAAAATGAGTACTGCGTTGTTTAATGTGAACATAGTTCACTGTGTACACCCTTACTGTAAAGATAACAAATCATCAAAGTAAAAAGCCACCTGAAATGTTCCTTGTACCTTGCCATAGCATGTGTGATTGTTCCTCCCTATCCTCCTGCAAAATGCACCCACTCCAGTCACTTTTGAGCATTTGGAAGTGGGAGGGAGAACTGCTACTGGGATTTGAATTTTGCCTGGATATGACCAGCCACGCGTCTAAACTTGGGTTGATATTGTAGCGGAGCGTCACCAAAGTGCAGCAACAACTACAAAATGGGTGATAAGCTGGTTCTGAATATGCGCTAAACAGGTGAATTAGGATCACTGTCCATTTTGCTTGGAGGATATAAATTTAACATGCAAATTTAAAACCTTGTGGTTTTAATAGCAAATGCTAACTTCAAATCTTCTCATAAGAAGTTTTGAATATTTTAGTATGAGATGCGACCAGAGTGACTTGTGGCTCATTTCTGTGTTCCTTGAATGTTGCAAAACCCTGTGCAAAAGTCTCCTCTTGGAAAAAAAAGATAAATAAAAAAGCTACCCAAAACTGTGATCGTTAGATGATGTTGGGAAAGCTTTAGGAATCTGCATTGACTTTCCAGGTAGCATACTGGCACTTCAAATGTATTTTGAAAATGTTATGCTAGAGCTGAAAAGACCTTAATGAACTGCAGCTGTGGCTAGTTACTGGACTTAATATTTTTATGTTATTATTTTAAGTTTAGATCTAATGTGTTACTGAAGCAGAGGTGTTTAGAGTTTTGTTCTGTTCTTGGTTCTTCTGCCTGCTTAGCAGCTAGAAAGCAGGCTTGCTGCACAGCTGGACGTGAGGCGGCTTTCTGGAGTCGGCACAGTGCGCTCTGAGGTGTGTGGGACTAATTTGCAGGCCCCAGTATGTGAGCAGTACTGGCTGCTGGTAGGAACTTGGACTTTAAGCAGCTTTTTGACTTGCCTTTGGGGCGAACAGCGTAAGCCTGGGATTGTGATAGTATCCCTCTTCCTTCTTAGGGACTGGTGTGGACATTTGAAAGTTTAAATCAACTCTGGTGGAAGGAGACAGGAGTTTGTAATGCCATTGCTGTCCTTCTGTTCGTTTAACTAATCTTTCAAGTGAATTAATTTCCCAAGTCATAAACAAGAAGAATATTTGCTAGGCAGAACCCGCTGTGTGTGGAATTTTCTCCACACTCTTCTGTGTCAGAAAACGCTGTTCTGAGCCCAGTGCAAGGCTTGCCTGGCTTCATGTTGGGGGACCTGCCACACGTGCAGCTATTTACATGGTAACAAAGGTCTATGCTGCAAGTTTCTAGCTTGACCTCAGATGGAGATTTTTTTTTTTCCGAGCACACGTTATCCATCGGAAATGCTCATAAGCCTGCCGGGAGTGTGTTAGTCTCACCTCTGCCCAGTTATGTGATGTGTTGTCATTTATTGGCAGGTCACGGATTGTTTTGTGTGTGTGATAATATTTACTGCACTGGCAAAAGAGTAGCAGTGTGCTAATGATGTATAAAGAACCGTCCTGCTAGCCTGGCTTTATGAACCAAACAGAAAGGTGTATTAGCTGACCTGCTGTATCCCGCGGTTCTGGTTTAATAGCAACACCACTGGTGATAATTTGCAAAACTGATCTAATACACTTTTTTTGGTTGTAACTGCCTTCTCCTGCCTGTTGTGCTGGTACAGAAGGGGTCAGACCTACTCACAAGCGTTGTGGTGATTTGCTGGCTGTAGCTTTTATTACAATACTAACACAAACACAAACATTACTGTGTTGCTGGGAAAGTTCAGCTAAAATAAACTGAACTACTACTGATACTGATAGTTACTTTTCCTTTTTGTTAAGCTCTTACTTAAAAAAAAAACCACTTACAAACTGTTATTCAGTCTTTTTGATTTAGAGGGTTTTAAGCAAGGGGAACTGGCAGGCTGAGGAATTACTAATCCTCCACTATAAGGAAATAGATACCTTTAGCTTTTCTGTGGTTTTAGCTGTTTGGAAATTTACCTCAAGTTGTAATTATGGAATGTATGAAGTGCATGCTAACACTTGCACTTGAAACTTGGAGGCTTTAAAACATATATATCTGTATTTTAAATTAGGAGGTTGCAAACTGCATAGCTGGTCTGTATATGTAACTGTTCCAACAGACTAATACTATTCTACAAGTGAGCTAAAGAAAAACCTTGTGGTAGTATTTTATAGGTGATGTTGGAATTACTGGTGTGTTTCCAGATAATTAGGTATTACTGAAGTTGAAGCCTTTTTGTCATTATGAAATAAAACTGCAATTTCCCATCTCTGTGCTTCCCACTTCGTTTTTCCTGCACAAAACCTTTCTCTCCTGCTTTATCTTGTTCTTTTGTTAGTAATTTTTCTTTCAGCTCAGTTGAGGTAGCAGTTTCTCTTAATTTTTATTATACCACCCATTAGCAAAACCACATGCCTTTGGCCATGCATTGCCTGGAAGAAGAAGCGGCAGATTCTCATAGTGCTTGCTTACAGAGATGGGAAGAAGGGATGATATGTAGATACTTTCCAGGGAAAAAAAAAAGAGAAGGCTGTTCCCACACATGTAGTGATTCAGCTAGATTGTTTTTATGTACAGTATGATTAAAAAAAAGGAAAAAACAATGGGAAGTGAGGCTACTTCTCAAAATAGTCTCTCCAGTTGGCATTTGATGTTTTTGTTGGAAATGCTGTAAAAATAGATAGCAAGACTAGGTGTGCATAAAGCATGGGTTTAAAATCCAGTAGATGGGTTGCAGAGTTATACTTCAGATTGCTTATTGGTAGGACTAATTCAAGCACTGAGTTATAATTCAAGTTCAATAGGACTTTCTTTCCTCTTAAAAGACAAATTTCTGTAGGAAAAATTGTAGCACATCTGAGTGTATTTTAGGAAGACAAAGCACACATAATTGAAAAGAATGGCCCACATTGCTTCTTTCTCCTTGTGTTTTAATACATTTCTACCACACTTTGGCCGTTTCCATAAGGCAGTGCTATTTTAGTGCCTTTTATGATGCAGTTAAACCCTTAAGTTGAGGTTAAATCCAGAGCATAAATAAAACCCTGTGTTAATTTGGGAGGGGTTGGGGGGATGGCTGTTTCATGGGAGAAAGAGAGAGGGAACTCCGCTGTCCACCATAAATTGTTGAAGGGAATGAACTAACTCCATTCAGAAAAGCGTTTTCAAACTCAGGATCAGAGTGATTAGGTTAATCCTGAAAGGCATTAGTCCTGAAAACAGGATCTAGGTTCCTGAATCATTTAATGCATCTGTGAAAATTTTGTCCTCCCTGGATCCTGCAAGGCAATTCAGTGAATTACTGAGCAGATGATAAATGCTAATCAGAAGGGTCAAGCTGTTGTTGGGTGAATACTGAAAGCTACTCAGATGTTGCTTGGTGGCTGGAGGGGCGTCTTCTGGTTGTAGATACACCAGCTGAAGGTGTTTCTTCTCCTTCTCTTTTCACCCAGTGCCATCCGTGTGGAAGTGACGGCTGCTGCTGTCCTCAAGGGCTCCTCGTCGGGTGCCTGGCTACACTTAGGAGAAGTTGGCTGCTTTAGCTGAACTGATGAAGGTGGTGGGGTTTAACTTGGCTAACTTTGCCCTAGATGGATTAGGGAGGCCTGTGTAATCCTGTTATAACAGACCTGGTCACTGGGAAGCCAGGGAGTGGTGACAAACACCTGGCTCTAATGGAGGGGGACAGAAATAAGTCTCATTACCTAGCCCTCTGCAAAGTGTAATTCTCTGTTTGCACCTTGGGAAACGGTTTATACAGTAGGTATCCTGGGTTTTAGTGCTGTTTAGTAATCATATGGCAGTGGAATACCTGTGTTTTTTCTGCATGTGTGTCTTTAGGTAAACTGTGGAAAGATGGTCTGCGAAGCTGGATTTCAAACGAGTGAACGAAACTGAGGAAAAATGTGTGACTTGTCAGGTTACTAATCAGGATGTTTTTTGGGATGTTTCATTTTAAAGCTCCCATAGGGCATATGCAGCTCAATATATGTGACCTATAATATATTCATATGGTTTAGTAACAGGATATAGAAGTAATGGTCAGAGTCTCTGAGGCTTTTGAAGATTGTTTGCTTTATTATGCACAATTTTAGTTTCTCATGAGGACTGATGTATCAGTCAATGTGAAACTTAACTGCCTGTTAAATCACCTGCAGATGCACTTAGGTGTGTTTTCAGTAGCTTAAACCAGCAAATACTAAAAGAATTTTTCTGCTCCAGAGGCCCAGGCGGTAAGTAGAAGACTTCAGCAGATGATTCAAATTGTTTGGTTTTGCTTGAGTTTGTAGGTGGGAAAACAATTTATGATCTTTACAGTGTCTGCTGTTGTTCCTGCTTCATTATTCGACACGTCTAGGTGGTAGTAGTAGTCTAGAAATTATTTTATTAAGCTTGTGGGAGATGAATGTTAAAACGGAAAGTTAGTTTGGGAAGCTGTTGGATTCCCCATCTTGTAGAGTGTCAATGTTACTTTTAAAATAAATATTAAAAAAAATTTGCATAATTCTGAAGGGGGAGAGAGAGAGGATTGGGCTCTCTGTGTCTTTCCTTTACCTTTGTTGCAATTTTGTTCAAAACCGCTTTAGGATCAAGTAGATTGCAGACGGGAGAGGGAAGAGCTTTGTTTAGTTTGTGGAACTTCCAAAGGACCAGAGTTAAGTTACTCTCTCTTCTCCTGTGCAATGCTAGCTTTCCTCTTGGGAGTGGAGGGATGGATGCAGTTAGGACTTCTAACTATTGATGCTTTCAAGATGCTAAAACACCTCGGATTCATCTTCTTTCGCTGTCTTCCTCAAAAACAACTATAAACCTGAACATCTACAATATTTCTCATTGTTGCCTTTGGTTCCCCCCCCCCCCCCAGGAGACTTAAAACGCTAGGGGCATCTAAACACTGTCCTGTAGGAATTACTCATCCAAAGAAAATTCAGATACAAAAGGCTTATTTAGTGCTACAGGGGTACATTGCAAACATCCCATCCAAGTGTGGATACAAAATCAAAGTCTTAAATCACAAGTGATTCATGTTAAAGCATAGTTTGGGAAGGCAAAAGTCATTGCTTACTTCTGACCACCATCCGCAGAGGTTCTAAATAATTTAGATTTTCATGATTCTGAAAACGAAGCTTCCTGCAGAAAAACCTGCCAAAGAGCAAACTGTGGTGCATGAGCACTGTACGATTCTTTTGCATGTGGTTAATATCTATTGTTTTAAATTACCTTTAGTGATGTTTGCAAACAGCATTTCCTGTGCAAAGAAATATTTTTGCTCAAGGCAGAGGAAGCTCTTTGGGATGGATGAGCAAGATTTTTAACCCACTCGTTTTTAACAGTTGGAGCAGAAGCTGTGGGTAACACCCTGATGAGAGAAATTAGAATATGCATGCCTGCATAATTTCTCCTGTGAAATGAAGAGTGAAGAAGAGCCAGAGGAGAGTAGAAGTATAACACGATTCCAGAATGACAAAAGGAGGAAACTTTTCAATTAAAACATATTACTCTGGTTAGTAATACTGCTGTGTGGGCACACAAAGGCAACGCGTAACTGCTATCCTGTGATTAAACAAAACCAGTCAGAATTCTCTTCCCTTTGCCGGCTG
The DNA here is from genome assembly GCF_023638135.1 of Falco biarmicus. Lineage (NCBI taxonomy): Eukaryota > Metazoa > Chordata > Aves > Falconiformes > Falconidae > Falco > Falco biarmicus. The sequence continues at coordinate 16,707,620 of NC_079302.1, forward strand.
CTCAGGTTAGCAGGACTGTGCCTCTGCTTCTCAGCTGCCGGGGGCAGGCAGGGGAGGTCCATGCAGGGCATGGTCCCATGCAGGGCAGCCGCTGGCGTGGCTGGCAAGCATTGGGCATCGGCTGTGTCGGGCTGGCTTCCTCCAGCTGCCAGAATCAGTGAGCACAGCGGGCCGGTCATTAAATCTGCGTCAGGATCCTAGTGCAAAAGGTAAAACTTCTTGTATCTCCAGTTAGGTTTCACAAAGCAACATGCCTCGCAGTATCGCTCTTGGTTCCAGTTCTAATGTACAGCAGTAGCGAGGTGTGCTGCTTTATGTGTAAGGTGACTGAAGCATACGGTCAAGCGTATGTGTTTGTCCGTGTATCTGTCTGTGTGCTGTGCATATAAAACAGAAATAATGCTTTGTTCATATGTGATTATTTTTTAATTGATTGCCAGAGGTGCATTAAGATTCATGCTCCAGAAAAACATCTGGGACAGATGTAAACGAGTTTGAAATCCTGAGTTGCACATTTAGAACCCACAAGTTGTGCTACAAAATAAAGTAAGGTGTGATCCAACTAAGACAGAGGTGTGATGTGCGGTGTTCTGTAGCACTTGCACCTGCGCAAAAGCTGCAGCTTTTCACCTGAACAGCTTGAGTCTAGCAGACTCGCATTCCTCTTGGTGCTATTCAGTGATGATACAGTGGGAAGTTTGCGATTACAACTTTTGCAGCCATAATTTATTTTTTAATGGTGCATCACTAACTCTGTCAGATGAACATAACAGGTGCTATAATCCACTAAATTTAGTGGCTTCTCTTCCCTGTAATTGTGTTCTGTCTGTGAAATTCTGATGTAATCAGCTTACCAGGCTTGAAAACAGGGTGTGATGTAGCTAGTACTTTGTTTTAGAACATACTCGGAGAAAGCGTAAGAGACTATTTAATTTTTCATTTCCCCACATGTTAAGATTTCCTGAAGCATGGGACAAAGACCCAGTTGTTTATTGCTGTTTACTGTAATAAAACCAGTAAACTAATACTCTTATGCATTGCAGAGACCTCTCTCCATCCATCCCGAGTAGCTCTTGGGTGTTGGTATGCTTCAGTATGACTATAAAGCCAAATGAAGTATCTCTCCATAATGAAATCAGGTTTATTACAGCATAATTTCCTTCTACAAACAAGTCTCTTTTTAAAGACTTTTATCTAAAATAACTGATGAATGTAATGGCATTAAATAATAAAATACTGTTATGATGCCAAAAATAACTTCTCAGTCTCTTTGATCTTCATTTTGGTTAAAGATATAAAATTCCACTAGAGACTCTTGTAAACAGACTCCATTAATCCAAACAAATTGTTTTGAAAAGCAGCGACTATAATAGATGTTGATTAAGACAGTGAATAACCTTGAGTTTTAATTTTCAATGCAGCTTGAGTTAACTTGGCATTAATTGGAGTCACACCTCTAAGTCATGTTGTACTGCTCTGAAATCTGCATGTGGCTGCTTCTGTTTGTCTTGGCTTTAATTAATCATCCCCTTATTATTTCTTGGCAGCAGTCATTGTTGGGCAGGGAAATAATGGGTCTAGGTGTAGTCTGGAGCCTTTATGGCTTCTGCCTGCCTTCTGCACACTGGCTCCGTGCAGCACAGGCGGTCCTAGCCGCATGCAGTCTTGCAGCAGGTGAAGCCGCAGATAGATCTGTAATATTTCCAGCTGGTGTGGTGATGGGAACTTTCTCTAGTAGTCTGTAAGCCTTTCTTTTATCATTGAAAAATTTCAAATTTATTTTTTTTTCTACATCTGCATTTGTTCAGTAACATCCAGTGCATGTGTAATACATGTTTCCTTGTGTTTGCGTGCTGCTTAATTTTTTGTTTTGCCGTAAAGCTTTCTATGACTACCTAAGACCAAGAAGGATCCCACTGAAAGAGATGCAGACATATCTTTTTTATGTTTTTTTAAAAAAAGAAATACCTCTGATTTTGACAATACATCATTATTTTATGAGCTTCTGAAGAGTACGCCAGTTGATATAATTATCTCGATTAAAAGTGTCGGTGGAGTTAATAAAGAGAAGTGCCCTGAGAACTGCAGTGTCTGCATGGCTTGGCCCTTTGTGCACTTCAGGGACCTCATTTCTGATTGCCTTGTTCTTCCAAGGTTCCCTTACGGGGCAGGGGAACAATTAACTCCCGTAAAGCGGAAGCCCAGGAGCAGCTGGGCCCACTAATGACGGGCAGTATGGATTTGTGCTGTGCCATACATGAATCTCTCCCCAGGGATAGTCTCTTGGTATTATCCCAGCACATCTTGTGCCATTAAGTGCCCTCAGATGATGTGGTGACACTCCTCATGGTGTGCACTCCATCTTCTATTACTAAAAACATTGCTCTGGGGCAAATCTTGTGCCTTGTGGGTGTAACCAGTCTGTTCCAGGTAGTCCAGAGGAGCAGAGGCAGAAGCAGGTCTGTGTTAACTTGATCAGTTCCCCCCTGTGTAGTCCACAAAGAAAGTGAAGAGCTTGCCAGACATGGTAGGAAGCCTTGGGCTGACTCCCAGGTCTTCCCGTAAGCTGGTTCGCCAAATACAGTTGAAAAATAATTTTTATTTTCTGGAGTTTGATTATCGAGTTTTTTGCCTGTTCCCCTAGCTGCTCCTGTTTTTGAATGCTACCTTAATGGTCAAGCACGCAGAGACTAAACTAGCAGGTCGGTATGTGTGACTGGCAGTGGGGACGGAGAGTGAACTTGGTTGCTGGAGTGCTCAACTTGCCCTTTGTCACGCACTTCTCACGTGAATTCAATTCTTGCAACAGGAGGATAACTTTAAGAATGTTTAAGTGCCAGTATGTTGACTAACAGTGAGGAACAGGACAGGAGATGGCTGAAAAGCCAAAGGCAGAGAAGCCCGTGCCCAGGATGGCAGTGGTGGTTCAGAACGTGCATGTTAACCCCAGGTTGTAAGCTTCCAAGGAAAAGCAAGAAAGCAGCTGTAGGAGGAGGTACGAAATTTCTTAGCATTGTCAAAATACATGCTGAAAACAGCATTTATCGGTATGACTATTGCAGCTGCGTTGCTCAGAACATCCTTGTGGTACCTGAGATGATGTGTGTGAGCGGGGCTCGGTGCTGGTGCCAGCGTGCCAGTAAGGCGGGGGAGAAGCGGGGAGGTGGCACCTTGCATTTTTGCAGGAGATCTTTGCGGAGGGGTGGTTTTATTTTAGTTTTTAGTTGAAGTGTTTGTGAGTCTCCGTCTGTAGGTGTCAAATGAGGAGAAGCTTCTCCAAAGGTGGTTTTGGAACAGCTAAATTGGGTATCTGTCTGGATCTCCCTTTGGAGGAGCTCTGTCAGAGGAGTTTTTGCGTTAGCTATAGAGAGCTGTGATGATGGCTACCACAGGTTGCTAGGCTTTTATAACTATTCCCCTTGCCGTGTGTGTGTGTAGGGAATTCCAGTAGATGCTCAGTAAAAAGTAATGTAAATATTTTATTCCTTCATCTTGGAGAGAAAGAAGCTTGTGTTGTTCATAATGCTGCAGTATTGAAGAACATAATGCCAATGCCAGATGGTTTGAGTTCTGTCCTTACCCTGACTCCGTTAAATACAACTTTCAGATATTTTAATCTGTTTTGTTGACACCTGTATACAACTTCCAGTTATTAACATTTGATTTATTTAAATGTGTGTACAGTAGGGAAGTATTAGATTCCACATCTCATCTGAGGGCTTGCTCTTAATGAATTGCTCTGTCCTGATGGTCCCTCAGAGCTTTAAGGAGAGATGCAGTTGTATGTGGTAACTAGAAACAATACATTTTAAAAAAATAGCTATTACTATAATGGCCATTGCAGGGAACAAATGAAATTAATTTAGCTGCTCTGTGGCTGAAATGAAAGGGTTGCGTCTGGTTTTTTTTCAAAAATGTTGTTAGTCAAGAGGGTGATGTGTTGTTGGTATTACAGAAGCGTAGAAATTTGTGGCGCTGTATGAAGACATTTTTATTTCATCTCTAATAATAGGCAGTTTAAAAATGACTTACTGACGGTGAGAAGCACATGTAATATAGTAAACTGCCAAATATATGGGTTAACTGTCTGTCAATCACTTATTCTTCTGAGCCACCACTTCTGCACTTGTACTACATATTTTCTTGTTATGGGGAGCGGGTGCATTTGGAGTTTATTCATCTTCTCTAAGCAGTAAAAAGAAGCAGTTTTTCTAGCTCTAGTACTGGCACAATTACTATCGACTTTTTAAAAGCTTGGTACTGAACACAGACTGATGCCTGAAACTCCCTAGCTGGTGCCAAGGGGCTGACTAGGAAGCGTTGGCTGAAAACCTCCTGTTTAAATTTTTGGGAAGTGTGTACTCGGAGCTTACAGCTGCATTCCTAGCTGAAGACCAAACAGTTTCTGTGTTATGCTGGCATTAAAATACGGAGTGTGATTTTCAATGTGAATTGAGGCGCTTGGATTTAGATTTGCTTCCACACTTCTAGCAAATGCAGTGCAATATTGACCTATGGCTTAAGAAACTGATGTAGAACTAACCAGTACTAAGTGTTGTAAATCTGGTGGGCTTTTTTTCATTGCACGCTATCTTCAACTGCCTCTTAACTAAATGGGTAACTAGGAGCTTAAAAAGCATGTTCGATTAGAGTAGTTGCTGTTTCATTCTCCTGTGTTTTTTTTTTCCTGACTTTCTGTTATTTTTTTTTCTTTTTTTCTTTCTTAGTCTTCATGAAGAAATCATTGACTTTTATAAGTATATGTCTCCCAGACCTGAAGAAGAGAGAATGCGGATGGAAGTGGTGAACAGGATAGAAAACGTTATAAAAGAGCTGTGGCCTAATGCAGATGTGAGTAGGACGCTGTTCTATTTGTTAATACGTAAAAACAACATTTTGTGCCCGTTTACTTTGTGAAGTATTCACCAATGAAAGTAATGTTTATTTTTCCGTATTAAAAAAAAAAACCAACACAAAAAAACCCACAACAGAACAAACCCAAAGGGATTTCTGGTCAAAAAGATCAACTTTTTCTATCGCACATAGGAACAAAGACAAACTAGACCTACTGTAGTCAAACAAAGGGTATAAGATGTGAGAACATGTAGTTTCATTAATATTTATTTACTAAGATTATATGGGAACGTATCAGACATGCATGCATGCCTGATAAGTATCGTGTTAAAAAAAAGCAGCTTCTGAAACTCAGATCTTCACTAGTAGCAGGGCTTCTAGCCCTAAGACCTGCAGTCTTGAATATGTCTGTTAAGGTGGAATGTCAGCAACGCCGTGTTACATAGATCATGCTCTTCTTAATGGGTAGTTAAACTGACATATCTTACAAAATTAAAGGAACTGGGTTTTTGTACACGAACAAGTCTATAAATCTGTGTATTGAGCTGAAAATCTGTAATGTCTCTTTCCACTGAAGATGGGGTTTTGCTAGTACTTCATTCAATTGAAATTAGTTTCTCCTATGCAGAGCTGTGCTTTTTTTAATAAGGGTTGCATTAAAGAGAAGCCAGGGAAGTTGCTTTTACAACTCCAGATGGTTTTACGGGGACTCGGTTGGATTTTTGGCTTAATTGAATATAGTTTAACTGTATCCCTCTGCTCACATGGTTAATAAGAATGGAGATTTGTAGCTGTAGTCATCTATCTGTAGATAACAGTAGCTGAAAATAAAGACTTGTTAGCTGGAATAGTAAACCAAATTCAGACAGCAGAATCTTTAATGCTCTTTGGTCCTGCCATAGTGACAGACAGTGTTGACATGAGTGACTTAAACCCACTGTTCATTTTGGATCCTCTTAACCTGTTTTTTGGAATGTGTTTTTAGAAATTGGCAGAATGTGAATTCTGCGTTAGCTGTATCTATGTGGCATGTGGTTTTGTATGTGAAGTATACTCACATTTACAAGGTGGTTCTTGTGTTATGGGCATCGTATTAGTGATGTATAATATGGAAGGAGCGCTCTCCGCTCAGCGATAGCCACCTCTGCAGAGTTACAGGAGGTTGATAGAGTCAGTGCTACACGTGTCTGGTAATTTTCTCTGAGCAAAACCAATAAATTTTCCAAGAGACTTGAGCAAACCTCACAGGTGGTGGTGTACCGCTCTCCTCTCACCCAGTGAACAGTGTTGTAGACCGCAGTCAGGAGCAGGAGGAGTGGGCTGCCGGTCTGACAGGCTGAATAGCAGAGGAAGCAGTGCAGGTACGAAACAGTGCGTGCTATGGTACACCCTGCCAAAGGCTTGTAGTGGGGGATTTCACCAAAATAACTGATGGCTTCAGCCTAGAGAAGCTGTCACTAAGGGGAAGGAAGTTACAAGCCCTACCACAAGTGACAGCTGACCACTGGGCTTAGCTGTAACGTGACTGAGAGGAAGCACACATTGTGTAGTTGAAAGTTCGCTTTTCAGTTAGTACCATTTAAAACGGCCGTGGCCATCTTTGTTTGCTGTTCTTCAAAATATTAGAGAGAAGAGCATGCCAGTTCCTTTTTTTCTCAATTCTGCTCTTCAGAGCCTAACTGCATTTTGTCTGCTGTCATTACATCAAGGAAGAATTCTCCTTTTTCTGGAGACTAGAAGGGAACTGAATGATGGTTCAGTTCAGCACGCCAGGTTAGAATCTGGAAATTACTGTAATGTTATTTTTCTAATACTTTACAGATCTGTTGAGAACAGCTGCTGAACTCAACTGTGTTCAACTTTGACAGTCTTTTGTTGTAATTTTTCAGTCGTCTGAGTTAATCACTAACCTTTGGGAAATCTGTTGGTTTAGCTACTTGTAAGATGTAAGTTTTGAGTACACACTCCGAGAAGGTGGAGTGTTATCTGGTCCAATGTCCTCAGCTTTAGCTGTAGTGTAAAGCGATAAGTTAATGTTTAAGCTGTTCATTCTCAGTCATAGATGCAGCGAATCCAGCTAAAATAAACTTGTAAGTTAAACATACACATTTAGTTTGTAGTTTCTCACTAAACACGTAGGTAAGACATGCTCTATAAAAATCAGATACCAAGTAAAGGAAAATTAGGCTTCATGAATCTAAATGTATAGAGAGCATGTGGAATGTGTCTGTGCACATGCATTTTTTTTTTTTTTTTTTCCTGTTCCACTTAGGAAAAGGCTGAAAAAGCAGATGGAGGATGGGGTAAAACTAGGTATCCTAAACTGTTACTTTATTTATAGAAGTTAGCAATTGTGTCATTTGCTCTCTTACTCAAGGGAATGTGCTTAGAAGGAAACATTCCTAGTAAGTGAGAACTGTTCTTGGCATCAGCAAGGCTCTGACCGTAAGAAAGGCTTTAATTACGCTGAAACTGAACAACCCAAAACATTACATGAAAGCATCTTAAGAAAGTTTTTTGACCAGTTGAATATGAAAATTTGCCTGTTGAACAAGTAAGTACTTATACAGTAGAATTTAGGATACAGTTGTCATAATGCCTTCAGCTTTCTGTCAAGAGTATTGCGTGGCGCCTCGTAGATCGGAAAAGAGGTAATGTATACTTCACATGCTTCAGTTATGAAAATACTGTGATTGCAAATGGAAGTAGTAAGATTAACTCTATTTAATTTGACAAGCTTCAGAAAATTCTACTTAATGATGTAGAAGAAGGGTAAATTTGAATTGGCTACAGAGATTTTTTTTTTGGTTGGTTGGTTTGATGGAGGGATTTTGGTAGCGAGGACTTTGCAAGCTTTTGTGCGTTTCCAAGTTGTGCATAGTGAGGACATATTTGGACACATACCACAAGCAAAGCCCTTCAGGAACTTCGGAATTTAATATGAACAAGTTCACAGAAATGTAGGATAAATAGTAACAATAACATAAAGGAGTTGGAGGGGTCTGTTACAGTACTGTGAAGTCTTAAGTTATCTTATGAACGGAAATACATCTCTCTGTCCACATAGAACAAAAACGTAATCGGCAGTGTTGGCACAACACAGAAACTAACGCTCATGTCTCAAGTTGTAGTAGTGTCCCATATTTGGGATGCTTTAAATACGTACATGGCTACAGAGCTTCAACAGTTTAAATTCCGATCCAATAATAAATAAATCAAATAATAAATCAAAATCCTTTAAAACTTCTGATTTCCCCACTTCCTCTTCCATCTTTCCAGATTTGATGAGAGAGGGATTGAAGTGTGGGTGTGGGTTTCTTTTATAATAATTCAGTGTTTCTTACACTCCAAATTATTGTACAACAGCAGATGTTGTCTCATTCCTTTTGGTAAAGGTCATATATGTTGTATCAGTAAGTTTATGAGTGCTTACAGGGTTGTTTATTCAGTAAAGGCTCTCTTTGCCATTCAGCTGAACACAGTATTTTGTTTGATAATGTAAAAGCACATTTCGTTTTTTCCGAATCCATCAGCAGTTGTCTTAACTGTGCAAAAGCACTTCTCAGATGTTTTTGATAGCCATATAAATCCTGATTTGATTGAACCCAAACAGTTTCACAGAGAATGCTTTTATTATTATCCTGGATTAGAAATAGTAATAATTATTACATTTCTAGCGTTGTGATGCCTTTATGCTTTTATCAAGATCTAGTACGATATTGATGCTAATTCTGTGGCATCTTTTGCAGTCTTTTCTAGTTTGAGAAGCTGTGAACTTTCAACATTAAATTTACTGCCAGCATGTGCTTTTTGGTGGGTGTGGAGGTGAGGGGATAAAAAGAGTGAAGTGATAAAAAAATAATAATGAGGAAGCACTCATACTGCTTCTTAGTCTAGTGAAGTATCAAGACACTTACTTGCAAAACATCACCTTTTCCCATCTCGCCCTTTTTTCTTATCCCAAAGGGGTAAAACATAAGAAGCGGGTCACTTGACATACAGATAGGTGGCTATCGAGCTAGTGTATGAGACTTATTAAAGCAGAATATGCAAGTCCGTAAGGTGGCTCCAGAAAAGACATCAGAAGACTGACTGGTTGAAAATTAGTCCAAATGTGTAGATATTTTTACTTTGAAGTCTCACCACTCCCCTTTGAGACTTAGCACATGAGTCCGATCTCCCTGCGAGGCTTGGCTAAGTTAATGAGAGTGTGGTTTCAGACAGCTTATGGTGGAAACCTGATTATTTAAACCTCCAGTGCTAGTAAAAATCCAGCATAATAAACTAAATATGTGGGATCTGAAACGTTTTTAGTATGTTGTTTAAGCAGAAGTAAACACAGTTGTGCCACTTGCTCTGTAATTCAGAAAAAAAAAAATGGATGGTGATTTAATTTTTCTTTTAAAGTACACAAAGCAACAGAAATCCACTAAACTGAAATGTGTTAACAGAAAAGAGTCCCAATACTTCTGTTCAGAATGTGCCTGTTAGCAATACCGAAATCTACCAATGGAGGGTAGCAATAACCAGCCTTTACAAGCAACTTTATGGAACTTGTTCGTCTTCCAAAGCCTGAAAATTTGTTTTCATGTATTGTGTTCTTGTGTTTCAGGTGCAGATATTTGGAAGTTTTAAAACTGGTTTATATTTACCCACAAGGTTAGTAATTTTTCAGTGTAAATTCAGTGCAAGAGAAAAGAGAGCCTGTTGAACCTGTACCCCTGTAGTGATTTATGTGATCTCTCAATAGCTGTGTTACTTGTGCGTATGCTTGGAGTGTTAAAAAAGTGTTAAGCTATTAGTACTCTGCAAAGTGTATGGAAATATAGTAATTAAGACTTAGCTATAATACATATATGTATTTTACATGTATTGGTAAAAGGTCTGAACTACCATGTTGTCAAAAAAAGGCTTGTTTTGTGATTTGCCTTCATTAAGTGACTGAACCAAAGAAAGAGGTTTGCCTTAGAAGAAAAGCTAATTTTTTTCTCCACAAATGATTAAATTGAAACATGTAATGTTACCTTGTTAATGATACTGTTGGCACTGAAAAGATTACATACAGAATTGCTTTTCTTTCAGTCTGCTTCTGTGAAATCTGTACAGTAGTCAACATCTGCCTTTTCCAGATTTATTACTAGTTGTCATAAAGAAAAGTAATTCATCGGTGACACTGGTATCCTCTGTGTAGAAACTGTGTTTTTGACAATTAAAGAGAATGAAGGGCTTGAATGGCTGCAGGTGATAAATGCATTTAAACAGCTAAAGTCTGAGGTTAACACTTGAATTGAGTTCCGTACATTGGGAACATGAGGAATTAGTATCTAGTACTGGCTGCAACTGATGGATACCCAAGTCATCATTTAATCCGTTTTTCAAAAAGGAAGTATCAGGTGGATGCTTTAGTGTCTGCTTTAGTGTAAGGAGTTGCAGGTAGGCTGAAATACTGTGTTTCTGTTCAGAAAGTCTGAAGGTGTACAAATATACATTGTTTTCACATTTGGCCTTGTTCTTGCCCTTTTTTCATTGATTTCAAATAGGCCTGCTTAAACTTGATTGTATGCTGATAATTAATGCAAGAGAGATACTCTTATTCACATGACTGATGGCAATAGTTCTTTACTATATTTGCTTGATTGTTTTGAAATTGATGTAACAAAAATGCTTTGCAGTTGTTTGTTTGGTTTCATATACTCTTTCCTCCGTATCTGTTTCAGCTGAGTTTCTGTTGGAGAACAAATGCAGATACTATAAACACAGTACATAAACCCACAGAAAACCTGCCTGTGGCAGTACTTGCCAAACTTTCAAAATAACCAGCATTTGTCTGTTGGTAATTAATTCAGTGTTGCCTTCTATCAGGGCTTCGCTTTGCCCTAGGTTTTCCCTACCTGTCACTAACTGCGTAGTCACTGTAGATTTCAGGTTCTGGGATTCAGAAAGACTTACAGTGTGTTTTTAATTCTGTTACTCTGTTAGAATTTGCCTTATATCCTCTTACTTAAGCTGATACTGAAGGTTTGGGCATGTGGTTGTGTAGCTGCTGGATCTCTTGTGTGGTTTTGCAGGCATCGTCGATTCTCAAGGTGACAACAGAGCTGCTTTTTTTCTCTCTTGGTGCGCATCATAAAAATGTCCCCCGTTGTTAACTGTCAGCATCAGTAACGGGTTTAACACTAATTAGTTTAGAAGAGAAGTGTCCAGAAGCATTTCCCACTCTCCAGGCGAGTTTTGAACATAATTTTCTGAAACTGGCCGGGTGCTGCCTGTCCTTGTCAGCTAGATGGTGTGCAGCTGAACGGCCGCTGAACTTGCCTGCTGCCAATGCTGCTTTTTTCATTAATGCAGATGCAGTTTCTTTGAGACTGTTTAAGCAGTGGTGTTTGTGAATCAGCAGACCTGTAGAATGTATTGGGAGGGAAGAAGCGTTCTTGATCTTTTTCGTGTTTCCTGTACGCAGTTTTCCATATTGCTGAAGCAGCCTGGTAGTATAACCGTAGGGTTATACGCTCGCCTCCTTCATGTTCCCAGCCAAGCAGGGTTAATCAAAGAAGTTGAGGAGCAAAGACAAAAAAGCTTGGGATCTCAGGGTAACCTTCACTGGCTTCGGTTCGGATGCCAGTCATCTTTTGCATTTGAGTTTAGGCATTGAATTAGGGTGCCAGCTCCCTGTGTAGACAGATGAAATGTGTATGTGCGTAGGGAGGCAGTGTGGTGGGGTGGAGACACTTCTTCAAGGAGCTGAGTTAATGACTAGAGTTAATTAGCTGGTTTGATCTTATTTAAGAGCTTGTTGCTTCCTGAAGTCAAAGTTGCCACATTTTCCTCTCTCCTTCCCTGCTCCCTGTTCTTGGCCCTACAGGCCAGCTGCGTACCATGTGCCCACAGGTGCTGTGATGACCTACGTGGATTTGTGTGTTTATCTGTCCCCTCCCTTCGGTAACCTGAAGTGTTCTGTGTTTCCACAAGTGTAAGAGTTCATCCCCATCCCTTTCCTCAGAAAATTAAGAATCAAGTAGTTGGTTAAGCCACATTCTGTCAGCGTTATTCTAATTATGTGTGGATGTCAGGGTTTTTTTCTTTTAACTGTATTGGCCTTTTAATTTGAATGAGTATTATTTTCTTTCCATTTCAGTGATATTGATTTAGTTGTGTTTGGAAAATGGGAGACGTTACCTCTTTGGACCCTGGAAGAAGCTCTTAGAAAGCACAATGTAGCAGATGAAAACTCAGTAAAGGTTTTAGATAAAGCAACAGTAAGTTTGGGGGAAGAGGGTATTTCCTTATTCTAAGCTAAATTTCTAAAGATCTTGGTTAAAAGGATGAATTTTCTTAAGCAGGAACTATTTTATATATAAATTTGAAATAGAATCAATAATTTTTATTTAGTACGGGTTTTTTTTACTGACAAAATAATAGTGCTGCAACAGAAGCATTTCTTCTGTTGGAGAAAATCATCAGGTTTTCCATATTCCACAACATCCACTTGCTTTTAAGTGAGATTATACCAGCAGTTGTTGCAGTTAATGTGATTAGACTTGTGAATTTCTGAGCTGAGTTTGTACCTAAGTAAATTACTTAATTTTTTCTTACTGCACGCCAGCAGATGTAGTATATTTTCCTATAGAAGTAGTAAGTACAGCCTTGTATAAATATGTAATGGTATGTCTCGCACAGGGTAGGATTAGTTCCATTATAACTTCCTACCATGTGCTAATTGTAAGAGTATGTAAAGTGTTGGGGTTTAGACAGGTGCCTAATTGATGGCTGTTATTAGCAGAGAGAGGTAACTTGGAAATCACTCAGGTGGAGATATGTCAGAATGCTCTCAATATCTTGTGTTGCTTGTTTGAAGATAATTTTGGTGAGGAACCAATGGCCCACAATGACAGAAGTGTGTCTTTTCTTTAAGAGCATCTAATACCATTTATCTTTATTTCTTAAGCTTTTGTCTCCCTCTGGTGTTTGTTTTTCCCATTGGAACTATGCTTCTGCACCAGGAACTGACTGAAAACAATTTAAAATGAATCGCTTTGAAGATGAAGTGTTAAGTTCTGTTAAACACATTAGTAAATTGAAAATAGCATTTATGAGTTAGAAAAGCAAAGTTTATGTAAACAGATTGGCAAGGAGAGAGTAAATAGATGGGAGTCCTGTTTTCTCTGGCTACCTTCTTTTACACATTCATAAAACATTTAAGTATCAATGAAACCAAATGTGTCTTGGAAATCTGTATTGACTGAATCTGTCTTTCTTTTGCAGGTACCTATTATCAAACTGACAGATTCCTTCACTGAAGTAAAAGTTGATATAAGCTTTAATGTACAGAATGGGGTTAAAGCAGCCCAGCTCATCAAAGATTTCATCAAGGTTAGGCAACACTATAGTAGAGCTACAGAGCTGAATATTCGATGACTTAATTTGATTTTCTGTTTTACTTTGATTGCATCCTTCCTAGAATAGACTTTCACTCTGTTATTTTTTATTTTCTGGTACTACTGTGTGATGTTCTTGGGTTTTAGGTATATTGCCCTAAAAAGGCATGAAGGCAGTAAAATGTACAAAGAAACTATGGAGGAGTTACAGTGGTACAACGACCAAGTTTCTTGAACTTAAGATTAGTAGTAACCACATGTTCTGAGAAAGTAGGAACTGTCTTTTTCTAGATTAGCATTTGCACGCTGAAACAATATTCAATGAAGTAGAATAAGTTAAATTTAGTAAGTTGCTGTTCAGGGATTCACTAATACCTGTATCATAGATACATCACAGTTATTTTTGTTTAATATGTGAGATCATTTTGTTAGGATTGATTTGCTTTTGTATGTAAAGTTCTGAAGTATTATTACACTATTTTCCTTTCCCTGCCCCTGTTCAGGGCACTGAACGCTCGTAGTAAATGTCTCATAAAAGCAGTTAAAAGTTTTTCTTGGAATTTCATGTTCTCTGTAGGGAGACGAAGTGCAGCTCAGTCTTAAGTGCTTAGGTATTACTGTTCTACTACCAAGTGCTTTGTTTTTTTAACCAAACTAATGGACAGCAGGAGAATCAAAGTATTTCACTAGCTAGACAGGTAAAGCTCCTTCAGAAAACTCCATAAATCTGAATAAGGTAAGCGCTTCACTTTCAGTCATTAAGGGTTAGAAATGACGTACATCTGCTTTAATAACGTCATTGAGTTGCAAGAAGTCTTCTAGATTTTGGGGAATTTTCAATTGCTAATGAGTTGAATGTATGGCCTTCAACTTGTTAATCTTCTGTTCCTTTATGTACATTTAGCAGCAAGTATGACAGTAGCTCAGTTTGTTTCTGCAGTCTCTTATTTCTTTAACCTATAGAAGGACACAGGAGAAAAATCTCTGTCCTTAATTTCAGTAGGATAGTCTGAGTTCTTGTCCACCTAGTCTCACCGGTGTGCTTACATAGCCCTCCTGCTTGCACCTTGTGCTGTGAGGCCCCTTGTGCCCGCGTCCGAGGTAAGCGGTGGGGTGGGTGCAGAGACCTCTCCTCTCTCAGCCTCTATCCGACGAGCACAGTCGTTCTTGTTGGCCGGCCATTTGCCGCTAAATCAAGACCGACAGTTTTGTGCTGTGTAGCTCCTCGTTGGGGAGCAAAACCGCCCAGATTCTCTGTTGTAAGATGCCTACCTGGAATTTGGGTGCTAACTGCCGTTTTTACATCCTCTTTTTTCCCCAATTTACAACATTTACATTGTTGTGATGCCTTGTGGTAGACAGGCAGGCTGTGTTTGGTTTTCTGCCGCAACACAGGGGCTGTATTTCTCTTACGCTCTGCGTATACGTTTATTTCTAGGTGGGTCCATAAGGCCCTGCATACTTGCCCAAAATTGCCTGTGTGCTGCTTAATTTTGGGGGGGGGGGGTAGCCTTCCCTTGACGACTGGGAAGCGTTTTCGTGTGCTTACGGAGTGTTGGCGTGTTCCTGCTGCCCGGGTTGTTTGGAGCCCTTTGGAGAAGGAGCTTTGGCCTTGGGTCAGGGCATGGCACGAGTGGGGGCCGCGCGGCAGGCACGGGCAGGGGCGCTGCCTGCGGGGACGCAGCCCCGTGGTGCCCCAGGTTGTGTGATGACAGGCGTGGTGGTGACAGGGCCAGCCTGCTGGCCGGCCGGCGGGCAAGGCCGAAGTGAGGAGGGCCAGGCTGACGCTGCCCAGTCAGCGGTCAGGGTCGGCGTCGGCGCGCAGCAGCCTGGCTCAGGCAGACGGAGGGGAACAGCTGAGGTGAACAGCAGCTCCCGAGTGAAGCGGAGGGGCTCCCGGCGAGGCTTCCCACGCGGCGCTTTCCCACGCAGCTGTGTTGGCAGCAGCCCGAGCCCTGCTGTGCCGCCACACTGCGCCAGAGCCGGCCTGGGGCGCGGGCAGCCGAGCCCGGTGTGGCGGGGAGAGGTGGCACTGGGCCCTGACGCCAGCAGGTCGTGGCTGCGCTGCTGCCGAGGGTCGCTTGTTGGACCTGGAGAAAACTTGATGTGCACTTGCCAAGCTGACTTCATCGGTGTTCTCGAGGACCTCTCTATAAAACACTTGCAGGGAATTCTCTTGGGTCTTATTTTGTCCCACGTAACTTTGAATACCGAGTTGAGGCGTCGTGTTCAGTATTACCCTTGGAAATGCTTGTTCCTCTTAATCTAATTCACGTAGGAAGTCTGAGGCAGCTGAATCCTTAATTAAGGGTTTGCTGTTTCCTGACAAAAACCCTGTCTTTGAATTTTGGTATATACTGATACTCCACACTTCAGCTTGTGACTGTAAGTTCTTAGTAGTTCAAAAAAGTGATCATGGGATGTACAGTTCAGTAGGGCTCCCGCTGCTCATCCTTAGACTTGTGCAGAGTTGTTCTTGGAGAAATTCTTTCTTTTCAATCTTTTGCGATCGCAGATGCCATGATCCACATCTCTGACACTAAGGAACGTTTTAGCTCTGTGTTGATAAAAGCAGTGATTTTATTGAGCCTCGCTTGCCCCCTCCCCTGTGAGGGGGTGTACAGAGTGCAGGCGTAGCCCCAGCCTCCACTGCTGTCCACAAGGTCCGTGTCCTCCGCACGTGCAGCGTATGCACGCCTCTAAGGGAACCCATGCGGACAAAGCTATTGCAGGAGCAGTTACCCAAAGGTAAGGATTTAGCTCCTTTGAAAAATGTTACCTGGGTGTAGCGATTTTGGAGGACTGTTTGGAACTCTGGGCATCGGAAGCCCTTGCAGGACAGGAGTCTCAGTCCTCTTTGGGATATCACTGGTTGTAGCAGGAAGGTTTTGTTACAGATGTGGGTATCTCCTTCGCTCTCCTTTTCACTCATATGAGAAAAGCAAGTGTATTTTCATATTCAAGCGAAATCGTTCTGATTTTATGAGGTAATAACTTTTTTTCTATTGTTAATAGCTGCCAGCAGAGGTGAAGAGGTAAAATAACAGTATTGATTCCAGGCAGAGCCCTTGGCTTCTCCCCTGTTACTAAAAAGAAGTTAGATTTATACTTCGCTTTGAGACTTAATGTAACAGACAGCTTCAATATGCTTTATTAGCATGTTGTGTGTATGCATCGCAGTATCCTGACACCTCTGTTTTTCTCTTTCAGAAATATCCCGTATTACCCTATCTAGTTTTAGTATTGAAACAGTTCCTGTTGCAGAGGGACCTTAATGAAGTATTTACAGGTGGAATCGGTTCTTACAGTCTTTTTTTAATGGCTGTCAGTTTCCTTCAGGTAAGCTTAATGAAATCTATGGATGCCATTGGTGCAAAAGGACGTTACATTAAGAAGGAATTTAACCAATCCTTAAATTTCATCATTTAGGCTATCCTGTTTGTGGTTTTGCACCCTCTTTTCATTTAAAAATCAACACATCCCACCTGTCTTCTGTTCTTTCTCCCATACTGGTTCTTTTGGTATTAAGAGATGTTCGGAATATCCGTTGGTGTATCAATACCAGGCATGTGTGTCGTTCATGGTAAAATCACTTGACTGTTGTGCAAGTTACTTGGAACGAGCTACATAGGTTAGTGTTAGATGCAGCTGTCCTGTATAGCAGTTGTTTTCCCAGTCGTACACCCTGTATGCTTTAATGAATGCAATGGAATTTTGCTTGTTTGTCTGGGTTTTTAAGCTGAGATCAAATAAATATGTTTTACAACTTTCTGTTAAATCTAAGAGGAGAAAATGCAGCAGCTAAATCTGCTTTGTTCTGCCTGGGGGAGAAAAATACTGTAGAAATACAAAGGAGCCGAGTTCTGGCTTTATCAACCTAGGGTTTTTTTCTTGTACTAAATGTTACTGTGTAACCGTGTGCGTGTATGTGTATGTCTGTTCCAGACTGTAGTTATTCTTAAACCTGAGCCTTGAACTGGAGCTCCGTGTTTGCTGGCCGCTAATGCAGTTGCCTACTGAACACAAAAAAAGTAAAGGCAACAGGTGTACTTTTTTCTAAAGAAACCAAAATATCTCCCAACCCCAATTTTTTCTTAGATTGACTAATAGCATTTCCATTTGCTCCTGCAAAAACAGAAGTCAGGTTTTGCATCTGTTACAGTTATGAACTGGTTTTGTGCATCCTCTCTCAGGCTGAGTACTTAGCAGTAGAGGCGATCATTTATACGGCTGTGCACATGAGAAGCCTGTATTTTGTATTGCAAACCCAGGTTTGTGAAGTGTAAATATCTTCGCTTTTTTACAAGAACCCTGCCATTAGTGCTGGAAGTTCACTTACTGAACTGAAAGTTCGCATACAAAAACTGCAGTACTTGACAGCCTTATTTTTAAGAGGTAATTAGCTTATCGAAAGTTTTGATAGCATCTTTCTTTAAAGAAAACTGCTTTTTCAAGGGAAATTACTATATTTAGATATGTTTGCTTCTTATATTATGTTTTATTCATGATTGTGTTCAAACGTGTTTGCTGTGAAAAAGAAAAGGCACTTAGAGGCACTTGAAGTCTGAAGAATTTTTTTTTTTTTCTCTCTTAATAGCTGCATCCCAGGGAAGATGCCTGTATGCCAAATGCCAACTATGGTGTTCTTTTAATAGAGTTTTTTGAATTATATGGACGTCACTTCAATTATCTGAAGACCGGAATCCGAATAAAGGATGGTGGCTCTTACGTTGCCAAGGATGAAGTGCAAAAAAGCATGCTGGATGGCTACAGACCATCAATGCTGTATATCGAAGATCCGTTACAGCCAGGTATCCTTATAACCCAAAATATAACATATTGACAGAAAAAAGTTGCGCAAATGCTTAATCTAGGGGAGTTAAATCAAAGCATAGCATAGAATGACCATCAAAACCCCAATGGAAGCACCTCGTTCACGTCTGTGAACACACGATGCATGTGGAACACAATAATTTTCTTTTAAGACGTGCTTCTACCAAAAGTTTCCGTGCCACTCGAGAGCACGCCTGTACTGCAGTCGGGAGGCAGGGTGCGAGAAGGCACGCCAAACAGCTGTCACGTGCACGGTGGTAACAGCGACGGAGCTGCAGCGGCGTGGGCCTGAGTGTGGGCTGGACGCGCTGTATGTACACATGCTTCCTCTCAAGCTTGTGCTTGCCTGTGTCACAGTTGCACTTTATCACGTATGTACACCCCTGCGCGCTGTGTCCTGTTGGGTGCTGTAAAGTCACACAAACACACAGTGATTTCATTGCGTACCGTTTCCTACACATTAAGTTTGTTGAATTGGGTGGCTTCTGAAATGATGGGTCAAGTGCGGTTCGTAGAAAAGAGTTAACGTATTTCTGATCTAGAAGTATGTCATCGGGACAGTATTATTACGTGTAATACATGCGGTACAGGATTATTACTATTTTTGTTTCCTCTTTATTGGACTTTTACCCAGAGAATTGCTATTTTGAATTTCTGTGCATGTAAATATTTATAGGTCTTTTAAGCTCTTTCAAATATTTATGCATCACTAATCCTATTCTACAAGAGGTAACTGCAGCGAGTTGGGACGTAAGAGCAATTTTTAAAAACTACTGTCTCCTGTCTGAATGGAGATACCCACGGTTTCAATCTTACTTATTTATTTAATTATATTCTTATTTTAAGGTAATGATGTTGGGAGGAGTTCCTATGGTGCCATGCAAGTGAAACAGGCTTTTGATTATGCCTATGTTGTTTTGAGCCATGCAGTTTCCCCAATAGCTAAATATTATCCTAACAACGAAACGGAAAGGTAAATGTTATGAGTCTAAATCTCAGACATTAATTGCTGATATTTTGCGTGTCTTGGAGTTAATCATGGTGATGTTTTTGTTTTTTTCCTGCTTTACAGTATATTAGGTAGAATAATTAGAGTAACACAAGAAGTGGCCACGTACAGAGACTGGATATCAAAGCAGTGGGGAATGCAGAGTCGGACAGAGTCTTCGTGTAATGGTAGGTTCTGACTGAGCCTGGCTGATAGCGGGAAAATTCTTGCTAGTTTAAATCTAAATCCTTACCCTCTGTTCTTTTGTTTTTCATTTTGAAGTTTAATGTAGTCTATGTGTGCAGAAGCAATATTTAATCCAGGATTGACCATATAAGTGGAATAAGTCTTTTACACAGAAAAATCCTGAAATGCAATCATAATTCTTGTTACTAACAAAGGGAAACAAAAAAATCTATCCAGAGAACTTGCTGAAAATGCCCTTTAAAATTGTCTTTATTTTCATTGCCCATCTTCTGACTCCACCAGCCAGTGGCCACCCTCTTTTGATGTAGGTGATCTGCTGTCTGAAAGTTTTCAAATTCAAATTAATTTTAATACTCTTCAGTTTTAGAATGTGGCCAACTAGAGGTCTTCTCTTGTTAGGGATTGATCAGAGAAAGTGACACAGCTACCCAGTCTTCAGGCTATGTTGGGATTTTTGTTTATTTGTTTTTAAAGCTTTTGTTAGTGATTTCCCTCACTGCCCTTGTAAACTCAGTGTGCTTCTGGGCCATTCATGTTTTGCCAGCCTTGTGGCACTGCTGTACCCCCTGGCGATGGCAGACAACTGCACTGCAGTCCCACAAGCTCCAGAGTAATACTTGGCTACCTGTTGTGATCTCTGTACTAAGCTCTATGTACAAATACAGCTAGTGGCCGACAAATGTATATTATATGTCAGAGGTAACTCCTAGGTGTCTTATGTGAGATAAAACCTTAGTTAAAAAAATAATCCTTTATCAGGAAGATAGTGATGACAGTTACAGTAGTCATATTGTAGATTTAGTTTAGATTTAAGTTCCAGTTTGTTTTTTTTTTAAATTAAGGTACAAGTTAGTGAGATACGAGAGTTCCGTATCTTGTATTTTCAGTGTAGCATATCCTACAAAGCAACGAGACTTGCTGGGAGTTCTTATGACCCTGGCAGCTCCAGTAGAAGAAAAATGGGAGTTTCTGAGAATTAGGCATGTAGGAACAGAATTTAAACCTATGTATTTGTGTGCTGTTGAAGTATGTCATGAAATAATTTTATGAAGCAGCACATCTGAACTTGCTGCCTTCTTCCATGTCTGCTTTCTAATTTCCATCTTGAACTGTGGGTAGTGCTTGGTGGTTTTCTTAGTGTGCGTTAATGGATCTTGTTGGGAAACCACCGCGCCCTCGGTGAGGTGTTGGCTTGCTGCATGCCATACGTACACACAAGTGTCTGCATGTATTAAAAGTATGTAAGTGTGCAAATGTCTGTATGTGTCCTGCTGGATATAATAGATGTGCAATACCTGAGTGGGTATATAAATAAATAAATTAAAAAAAAGCACAACCTATTTTAGTAGTTAATGTGTAGTGATGTTTTTGTTTTGTTTTTAATAGGTAATGGAGTAACCTTGATAGTAGACACTCAGCAGCTAGACAAGTGCAACAATAATCTTGCTGAAGAGAACGAAGCGCTGGGAAAACCTAGAAATAAAACTTCAGAAACACTTAGTAAACATTCTTCAAATTCTTCATCAGGTCCTTTATCGTCATCATCGTCTACGCTGTCCAGCTCTAGTGATGTAGTAAGTAATGGAGTTTTTCTGATTTTATTTTTTTAAAATTTATTTGGGTTTTTTTTTCTGATTTGTATTGCTACAGAACACATTTTGAAAGCTTGGAATCCTAGTTAGTTATTTCATTCAGAATCCTAACTTGCATGAGGTATTGGCTCTTATGCAATTTCTACACGTGTAAGTTCCAGTGTGTTTTTGACACAGCACATATAGAAAGTGAATACAGTAGATAAAAAGTTTCATGGCCCTCTTTTTCTCTGGGAAAACTGTATTTCAGAAAAAGGACTGGTAGTCCTAAGCCATATGCTTTAAAAAAAAAAAAAAAAAGCCTTAAAAAATATCTGTTTGGGAATTCTGTTTAAAAAATAAAAGGCAAATCCCCAAATCAGAATCATGCATCAAGACATTTTTAAATCTGTCCATTTTACTCAGAATTCTGGATTGAAGGAGTTTTAATATCTAATGAAAACAATCACATTTTAAGTGTTTGTCCACTGCTAGCTTTATTTTTAAGGGAACACTCACTTGTAGGAAAACTCACTAATACTTTACATTTTCCTGAAGGATTCTGATGGAACACCTTGCAAAACCTCTAAACAATTGAGTTGTCGTCAATCTACCACAAACAGAGTGGGGTCACAAGAAGTGTCACTGGAATCCTCTCAGTCAAGTGGGAAAACACAAAATAGCCAAACAGCCAATACATCCAGCAACACGAACAAATCTCAGGTTTGTGGAATGTTTGAAAACAACAACGGTAGAGATTATTTGAATATTACATGTCCTCCATGGAAGGGTAGCTTGTTCTGGAAAGGAAATGCTGTTTTTCAGCTCCCCTTTACCCCACTAAAAAGCTTTGCGTACTGATTGTATCTGAAATCACCTGGTTCTCTGTTTAGCTTACACAGATGAGTTTGCAACAGTGGCTTTCCCAGCCTTAAAACAGATGAAACTGGATTGGTTTTGTTTTGGGAAATCTGGATTTGCTGGAAGTACACAGCCGTGTTGCACCCAAAAGCATGTCAGTTCAGTCTTGGCTACAGAATTTGAGAACTAATGAGGCTTGCCTACATTTAGTGAAAAACAATTAGCAGAAGTGTGTGTTTAACACTGTGACTCGCTGCTCAGTTAGCTGTTGATACTTGTTGAACTGTCTTTCATTAAGGGAGATGAAGATTCCTTGCTGATACTTGAAATTCCCACTTGTTTCCACCTAAAGACAAATATCTTTATAATGAGACCTCCCAGAGCTTATGCATTTAGGGGATTTCTCATGTTGAGGAATGCTTCTGTGACAACTCGGTCATCTAGAAATACTGTCTGCCTCTATATACTGTATATTTGGGGTATATACAGTTTTAAATTGTTATGCTTTTTCAGAATTTAGGAGTTCTTTAATAAATGATAAATAGTCTAGCATCTTCTGGAATGTTATTCCTGAAAAGTAATTCTCAAGACTTGCCTCCTGCTTGCTGACGACGTATCTCTAGCTAGTAATGAGACCGTTTACAAACTAGGCCTTTCGATGTACCATGAATGCATGTTTGTCTTATTACGCAGAGGTAATTCTGGTGCTGGAATGTGAATGTGACAATGTGAGATATTCTACATCTGTAAACAAAGATGCGGTATAAAATTAGTCCTGCTCTTAAAAAAACGTTCCCCTAATTTTGCACAGAAGATGAGATTTGAGCAATCTTCACCTGTCATCTCAGATTATGGATTTACATTTCTGTAAAACATTTTTTTGATGGTTGCAAAGTAGGAGCGATAGAACAGTTCTATCCTTTTCAAAATTCAGAGTGCTCTGCTCTTCTCTCTCAACCTGCATGGTTTTGGGTCTAGAGATGGGCATTTCTTTGCAACCACCAAAGTGAAAGGTTTTGTGGTACTGTGCTGCTTTTGGCTTAGCTTCTTTTGCCACATCCATTTTTTTTTTTTTTCCAAGTGTAGCACCGTCATGAGGTAACATCCTCATTATCCAGAAGTAGGGTTGTGTAATTGCCACAGCTTTCTTTTTTTTAGCACTGATTTGCCATGTTCTTCTTTTACAGCATGGATCTGCACGGTTATTTCGCTCTTCTAACAAAGGCTTCCAAGGTCCAACAAACTCAAGCCACGGTACCTCAGTCACAAACAAACAACACCAAGGCAGCAAATCACACCATCAGTTTTTCCACGGCAAAAAGAGGAAACACAAGAGGGATGCAGCCCTTTCAGACCTTTGTAGATAGTTGCCTATTTTATGACTGTTCTTCTGTGTGCAATGATCTCATGCTACAGGATAGTTTGATAGTGACTCCTTGGATCTCTTCCGGAGCTTCAGACTGTTCAGACATTGATTAGCAACTGCATTTTTTTTTTTCCCAGCTCGCCACGGAACGGATCATGAAGATTGATCACTGCAAAAACAAATAAACCCAAAAAAACAAAACAAACAAACAAAAAAAAAAAAACAAAAAAAAAGGAAAAAAAAAAGAAAGAAAAAAATTTAAAAAGAAAAAAATTTAAAAAAAAAGAGGAAAAAGGCTGCTCATTTGATAAGTCATATGCTACAACAGGGTCATTTAGAATATAAAAGCTTGAATGTAAAATAAATGTATTTCCCATCAGCTCATGCTGACCTGTAGAGGTAGTACTCAGTGTGTCTAGGGGGTGGTAACAAACAAATAAAACACAAAAAATAGGAAAAAAAAGCAAAAAATTGTATTTTGAGGGAAACCCAGCCTTTAAAGGTGAAAGTAATTTGTGCATGATTTTTTTATTATTTTTGCATATACTTACCATTTTATTGTGTATATATAGATGACCATATAGGAAAACTGACATTTGTAATAGTGGATTTGTTAATACTTTTTACATAACATTACTGTTTAAATTGTAAACATAAATTTTTCTCAGGATTAGTTTGGAAAATAATCTGAATTGTCATCTTAACATCCATATAAAGAGACATTACTAGTTATATTGCTCAGAATTTCTTTTCTTGGCATTTAAAGGATTTAATCGAACATTTGATCTGCAAAAGCTGTTCCTCTGAAAGAAAGGTTTATGGTGGCAAATGAAGTTTTTCATTTGTATAAAGTGTACATGTACTTTGTGTAGACACTGAGCTTGTCATCTCGGAGAAGTAACCTTCACCTTGTTTTCTAGAGTGCCATCGTTTCAGGCAATGGGGTTTTATAGTTGCATCCTTCTTCCTCCCCTCAGTGGTCACTCCCAACCCTTTCTTTTAAAGAAATACAAAGCCACTTGGGGTTTTTTTTCCTGTTTGGTTGTTGATGGTGATTGTTTTCTTCTTTTTTTTCCGTTTAAAAATACCACACAAACAAAACTCGGTTTGTTACAGACGTTTTCATTCCTGGGCTGCTTTAATCCCATGCCTCTTTGTTTGTGCCTTCCCTCCTCCTTCCAGGTCTGGGTTTTTTTGTCTTTTATATTTTTGCTAACTCCTGTAGGAGATGATAACTGTTGAAGCTTTAAGTGAATTTTACAATTAAAGTATTTTTTTCTCACTCCCCTCTTAGGCATTTTTATATTTACACTTAATTACTGAAAAAAAATCAACACAGAGCAACAAATAATGAAATATATTTTGTATTGCCTTAAAGACCCAAACCTTTCATATCTCATGTTATTTCTTCATTGATCTAGTTACCATTTAATTTAAACTCCACCTTTGTCTGGTTCAGTTGCATTACAAGTCTAGGTTGCGGTTTGATGCCATGAATGCAAATTTAATGTGTAATTACACTCACAGGCATAGCTTGGAACAGGAGCTGGGACACTTCAACGGTAGAAAGTTAAGTGGCATTTACTTTCACTTATTTCTTTAAAGAGGAAAGTCTGTACTCGGCATATGTGGCTGTATTAAATGCAGCTATTCCGGAGATGATGATTTTATAAAAAGTGCTATTAGCTTTTAGAAATTTTTTTTTATATACATTTACAGAATACTACAGACCAACCTGACTTTTAATGGGCACTAAGGAGTGCAATGATTTTTAAAGTGAAATAATGCTAGAATAAGACCAGAACTGATGTCATCACTTTAATAAACATTTTCAATGTGTTAAAGTGTTTTACTTCAAAAAGGAAAAAAATATATATTCCAAAGATATGAAAAGTCGTAACATTTACTCAAACACTAAGCTTAAGTGATGTTAATTTGACAATGTTTTCTTTAAAAAAAATTAGTTTCATATTTTAATTTGATCAGATAATTTTATCAACAAGATGTTGAGCTTTTGTTCATAGAAACTAGTAAAAGTTGTACCACATTATGCATAATCACAGTATTTATTTTGTTTTAGATTATTGTGAATGTGTAGACTTATGTTCACCGCTTAGGGAACAATTATTTATAAATTATATTAATCCAGTATTGTTAGCTGCTATTAGCAAAACTGTTCCAAAACTTTAAAGCTTACAAAGATCTGTATCGCATTTACCACACTGAAGTGTTTTTAAAAGAATCACCCTCATTGTTGAAAGCAAATGTACTCTTAGGGTGCAGATATTAGTGTTCCAATAAGCATGTGATAATTTTAAGGTGGTGGTAGCGGGAAGATAATCTTGATTCCATTGGGAATCTTAGGTTTGCCTCAATTTATGGTTTTCATAAATTTAATGGAAAATAGCTTTTCCTGGACTGCTCAAGTTTCTTTTTGGTAAACAGTATCTTTCTAAAAGAAAAAAAGAAAAAAAAAAAAAAAAAAGCATGAAGGAAAAATTGAGGTATTTTACATTGCCTCAAATGACCAGCATTGTATTCATAAAATACTGTATATCTTGCAAATCTTTATTTAAACAGAACAGTTGAACTGTTCGTTTTTCAATCTGAAGTAAAATACTTTCAAGACCTTTTAGTTTGCCTGCTCATTTGTCTTGTACATTTCATCTCTGTATTTGACTCAAGTCTAATTCCTTTTTGAGTTTAAATACTTTTGTGAAGATTTTGTGAATATATGAAAATAAATGTTTAATCTAACTACTGCAGTTTATCACCATTCTTGACGCTTACCCTGTTTTTTCCTTCACAGTCCTGTGGAAAGAGCAGACTGCTCAAGGCGCTTTGTAACGTTTTTGTGTAGTATCTGGGTGCTTCCGCAGCTGAGCGTTGGGCCCCTCTGCCTGGAATTTGGAAGCTTGTTTTGTTCAAGTGGGCCTGGTCTGCCATGTTTCCTCCCAGGAGAGCTGAAGCAGAGTCTGTATGCCTGAGAATAAGTGGAAGAATATACACGTGTAAAGGGTTCTTAATGTATAATTTTCTCTTAACTTTCCTCTGTGCTGTACATGGGAAACTTGTGCAAGGATGTTTTCTTTCCCTTGCGAACTCAGGTTAAGGGCTGTGTTCCAGCTGCAGGACACAGCTGTCCACAGCTGCCACGCTGAGGAGGGTGTTGCAGAAATACGCAAAAGTTAATTTGAGTTACCTTCAGCTAGAAACAGTGTTTAGCATAATTCCTGAAGCACAGTTGATGTTGCCAAAGTATGCTCTTAACTTTGGTTATCTTCCTTGCTTGCATAAATCAGTGCACACACTGGAAAGTTCTTGTCGTTGTGCTGCTGGTAGTCTACAAAGACCATCTGAAATAAATAAGCTGAAATGTTTATATATCTTCTTGTTTGACATTAGATTATTTTGTTAAGGGTTTTTTTTACTTTTTTTTTTTTAAAGAATAGTTCAAATGGTGTTTATAGTTAAAAGCTGTGTGTTTATTGATTTTATTCTTTTAAGTTGCCAGTCTTCCACCTTGTGGCAGAAAAGAAGCTGAAATGTAAGTAAACTTTCCCATTTGTGAGACATGACCTGATACTGACCTCCATGTTCTGTGCAGCTTCCTCAGAATTCACAGCTCAGGTTTTTAAATGTTTATAATAGACTTGTTTTCCTAGAATTTAATCTTAAGAAAATAATCAGAAGTCAAGTGGCTGGTGGCAACTTTTAAAATGTACTTTCAAAATGGAACTTTTAATTTTTTTGTCTGGAGTAATCATGAGTGCGTCCTAAATATAACGTGAGCAACTGATTAGAAAATAGTCTCATCTTGAAAACGTAAATAAAAGCAGCCAGCCATTTGACATCTGGATGGATGTTAACACTGATGATAGATGATAAAACTGAACGTGAGACTCCGACTTTATTCCCTGGAGAGTAAAAGCTGTAAGAGATTACAGAGTATGTAATTACTCCAGAAGAGAGTATGTTTACCTATTTAGGGGCTGTAACAGAAAATACATCTAATTATTCCAGCTACTATTAAAGTGCAGACTAGTGATTATTTATTCTGCAGACTCCCTAGAAGTTGCTTCTTAATAGTGCAATATAGTTTTCTAAGAATCAAGTTTGCCATGTCTTGAAACTGTCTTGAAAGTGCAGAATTTGAGAGCTTTATTTTTCTAGCTACTTTGTAGTGTTGCCACAAGTTCTCCTCAAAAATGTTTTCCAGGTGCAGTGACCTAAATGTAAATGTGCTTTGACTCTGTTTCCATGAGTCATTTACCAGCAGTTCTGACATACGTGTTCGTGGTTTCATCTGTAAGTTGAAACCAGCTTTACAGTTCTCATGGTGCTTTAATTACATCATGGTTGTAGATTTTCCTGTGTCAAAGTTACCGGGCTCTTCCCGGTAGTAATTTGCTCTGAACCTAATGAACTAATCTTCAAAGGTTGATTGTTAGGATGTTTGAGATGATCTGAGAGAAATTATTCAGCACCAAGAATCCTTTGCAGGTTACTCAATGAACAACATCCTGAGTAACACAGGAATTAAAATTCAAGTGGCCTTACTGGGTCTTTACAAGGCCAAAGTTTGTGTCAAGTATCTACTTGAAAAGGAAATGGGAATGAAAGAGCCGGAAAGTGGCTGTTGCTTGTGCATTTTAGTTAAGGTAGTGCTAGATCAAATCAATCTATATTTCAGATTACTGTAAAATTTAGATCAGT
Source organism: Falco biarmicus (assembly GCF_023638135.1). NCBI lineage: Eukaryota > Metazoa > Chordata > Aves > Falconiformes > Falconidae > Falco > Falco biarmicus. The sequence goes on from NC_079302.1 coordinate 16,735,391, forward strand.
TAAATTCTGAACAGGTTTGATTTTAATTCTTAGTGTATTTAGTGATTTCCCCGCCATGACCATTCTATCGATTTGTGGACTCCAAAAACTTCTAACAGAAGTGCGGTGCTTTTGTTAAGACACCTTGACCCGACAGTTCAATAGGCCTCTCTCTTGGCAGTAGCAAGCTTAAAAATTGCCTGTTCCTGTTTGCTCCTTCCTGTAGCAGTGTAACCAGCGGTGAACTTGGGCAGCTATGACATGGGGAGTTAGTTTGCTGTAAATGAATTGGTACAAGGTGATAGGATCCTGAAAATCACTTCTGGACACAAGTAAGGGAAGACAAGAAAGAAATCTTGGAGATCCTCCGTATAAAAACCATTTGGAGGAATGCTGTCTTTCTGGCTTCCTAGATGCATGAACAATGAGGCGCTGTGCCGTCTTCTAATGAGTCAGTGTGCTCAGACATTACTACTTGTCAGATGCTGAATGGCCTGAGCAGTGAATCTGCTTGCCATTTAGACTGATATGGGTATGTCTTGGTTCTGCTCTCCTGCTAGTGGTCCTTTGAAAGTTGTCTTTGAAATCCTTGATGGCTCTTGATATTTTAAACTTGCTGAATTGAACCTCCTCATCCTTCTTTAACTGAGTCCACCCTTCGTTTTTTATGACCCAGAGATCTGATGGCGAGTATGGCATTTATCAAATCCTGTCCCAACAGGCTATAGTGAAGTGGGAAGGGATGGAGACCGATAGTGCTTTAAAAAGGGTATTGCCTGCTGCTACAGCTGCTTTTTAAAGAAAAATAAAACCTCACAAACCTCATGAATTGAGCAGGTTGAGTTGGCAATACATCCCCCTAGCCCTCACTGAAGCTAGTTTCTGTGCAAATCATTCAAGAATCTAATGTTTGGATGTTAGACTAAATATATATATATTTTTTTTTTAAATTAAATCTTTCTGTATAATGAAGCCCTAGTTTCCCTAGTACAAAGCACCTGAGGAAGAAACTTCTCAGCTGTATGCAAGAGCTGGCTTGTAAGGAATGCATTTGTGTGGTGGTAGAGGAAGTCTAAGGAACCATGGGTACAGATTTGGTGAGTGTTTTGCTTATTTAGAATTAAAAAACCAAAACAAACTCTTGTATATAAAGCTACTTTTGTTTCTGTGTGAAGCAATGTTTGACTCTTGAGCTGAAATATCATTAAGCAATCAAATGTTTCTGAATAGCTATTAGAGAAAGTAATCGCTGCTCTCACCTGCATTTTCCCAGGTCTAAAGTTTATTTACTGAACCAGATTTAGTGACAGTGAAATCTGAAAATAAACCTGCTTCAAGTCACTTGTTTATGCTGCCTGCCAGTGTACCACAACAATGCCTGTTCTGAACGTGAAGTTCCCATCTTAAAAAAAATCCCAAAACAAATTCACCTTGCTGGTCTTTGTACAACAGGTTGTTGCACCTAGAGTATGAAGAAATATTTTTCTTACACCAATAACATTTGTTTTAGGTGAAATGTGCATTAATGGTTGCTGTTTGCATTGTCCTCCTTCTGTGGCCTGTTTCAAAACAAAACTGTTGTTCATTCTTAAAAGTAGAGGACTGATTAAGGCAGGTTTGGATTTTTTGCTTCTCTATAGTGGATCTTGAATCAAACTAATTTCTGGTTGCCTGGTAATCAGTAAGTATGAAAAGACCATTCTTAGAAAAATCAATGGCTAACCCAGTAGAAATCTTTCATACAGTCTTCCTTCAATGCTAGCTTGTTTGCTTGTGCTCGTCAAAATTTTTGACAGTGCAAGGGAGGAATAACTTACAAAATAATTCAATCTTTTCTACGAGATTTTTATTCATCTCAAAGCATGTCTTACTAAATCTATGTTATGATATCAACTATTATCCATCAAGATAACATCGTAAAGCAATCTAATTGCTGAAAACTTCACGTATCTCTGAGCTGGAGTGTGCGCCATCTAGTGATTTGCTTTTGTGCAGTGTCTAAGCTACATACTCCCAACTACAAAAGGTAGCTTGAAGGCTTCTGTTTTACCATGTTTTTATGCAGACAATAGCACCATCAGGTAGTAGTAACTTACCTGGTAATGCTGAGCTACTGTCTGCACTTACGCATCCCAAATCTCACAGATTTTGACTGTTCTGAAGGTATGGCTGAGAAAACTGAATTTTGTTGCCTAAAAAAAAAAGGTTAAGCAAAATCAGTAGGTTCAAAAGCCATGGGGTAAGAGTGGTACCAGCTATTAGGAAGAGGAGCCGGGGCAGTGGGTTGCCCTGGCATCTCCAGCTGTGCAGCCAGGCAGCCTTCACCTCCTCCAGCAAAACGGGCCAGAGACCACCCTGGCCAGCTCTCGTTGCCCTGGACCTGCTTTCCAACACAAAGTGCTTTAAATAAATACATTTAACAACTAAGTACTTCTGAATCCTTCAGAACGAGGTCACATGATGGTCAGTCAAAACCAGAACAAACTACTTAGGAGTGCAGGCAAATAAAGAAGTTGGGAATCTGGAAGCTGAAGGAAGGAAGCCAACTTTTGCAGTTACAGAGACCAGTGGTCTGGTACTTTTACTGTGCATGGATAGTCATATTTAAAAAAACAAACCAACCAAAAAAACCCCCTAAATCTTCAAATGGCATTACCGCACTTCATTTCTATTGAATGAAGTAGTGTTGTGGATTACAGTGGTGATTTTAAAGGAGTGTTTCTGAAGTAGAAGCAATAGAAAACAGTAAGTCACGAAGTAATGCTAGTCCTATAGTTTCTGTATTATGTACCTTTTTTCCACTTACCAACACTTAAAAAGCTGCCCACAAAAAACAGTAGTTGTGAAGTCTTACTGTATTTGTACATTTGGGAGAGTCTGAATGTTCTGATGCTGCCTAGTAAGGGAAGAGTACAATTAACAATTGTGATGAGCTGGTGCAATACTAAAAGGACATAAATTAGAACTGACGTTTACTTTTCTGATGTCACTATTACAGACTTACTTATTTTCATTTCTTGTTTTGTGTTCTCATCAGCATCTCTGGTTTTATACATTTTTTCCTACCTATGTGCCTCATCGGAAATCACAGCTGTCCTGTATCCTAAGCAGGTTGCTGGCATCGGTTAAGACTGAATTTTATGAGCTGGATGGATCACTGTTGAAGAACAGCAAGTATGCAGTTTTGATACAGTTGTGTTAGAAGCTAGCTAAGTTTCTTCCCTGTTCGATCCACATGGAAGAAAATTATCATAACAATACCAGTACAACCCACTGTTGTGTGGACATGCTAAAGCACTAGACAATCCTTATCCTGAAATTAATCACTTCCCAGCTGATTTCAGTTAATAATGTGTTGTACTGGAATGATGAAGGTGCAGTATGAACACAATTTTAACATTACTATATCAATAAAAATTCTTAGGTTTTATTGCAAAGGAGAGAGATCTTTGCTGTTGCAAATTTGAGGTTACTCATTTGCCTTACTCCAAGAATTACCACTAAAAGCCTGGTTCTGTTGAATTCAAGGGGAGGTTTCCTACTGATTTCAGTGAGATCAATTTTATCTGTTTTTTTCCTCTGATTTTTCAATCTTTTGATTTCAGAGTTTCAAAGACTTTCAACTTTTTTTTTTTTTTTTAAGCAAAACCTAATGTATATACATCAGTAGAGTGATTAGAACTATGCAGGCATCTTGCTCAGTTATAGACCACCCATTAACACTTAGTGACTTGTCTTCCAAGTTTGCTTAGAAGACAACAGTTAAACACAGCTGAAATGTCAGAAGCCATGCCAATCAACAGAGTAACTCTACACAGCTTGTGGATTCTTGGACTAGGGGGTGGGTGAAGGAGAAGGTGGTGCTAGAGGCCCTTCCTCCAGCTCCTGGTGAATGGCGAAGGACCTCCTGCACCACAGACTCCACCAGGGGTGGGATCCCAGGGACTAGAACCATGTTTGCCATCACGAACTAGATTAGCCGGTTGCCCACTGTTTGATCCACTGAGGTGAGGCAAACTCTTAAAACCTCCTTGGCCCGTATTTAATAGCATCGTGATGTCTGGTGGTACCAGGATGGGTTTTGATACTGGTCTTGTGAGCAATTAAAAACACCATCAGTTACTGCTGCAGCAGAACTCTGATTTCAGGATAGTAAGAAAGTAAAGCATTTCCCATCTTAGTCCCTCTCAGCTTTGGGATACTTATTACATCAGTCTGTTTGAAAATACCAGCTACTTGGAGGAAAATACACTCCGTTTCTCAGCATCAAGGAAAATAAAGGGAGGGCTATGTTCTTTACTCTGTATTTCTTTTACAATCACCATTGCAATCTAAATAAACTAATCTTCAAGAGGTCAAGTACTTCCCTAAGCTCAGTAAATTAATATTAAAAGCTAGAGCCTCGGGTAGTGAGTAATTTTTACTCCATTGGCTTCAGTATAATAGGGCTATGTTGATTTAACCAGGTGAACTTTGTCCACACACTTTTAAAATCGCTTTGTAACAGACTTCTAAAAATTTTTTTGTTAGTAATTCTGTGTTTCCTAGTGGATTCTCTTAAGAACTTCCTGTTCTAGAATTGTATTTTGATTTACATAAAAGCGTTTTCCCCTGCTAATGCACGTGGTCCATTTGTTCCTTACTGATTTTTCCAAAGAGAAGCATAGAATCGTTTAGGTTGGAAAAGACCTTTAAGATCATTGAGTCCAACCGTTAACCCAGCACTGCCAAGTCCACCACTTAACCATGTCCCTAAGTGCCACGTCTACACGTCTTTCAAATACCTCCAGGGATGGTGACTCAACCACTTCCCTGGGCAGCCTGTTCCAATGCTTGACAACCCTAGAAGTTTGGGGTTTTTTTTAGAAGTTTTCCCCAATACTCAATCTAAACCTCCGCGGTACAATTTGAGGCCACTCCCTCTTGTCCTATCACTTGTTAAAAGAAGTATTCTTTTCTTTCCAATATGCCCTCCGGGCTACTAAGAGGAAGATTATTGGAAGTGCAAATTGGAAACAGTTAGCTAAATAGTTTCATCATTCACTGTGAAAATAAAATGATCAGTACTCTTCTGTGTTCTTTAAATCAATAATATATTCCGTTTTGTTGCAAATTCCACCCACAGTGTTACCATATCTAACTGAGAAATGGCCTTCCTTTCATTTATTTTCTTCCCTTGCGTAACTTGTCAATTAATGAAAAGAAAGAGTGATCCTCAATAAGACCATTTAACAGTTTTGTAGGAAGTCACAGACCAGACCAGTCACTCAGTATTGTTAAGAGTAATTCAATTTCTAGAAGAAAATGTTCCATTTTTAATACAGTTCAACTTGATTATACAGAAAGATTTTAAACCAAGTCTGATCTATAGCCCTTAGTGCAGTCCAAATCACACCTGCAAGTACAGGTAAAAGGCTTAAGCAATTAGCCAGGCACTGATTTTTCAAGTCATAATGCGTGTTCTTGCTCTGGAGAAAGAACCTGAATCACGAGCAGGATAGGAGATGGAGGTATTTTTCTGATTCTTAATCCAAGAAATGGAACAAAACCTTCTAGAATTCTGCAGTCCTTCAGTTCCTCTAGAAGAGAGCATATTAACTCCTCAGTCAGATACTTTTTTGAACTGTTGATACTTCTCCTAATTTATTCTATTATTTCACGGTGCTGTGAGTTTGCATTGGGCTTGAAGTTTTCTTTGGAGAAATTACTGCTGTAGCATTAAGTCCCACTGATGAAACCTGGAATGCTAGCAAATACGGTCATCGTTCCAAGTCAGTTAAACTCTTGGGCAACTTTAAAAGAAATAACGAACAGGACAAGTGACCTGAATAGCTTTTCATTTCCCTAAAAAACCCCCAAACGTGTGGCATTTATTGCTTTATTTGCAGTAAAGCAGCAAATGATTCCCAAAAGATTGTTCAGTGCAAGCTACATAACAGCAGTGAAACTCTACCTTCTCTTTACCCTGATGCAATAAGATACTCCTGCATATAATAGCATAAACTTTACGGTCTTCAGCAGTTGATTCTAGTATTGCCCTGTAAATGAGGGTGACAGCAACGTAGCAGCTCGAAATAATGTCTCATTACATCCTTCCGAAGTATGTAGCACCTCGCACTTTGGGATTGTTCTTTTATTCGGTGTCTTTGAAATCATAAACGTACAGGAAATAGCAAATAATTTACTCAAGTTACTTGTCTCATTCGTTAAACTGATCAGTGGCCAAGAGAGTAGTGTGTGCATATGGGCACTGGTAAATAGGTGCTAAATCTCACCCAAAAGAACAACATAAAAAATGTTCTAATAAATACTTCCTACTGTAGTGTTCATTAAAGACAGCACTTTACTCCTGGCTTTCTGAATTATAATCATGAAACTAGTGAAGAAAAGAAGTTAAGGTTGTCTTGGTCACTGTTTCTGGCTATTTGAGGAACTGCAAAAAGGCAGAGTGGTAAAGCATGCTTTCCTAAATGCTGTCTGCTGTGGTATTGCAGGATGTCAAAGGCATATTTAAAAGGAGTGAATATATTTAAAAGTCTACCTGCTAATTTCAAAAGTACTGTGTACAGACTTTTAAAAGTATCGTGCTATTTAAGATCCTGTCTAACCCACAATATAGTCCACTGTATACTCACTTTCAAATTATTCCTAAGAATTTAAAAGAATAATTTCTGAGATTGTATTTCTGTTTTGCTTTCGTCATGTATATGTTTGGTCAGCAACCACCCTCTGAGTCCTATCTGACTCATTTATGGGAGCCACTGAAAATCTGAATATTGAAACATTTTGCAAATAAAATGATTCAGAAGTAACCTGCTGGGACCAAACAGTGTCATACATTTTACTAGTGTGAATAGTACAAGCATGCGTATACTGAAGGCAGATTCAACCCATGATGATTTACTAAGAGGAAATTGTAACCCCCCCATGTGAAAATTATACTTGAAGATTACTATGGTTTTCTATTTCTGCTGCTTTTAAAAATAGTGATCTTTCCCTATTTCATGATGATTCATGGCATTGGGTACTATGGCAATTTACATTGAAGCACACATCTGAATTGTACAAAACAGGCTTCTGTAATGCTCTATAACTCAGTTTGTAAATGGCACTGCAGGTAGATTTGGTATAAACACCTTACCTAAAAATACTTTGAATAAAAAATTGAAAAATAGTTTGAATTTTATTTTTTTTTTATTTTTATCATCTGTGTTGCATTCTGTTTTAACTAAAAATCCAAAAGTATTTATGATACAGTTATCCGATTCAATCTTTGGAAGATCAGATGTGTGTGTGTTTAATTCTCTCGTTTTATATATTCAATATATTATGTCCATATCATTGTAGAGCTGCTGGAATTTTTTCTAAGTGAGAGTTTGAAAATCATAATACTTGCTCATCTATGAAGAATGCTTTCACAGAAGCAAATGAAACCCTAGGGATTGCTGTATTCTAATTTGGACAGTGTCATTTCAGATGGACCTTCGATTAAGTGCTATGTTTTCACAATATCAAATATTTCCAGCTATCACATACGCATAGGAAATTTATTTTAGATCAATCTGTAAGTGCAAAGAGATAAGGTATTGAAATGGCAGGTTAAGTGCTATCACTTTTTGTCACCCAGAACAGAACCTTGCACTTGGGTAGTCGTGGAGTATGTCTCCCAGCAATGTCAGGTGCTCTCCAGTAAGGGGTGGTAGCATCTGCGTTGTGAAAATCAGCCCTGACTGTACTTCAGCTGCACAGCGCGCGAGAGAAAAATCAGCAGCAGAAACAGAAAAGGGGAAGTTATACGTAGCACATACAGGAGCCAATTAGCTGGACATTAATTTCCATATTTTGCTTTTTTCCTTTTACATCTGTTTTGCTAAAAATGTGTTATAGTAATTACCAGTGGTTTAAGAGTAATCTGCATAACAGCGTACATACAGCACTGAAGAGTGCTTTGGTACTGCTGCCATTAAAAAAAAACCCACAATGTCTGTCACACTGAATCATGCAGGAATTTCAGATCTTACTCTGGAATAGTAAATATTTGTGGGTACACAGAAATGATGTTAAGCAATCTATGTGGACTCTGAAGGTCCACAAAGTGTTGATGAAGTGGTAAATGGAGGCCATCTGTTCTGAAACGACTCCACTTATGATCTCAGCAGAACAATGCATTTTCCATTTCCTGCGATTTTTAGATCTTGTTATCTAATCCAGCTTTCAGCGAAGAGGAGGAATTCTTTTGGACAATCATTTTACTGGAAGATCCTTTTTCTCCTCTCTAAGAAATGGTCTGAATATCCTATGTGCTGCTTCCATCTGAACACTTGCATAATTTCCTAGTGCTTTTCAGATACACGGTATCTAAAATGGGAATGGGAAGACCTAGGTAAGATTAGGTAACTTGCTCAGGACTGGGCATAAAAGTGTCACAGGGCAGGGAACAGAGGAGCAGAGTCCAGTTTGCTTGCTGCCCACTCCTGCGCCTCAGGTATGTAACCACTTCTTCCCCGGCTGTATTGGTTATATACTTGTCCCAAATTGCTGAAACTGGATTTAAATTCCTTTCCAAGATCCCCAGCCCTAACACCCCCAAAGCATCCTAATGGCTGGGCAGTCTCAGGAAATATGTTTCCTATTTGCCCACCGATACTCAAACAGGAGCTTAAGGGTCCAACGAAGATGTCGTGCTTGTGGTGTGTGCACTGAACCGCTGCTCCCTCCGCGAGGGGCAATTCAAGCACATAGCTCGGGCCTACAGAGTATAGAAAATACCAGCTGGCTAGCAGTACGCAAATAAAAATTGTGTTTGGTTACTAATCCATTATTGCAGTAATGGTACAACCGTGGATGACTAACGCGTGGTGGTAGCTGCAGGCAGCTGGGCACACGCCTGCCTGCCACGGGCCGCACGCAGTCACCTGTGACTAACGCCTCCCTAGATAAACTTAATCCAAAAATCCACAGAAATCAGCATTTCGTTCTGTTGCCTGGAATGAGCTTTGCGTTGGATTTACATGCGGTAGATTCTGTCACCTGCAATGAGCTTTGCATCGGACTTAGGTGTGGTAGAGCTAGGCTTGGTCTGAATTAGTGGCCAGATGTTTGAGGCTTGACACACTGAGGACTCATTGCCAGCCCGGTGAAACTCACCCAAAACGTACCCAGAGGACTAAAGCAGTGAGTAAATGGAGGAGCGGGAAACGGGTGCTGTGGGATGGCCACAGCAGTGGCCTGCAAAGGTCACGTCCCTCATCCCTGCATGCAGCCTGGCTGTGGGGAAGTTCGGGGTCCTGCCACAGGCACTCCAGCTGTGGCTGGATTTTTGAAAGCTGCCTGTAAACTTTTGTATTTTTCAGGGTCCCGGGCAGAAGTTTGCTTCCACACCTCTACAGCGTGGATGCCGATGGCTAGTCACTCTCCTTGTGTGACGGGTCAGCGGGACACAAGGGTACCCCTCACACTCTGTGAGGGACGGGGCGCTGCAGACCCTGCTCGGAGGCCTTGAGGGGGGGTGGCTGAGGGGCTCCCCCTCACGCAGGGGTGTTAAATGCCGCTGACCGCGGCCGTCCCGTTATGCGCGCGTCCCCTCACGGCCCCTGAGGAGAAGGGGCGGTGGCCCCGCCAGGGGGCGGAAGGGGCGCTGCCGCCGCGCGCGTGTCCCGCCCGTCCCGCCCTCCCTGCGCCGGGGAGGCTCCGGCGGCCCCAGAGACACCTCAGGCGGCTGAGGCGGAGCGGCCGGTGCCAGCCCTGCCCCGCTGCTGCCCGCTCCTCTTCCGCCGGCCGCAGGTGAGAGACCGCACCGGGGGGTGAGGACTGGGCTGGGGTCGTTCGGGGGCCCCGCTCCGCGGAGCGCGAAACGAGGAGTCTACATGGTTACCGCCTGCCTCTCCTCGCACCGCTTGATGCGCTTGGAAGTTTGCGGGCTCGTAAGCCTTTCTCCCAAGTTTATTTCGCGTGGAAAAGGCGGATTTGGGAAGCTGCGAGGCCTGAAAACTGGCGTGTGTTTCTGCGCAGAGGATGAATGGAGAAGTTGCTGGCTGGGCTTGCCTTTGGCATAGGCATGCACTCAAAAGCCAAAGGCTGTCTATTCTTACAGAGCAGTTTAGATCCTTTTTTTTGGCTTGGGTTTTTTTTGTGGTGGGTTTTTTTGGGTTTTTTTTTGGTTTTTTTTGTTTTTTTGGTTTTTTTAGTTTGATACAGCTTTAGATTGATACAGCTGAAGGAGGTACTTTAATATCCAGGGGAAACTTGAAATATCTGTTAGAGGGTGGGTTAGTGTCTTTTTTTTTTTTTTTTTTTTTTTTTTTTACTGCTGAGTAGGTAAATTACTTCTAATCTCAGTAGGACCTGTCAGGGCATTTCTATAATGAGTATTCTGTGTTATTAAAGGGATTAAAATGCTTTATTACGTGTAGTATGGCATTTCATCCTTATGACTAGGATCTAACGTTTGCCAGTGGTGGTAAAGTGTGTCATGTCGCAGGAGCAGACCATCACCGATGACCCAGGACCATGCTAAAGTTGGTTGAACCTGAAACTTCGTTTATGACCAGTAATGCTGTGGTCAGCAGAAGTGCTGAAGACTCGCAAAGACACTTTGAAAGTGTTTTTGGACATGCAAAGTAAATAGGTGGTCTAATGTTTTAATTTGGTTTGGCATAGAAACCTGCTTTTCTCCTGTCAGTTGTGTTATATTTTATTTGTAGTGCTGTGTGCCTGATGGGCTTGGTTGTCACCCAAGACCATGCTGTGCAAATACAAGGTGGGGGGAAATCCATGTCAATGCGCCTAAAAGGTGTGGGTTTGATTCTGAGGTGCCTGTGATTTATTATAGGAAATCAAGTGTCCTCTGCTGGACACTGTAATACGAAAAATTCTTCATAATAGGAAATAGGATGTAACTGTATTGGCGTTAATGACATTAGTGCTTTGTGCTAAGATTCATGATGCAGGGGTGTCTTCTTTTGTTTGTTTGTGTTTCAAAGGGAGCTAGGAACCATAAAAGGAACTCTCCTTAAAATAAACAAACAAACAAACAAAAACCCCAGGAGATATTAACTTGTTTACTTTATGTCTACAAAGGAAAATTACCACAGAGAAATTCTACATCTATTACATATTTCGAGGATAAATAAGAATAATGTGGTGGTGCCATTTTTCAAAATATTATTGTTAAGCAAGCAGGATTCCAGGAGAGAAAGAGAAAGCTTCTGGGATGGTTTGATGATTGTGTCTAGGTCAGAAATAAATAAACCAGCAAACAGTGTTGTTGTGAGTGGTTGGGGACTTCTGTTTGTTTGTTTAGCTATCCTGACCTTTGTTAAATGTTAAAGTCCTGATCTGGAAGGTTTTATATGATGTGCTATAAGAAGAAGAAGAATGTGTTGCAGGCCTATGGTAAGACTCAGGATATAGTGTACTTATTGTATGTGTGTAGTATAGTAAATGAAGTACTTAAAAAAAAAAAAAAAAAAATCTTCATTGTAGCGGTTGACGTTAAAACCAGTATTTGCCGAAGTCACCAACACATTGACAGTTTTCCCCCTATCCAGAAATGTTGAATGGAAAATGAGGAGCATGTGGAATACCACTCTGAAAACAGTAAGCTGATACTGATTTCTAATGGCCATTATAGTGTGCTATTTCTGCTTCCAGGAGCCATTACTAACAGCAATTAGGGTCACTGGGGGTTCTTGTAGAGCAGCCATTAGCCTTTGTAATTTTTTTCTTAATGAAGCTAATGTCAACACCATTAAGAGTAAACATGAAAGATACTTCATTCCCTAACATATGTGGATATTTAAGTTCTTGTGGTTTGTGCTAAGTGAAAGAGCAGGTGCTGGCTGAGAGCTAATTAGTTTAGGTGTTAGCCTAGAGACAGATGATCATTGTCTTCTGTTAATGTGGGTGTTTGTGTAATTGCCAGTTGCTCTTAGATTAAAAAAGAAAAAGACAATACCCCCTGTGGAATTACAATAAAATCTTTAATTGGATTCTTAGATTTATTCTTGGGTTACATCTTTGACTTTGATTTAACATTACAGAGTTTATCAAAGTGACTCATTCTCTGATTTAAATTTATTATGAAGGCTGTGAAACCTGGGCTGAGATACTTCACCCAGTGATTGATCCCTCGGTCTCATGGTTTGTGTAGAAGCTACTTTTTATCTTTCTGGAAAAGGATTCAGTCTACCTGGGTTTTTTTGGTGTTTTGGATTAATGAAAAGTCATACTCAAGCTGCACTAAGCGTCTGTAGGGCTTCTGTATTGAAACATTTGGGACTTTTACTATAAAGAAATTATTTTTTGTGTAAATCAAAGATTGTTTCGTTATCATAAGAAATCAGCCTGGGAACTGAGGTTTGTAAGAGCAGATAGGCAATGGAATTAGTGTTGTCCTCTAGGTTACAAGGAGCTGCCTGCTTGGGTGCTGCTTTGACTGACTGAGGTGTGAGGATGGGTACTCGCTAGCAGTGAGCATGCGTTGGCTGCTGTCTGCTACTTGCTTTTCTCTGCTGTTCTTCCGGGCTGGATGTGGTGCTCTGTGTGAGAAGCACCTGTGTTCACAGGCAGTTCCAAAGATTTATGTATACTGTTAAAGTGGAGTTGCAGCCTTACTTAAACCAAAAAGGTCTTTCAGATGAAAACCAGGACCTGGCTGAGCCAAAGATCACTCTTCTCCTCTAAGCAGAGCCCAGGCAGTATTTGATTTCTTAATGCAGTCTCTTTAACGTGCCCTTTGAGGAGCTAACAGGTTCTTTCAGAGACTGAATACTGCGTAAATAGCAAGATAATCTATGAAAGGAGCACCTACAAAGTTTCAAGATGATTATTTGCTAAGCTGACACAGGATGTTACAGTGTGAAATAGTTTGTAACCACGGCACAGTTAGATCATCTTGTATTAGAACAAGGAAGTGCAACTTCTTCCTTAGATCATTATGGTATACTTCATAAATAGTCAATGTCTTGTGTTTGCTGAAAAATGTATTTTACTGTTTTCAAAATGTAAAATATAAAGACATTGATCTAGGATTTCCTTATACTCTTATTTAAAAAACCAACATTTTCACCTGGAAAAAAATGTTGTCTTAAAAAAGTTTTAGAGCACTTTTATCTCATAATAAAATAATTATCATTGTTATCTCCAGAGACTTGCAAATAGCTTTAACTATTGCTGTTGCTTGCCTTTTGCTTCTTATACTATCCTCTCTTCCTGAGCCACCTTGGGTAGGATCCAGGCTCTGTCTTGCAGCACCAAGCAGCAGGGTAGTCCATACATGCAGGTAGAGGAGCAAGCAATACATTCCATCTTTTCCTTGGAAGCGTTTTTCTTTGCTTAGTAAGTGTAACGTAGTGTATAGATGTTGTAATAAGATTTCCTGCATACTATGTGTAGGTTGCCACTGCTGTGTGTTATCTCTTCAGAATTAATAAAATTCAGGTGTAAAAGGTGAAATAATTTTTTCTAGGTTACTCAAACATAAATGGCAAAATTTAAGTAGATCATGGGGCTGCTGTTTGTTTTCTAATCAAGGCATTGCTTTACCTCAGTGGCTTGGAGTTGTGACCTGAGTTTGTATCAAAATGTATCCTTCAAACTTACTCATTTTGTGTAGTCTGTTTTCAGTAGCATTTTTATAAAAACCAAATAAACCTTCTCTTTTGTGGCAGTAAGGCTGCTGATTTGATCTTTACAGCACAGGCCCACAGCTCAGAGGTTTCAGGTCAGTCGGTGCTTTAAAGATGAAACAAAGTCAAAGCTGGCTCTTGTGTGCCACAGGGCTGCACATACTGCTTTTCCTCAGAGCTTCTACCACAGCTAATGGCCAAAATGTTCCTCCCTTTAACAGCTGTTCTGTAATCCTCATTTCAGCATGAAAAGTAACTTCTGGTCTGTAATTAGAGAGAAGGAACAAACAGGGTGTGTTAAACTTCTGTTTCTGGGCATAAAACTAAGTGAATAAGTAATGCATTCTAGGTAAAAACAGAAATAACAAAGATTACCAAGGACATAAGTAATGGCTAAGTCAGAGAAAGGTGACAAGTTTCTTTCAATGCAGCTGGCTGTTTCTGGCAGCTTCTCCCTGAAGTGCCCTGGTGCTATGTCTGTGTTCGCTGTAGTCTATGTGTGTTTGCTTTGCTCAGGTAGCTTGCAGGGCCTCCTGGTAGAGATAATTGAACGAGATAATTTTCAGACTCATTCTCCTGTATCCTGCATCACAGTTTGTTTAAGAGTAGTGATAGGGCTCTGTACCATCTTCTGTTCTAAGTGATGCAGAAACAAGTATTGTTTGACATGTGAGTTGTCATCCAGCCCACAACAACAGGAGTGTGTTTTTCTGAGATGCTCAGCAAGTATAGTAATAAATTTATTTATTTATTTATTTATTAATGCTGCCTTGTAAATGGCTGGTTACAAAGCCGCAAGCACACTCTTGTAATATAATCAATATGAATATGTTTTAAAAGGACTTTAAGCTGTAAGGTCTTAAGTGTGCATGCTTTATTTCAAGGAAGGAGACAATATAGTAAGTGTTTTGTAGGTAGATAATTGTAGAAATAGTTTACGTGTGACTGTATAACTTTGTTTTTAATTTGTTACTTTTCACTCTGAAGTTTTGTTCTGACTAATAATGACTAGTTAGCATTTCAATGAGTTGAACAAAATATTTCAGTAAGAAATACACTTTTCATTTGTAATATAGCCTGGGTTTCAGTCATTTACTTAATGTCCAATCTGTGATGTTTTCTGCTTTATTCATTTATATAAAAATAAAATGCATTCATACTAAGAGGTTCTTCTAAAGAACTAGTTGATGATCAAACCACTTAGCAGTGACTAATTCTTACTCAGATACTGTTTTCCATCCAAGCTACCAAAATGGTGAGGAAACAAGGGTGCCAATAGAATGACAAAGCACATGGAAGGGCTGGGTAATGAGTGTGGCTGGGAAGAAGCTGTCAGAGCTCCCCGAGGTTTATTCAAAGTCAGCTGATATTAATGGAAATGGGCAATAAAACTCTGATAATTTAAATGCCAGATATTCTTAGCACCTGGCTCACGTCAACCTGAGTCTATCTGTTATGGTATTTCAGGTAGGACCTGCTTGCTGGAAAGAGCTTAAACTTAGTCAGGCTGTGGGGGAAAAAAACCAGACCAGGTCAAGTTGAGAGAGGATGAACTTTGTACTGGGGCTTTTCTGTGTGTCTCTGTCTTTTTCTTTGTTATTGCTACTGAGCGTATGTGGGACTAAATCAAAAAATAAATTCCAGTAGCAGAACAGAATTTTGGTTTCAGTTTCCTCATTTGAAAGGAAGTTGGGGTACGGCTAGCAAAACTTCCTCGCTTCCTGATGCTTTCTGCCTGATCTTCTACTCCTGCTTTGCTGGTGGTTTCAGCCTGCTGCCATGCAGGCGGATGTCGTTTCAATGCCAAGGAAACAAACATATATGTATATTTGTGAGATGCTCATTTGTTGGAGTAAACTAAAATAAATTACAGAAGACATGAGAAATGTATGTAGTTATTACTAGTACATTTTAATCAGGAACTGGGTTTTGAGGTTAAAATGCTTTAAAAAAATCTTATCATGGATAAAGCCAATGAAACAATTCTGATACTTTAATTGTGCAAGTTCTTACTGTCTTGCTTATTCTATGTGTAGCCCATATCCTAGTGTATGTAGGCCCTGTGCAGATTATTAGAGGACAGGAGAAAAATAAAGGCAAAGACTGCTTCTGTAGTTTTGTAACTTCTAGGTTTTCAGCCTGATTTACTTCAGTCTGCCATCAGAAGGGAGGGTGGCGTGAGCCTTTTCCCTTGTGTTGGGTCAGAGGTTCTGCTCACGAGGGGGAAAACAAGCAGGTGTGTCTGGTGGGCTAAAGCTGTGATCCTGAGGTGCACCCCATGTCCATGCTTGGTGATGGTCAGCACCAGGCAGCTGGGAGCAAAGGTGCCTCCTTGCTTTGACTGCCTGGCTGTATGTCTGTTTGACTGTATGGCTGAAGCTTGATGGAGCCTGGCTGGGCATTTAATGATGGCTATATAAAATATTTTTTTTCTAGAAATATTCTCACCTGACTTTGCATATAAACACGGGAGTAAATGCAATGAAGGGTGTGATTTTTATGGTGTAGCTAGGCTGGCTCAATGAGCAGCTGTTGCTAAAAGTGGGCAGCGCTGCTCGCTTCCTGCCCCTGTGCTCCCAGCCCTCCCTGAAGTCAGCACTCGTGCTCATCTGACCTGTTGGTGAGCTGATTCATGGAACTAAAAGGGCAAAAAGCTATTATTTTTAATAGAATAAACATTTTTTAAAGTGTGTTTTTTCAAATATTTTGTTTTTCCTGTAGGAGCAGAACAGCCAGGCTAGAGGAAGTGGCAAGAACAAATTGTTGAACTTCTGGAGGGACAGGCGGGGACGGTTCCCTTCTCTTCAGCAGTGGCTGTACTGTAAAGCTGTGCTCCTAGTTCAAGTATACTTCTGCAGACACTAGAAAAGTGACCTGGACTGTGTTTTGATTTGAGGTATTGCCAATTGAATCGTTAGCCCAATTTCAGTACTACTTAAAGAGCTCTGTTCCTCTGCTTTACTTATGCAGAGGAAATGAATGTGAAAATATTTCACTGTAGTACTTTTTAGAAATCACCTATAGTTGTGGGTTTGGTTGTGTGGTGGGTTTTTTGGGTTTTTTTGGTTTGTTGGGGTTTTTTTGCAAGTTCCTGAGGAGTATCCTGTTTTGGATTTAGTAGTTCTTACTTTTTATTTTTAGTCTGCTAATTGTAATGCAGTAACAATCACAAGCCCCCCCACTCCCTTTTTCCTCAGGATACTACACTTTTAAAACAAGACCAAAGATGCATGAAGTTCTGAGAAAATGAGAATTTAATCTGATAACAGTATAAATGCCATGTTTAGCTTTCAAATAAATAGGAAAAAATACCAGTATAGTTACTCTATAAAAAAAAAAATGTGATGCAGTTCTTGCAGTGCCACAATAGGCAAAATTCCACACAGGCAGGTTTATTTTCCTTGGTAAGCTGATGTGTTGATTACTTGCATGTTCAGAGCTCACTTGCAGAGCTGTAGAACATGATTTAGTGACACAGATTGTCAGCGTGAGCAGAACTGCATATGAGTGTTAATTGCTTCTGGTCAGGTGCAGACCAATTAACAGTGTTGGTAGATAAGGCAGATTACACTGCAATTCGTGAATAACATACTGGAAGAATAAAGTGGGAAATTTTGTTTTTCAAGGTTCTGGGCAGATTTAGGCAAAAGTTAGTTGTTGTTCTTTTCTTATTATATTGGCTGTGTGTTCCATAATTGTTTATCAAGGACATTTACACAGGGAATTTATATATAGTTGTAGCTAAACAAGTTTACCAGAGAAGTGTTAAACACTTGTTTTACATGTTGAATTAATTTGTCCTACATTTATGCAGGCTGTTGTATTAAGAAATGCATTCTGCTGTACTTATTTTGAACTGCATTGAAATACGGGTGATCATCAGTGATGGTTAGGCTTTTCTTGGAGTTGTCTCCGCTGCCAATAAAAATATGTATATGTATATATAAAGATACGTATACATGTAAATGTATAAATAAAGAAAACTAACTAAAGTGTTATTTCTGGAGGCTTCAGAATCTAAAAGGTACTGTGCTTGTTTCTTTTTATCTTTCTGGATGGCTTCTCATTATGTTTTGTGTATCAGTACCCCAGGCATCATCCTCTGGGCTTGTTCATTTACAGATGGGTTTAAGAAGCACTTGCCAAAAAAACCCGTAACAACCAAACTTAATGACTTGCTGGTACATCTGAGCAGTGTTGGCTGTAGAAAGTATGGGGAAGCTGGGAATCAGTTAATTTGCTTTCTCATTTAAATCAAGGCAAGGAGTGAGGCAGCACTTCTGCAGTGCAGTGTATTCAGCGTAGCTTTCAGCATGCTGAATATCATAGTGTTAAGTTGGAGTAGCTGTAAAGAGAGTGAGGTGTTGCAGTTCTTACATGCTGTAACAACATTCTCACTAGAAACAGAGGGGCTTTCAAGAGGGGAAACAAGTGAGGTGGTGGGGGAGGAGGAAGGATTTCTTTTAACTGTGGCACTGCCCTCACAGAACTGGGATAACTGTAGGTTGCACGCAGGGGAGACCTAATTATTTTGTATTGTAATACTATAGTGGTCCTGAGAAAAACTTGCCCCAACCCACAGTCAGGCTAGGTAAGTGATGACGTTGAGGTGGGGACTCTGGAGGTACCAAAAAGGGGAAGGCAGTGTATGCCTTCTGGAAACCTGGTGTGTTTTAAAAGCACTTTTGCATGCAGCTACATAACACATTGGAGATAAAGTTGTCCAGAAATACATTTTAGTTGCTGTGACTTGAACTCCGCTCTAGGAGCAGTGGCCCAGCAGTGGACAGGGGAAGCGTGCAAACTCTGAAAGGGGAACAATTACATCTCTCTTTTCGGTGTGGTGCTTGAATTTTAGTAAATTCTCTTCCTGCATGCTGGTTAGAGGTGCTATCTCCCTGATTCATGCCTTCTCTGCAAGACACCAGCTAGCTGTATTTGTGTCCACCCCATATGAGAGTGCTTTAAGCACCTTGGGGTTCTACATGCTGTCTCTTGGGGCTTGCTCACTGAGTCTGAACCTTGGGAACAACTGTTCTGGGCCTTAAAACCACTGCTGGCTGACTGCATCTGCCTGAAGTAGGCTTCTTCACGGTCTCATCAGCTAGGAAAACTTAACTCTTGGAGGCATAAAATAGCTGGCAAAGACACATAGGTAGTTGTGGGGGGGAATTTTTAAAGCAGGTTTCCAGGTGATGCTGGAGATTGCTGGTCAGTGCAAAAGAAACTATGCTGCATGCTTTTCCCTGAATCTCCCTTCTTTGGAGTGTTCTTTGGGATTTGGTCGATGCTGTCCAGAGTTCCTGTGTTCCCATTCCTGTACTTGATGCTCCCAGCACAGGCTTCTCTTTGCTTTGTGAGAAAGATCCAAGCAGACTTTGATTCTCTTGCTGTTCCTTCTGCTGCTGTGTGACCCTCTGGTCAGCTGCAAACCCTTGGGTGGTCTGTTGCATGGTTACCACACAATTTGAGTTCAGACCTGAAAAACTGGTTTTTATAGGTATTAACCACCTGTTCTGCTAGAGAACAGCCCAGGTAATTGTGGATGTTCTTTAATGATGTCTTGTTCAGCAGTGGAGGCTGAGTGCCACTCCTCCACCCTTGCAATGCCATACAGCCAGCCCTTCCTAACTGTATTCCCCTTCTTGAACAAAAAAATGTTATGTTTAAAGGGCCTTAGTAATGTCCAGCTGAACTTCAGAAAATGTTTGTAGGTTCTTGTGATAGTCATAAGGAATTTGTGGTAGTAGAGCAGAGCTGCTTACAAGAGTATTGTTTCCTCGCCCACTCCAGAAGCATATGCAGTCAGGCTACGTGTATATCTTCTAACACAAACATATTCTTACATCAGGGGAGTCACTGGGTAATTATGGCCATGCTAGTTCTTAGACTATAATTGGGCAGGTAACAAGTCTGCATTCTAACCTAAGAGGATGACTGCACAAAATGTTGCCAGGGAACAAGCTAAAATGCCTTAATTATTACCGGTCTATAATGCTGTCCTCCATAAGGTAGATGTGAGAGAGGTTATTCTACTTTCCTTTACAGAGGGCTATGAGTTTGTACGTTGGCAGTTACTATGGGAGATTTTACATGCTATTAATCCTCATGTGTTAATCAATCTCCTGATAACTTGTGTAACAAGGTAGTTAGTGGCTACCATAGTAGCCTTAAAAAAAACAAAATCTTTAAAATATGGGTAATTTGGATAAATTATATTGTATGCCTTTTGGAAATAATATGGGTGTCAGAATGATCCCAAGGTGTAGTTTTATGTAGTTCTAATCTGCATGGGATGTTTACATGTATTTCCATAAGCTATTAATTCATTATTATTAATTCTTTTCTATGTTGATTTATAACTAACAGGATGGGAAGGTAGGCAACAGTGATTTTTAGCCACCTGCACTTTCTCTGTTTAAAAAAACAAAACCCCAAGCCTTTTCTTACAAGGTAGTAACCTGGCAAGGGACTACCTTCTTTGCAATATTGCCAAACATCATAGCTTTTGGTTATGAGTTGTCTTTTCTTTTTTTTTTCTTTTTTTTTAAAAAGCCATTTTAAAACCGTAACACTCATCTTTCACTTGCCTTATGAACTTTGATCTAGTTTTGGCCTAAGCGGAATTTTTCTCTGTGGTTAAGTGCTAAAAGCTTTGTTTAAAACACGATTTTGTGACGTGGTGTCTGCTAAAAATGTCTCCTATCACTAATATTCTGATAGAGCACTAATCTTATGAGCCAACAGGCTAAATCATTCTTTTAAATTTCTTCCTGTCTTAATTAAGAAGTCGGAAAACCTTTAAGCACATTCCTTGGGCCTATGACTTACATTTATACACATATTTCCCTATAATGTAATATTAATTTTAGATTCCAAGCACACTAAATGAAGGAATGTATGGCTAAGATTGTATGCTGTGCTTCTGGAATATGCCATATGTTTTTTTATTGAGGCATTTACCTTGGGTTTGTACTTTACTATAGCTTGTTTGTGCAAGAGACTAATTTCTGATCAAGAACTAGAGGTACAGCCTTCACAAAGTAGGAGTATTGACACAAACGTCTACTTTTATTGATAACCTTCCCTGGATTTTCTTTTGTTTGACTTCTGCCAGGATGAGAATATACCTTTTCTTATTTGAGATTTCATGACCTGGATTTACCATGCAGTTTGAGTTCCTTGATGCATCATTCACGGAATTGTCCTTATTCCTTAGACTGACCTCCTCTTGATCGTTTCTGTAGGGTGATAAAAGAAGGGCAAACTGGGCAAGTCACTCAAGTGCTTGGAAGGGGAGCAGTCATAAGGCCAAGTACTGCTCCCTGTCTGTAAGGGGGGAGGATCAGACCTCTGTTCTGGTCTGGCTTGGCTCTGGGGAGGTCGCTTACGGCCGTGATCAGAGTTCCTTGGGAGTTGGGAGGACTCCACCCGAGTGCTGCAGTCTGCCTTCATGGTATAAACTGCAGGAAGAAACGTCAAAATTGCACACACATGCAGCAGTACTTAATTCAGCATTTTTTTCCTCACAGTTACAACTTGCATGTTGCTTTTCATTTAAATGGTAGGTTTCTAAACATGTTTTTGCGCTAGCTTCCAGGTTTCATCTCAGCCAAGGGAGGAAACTTTAGGGGAAGTTTATAATCAGCCAACACTTAAAAGAATCGATACATTGATTATGTTTGCTGTCATGAATATAACTTTATGCAGATCTTAATATCTATTTATTGTGGGTGACATGAATCCTTGCTTTATGCTCACAGTACAGATTTATTTCCAGCAGTGATATTGATAAAGCAGACATCTAATACTCATGGTACCTGTAAAATATCTCCTGTACTTGGAATGCTTGATTTGCACCTTTTGATTTTACTTTATTTTACTTCTTTTGTGTGTCATCCTGTCAGAGAATTCAGGATTTCATAAATCAGTGTTTTGGGTGGAGAGTTCAGTGAATGTTAAGTTTCTATGTTCGTTGTCCCTAGCTGTAGTCTAAATATAAAAAGTTTTTCTTAATGCTTTCTTAATTTGTGCTTGATATCTGCTACTGACAGTATACGGTTTGTTTCCCAATGGGACACTTTTTACTTTCACTCCACTGATTTTTTTGGAATGTCACTTCAACTGCTAGTACTTTTCTTGCCAATCAGCTACGTCTCTCACACACACTGTCTAAAGCTAAGAGTTTGTGTGAAAGAGTCTTTTCTGTGCTTGTCACTGAGCATATTCAAGCAGTTATATCTTTTTTGTAAAAACACTGTTAACAATAATGTTTTGACTGTTTGCTTGTATTTAATATCAGTTTATTTTCTCATCTGTTTTTTGTGCCTGTATATGCTTATATGTATACTTAACAAAGAGATGGTGATGGAATTGTTGGTATAGTCCAACATATGTGTGCCTGAATACATATATCATTAAACAGTAACTGTCATTTTAAGGAACCGATTAGAATTTGTTAACAAAAATATGTACCAGACATCTTCATTTACATTTTGTCCTTTTCCTTCCTTATTTCTGACTTGTAGTGTCTGTATGCCTAGGCTTAACATGGTGATAAAGTAGTAAAAGTCTGGGTGTAAACCAGTGTTTTATGATTTAAATAAATGTTACAGCATTTTTATGTCTGTGTGTAATACATAGAGTAGCTAAAAATGTAGATGTGCCTGTTTTATGCCTGGTTGAGGTCACTGAAGGGTTACACATGGCTTATGTTTTTCCTTACCTTGAAACATTTGACTGTTAGCCCCTGGGTGAAGTGGGCTGACTCAGTGACAGATGTGAATCAAGGATTTGTCATATTGTGCATTATATTGTATTTCAGTGGTTTCTGCTTCATTTGTTAAAATTTTGCCTTTGAGATACTTTCTCTTTCAAGCATCTTGGTATTTCATAGTGAAAGTTTGTGGAAGTCAGTTAAATGACTTAATTTAAAACCAGCAGAAGCATCTGAGGGAAGTGTGTGTAAAAGCAGGGTTTGGATTTGTAAATATTTGGTGAGTATGTTACTTCAGAAACACTCTACGCACATGTAACTGTTTGTGGCTTTTTCTTTTCTTTCTCATTGGGAACTTGTATGTCTCTCTAGAATGGTAATTAAGTGCCAAAATACTTGGTTTTGAGATTTACTTAGGGAAGTTGTGTAAGATATATAAAATGTGTTATGAATTGCAAAGTGATCACAAAAATACTGATAGTTTTTCAGGTTTTGTGCTTAACTCCCTTTTGACTAAAAGCGTGAGCTAGGCTTTTTAAATAGTTCTTATCCTGAAACTCCTCAATTAACCCTCCCCGGTTTCCTACAGTTGAATACAGATACTTTTGGTGCACATCTGTGTATATCTTGCCATGCAAGAGTTCTAAGTTGGAAGTAAAGAGCATTTCTCCCCCCCTCCACCCCTGAAATTATTGTGTTTTTAGGCAGAAAACTTGAAGTGTGATTTAGTGGTGGAAGTATAAACCTGGCACACAAAAGATGTGAGCAGTGTTCACAGGGTGGTTCTAGCAGTTTGGACTTTTTTCTGGCTTTTTCTTTCTGCAAAATGTTGATAGAAGTAGGAGTACTTGAATGAAGTTTTATTTATTCATCTTGGCCAAAAGTGGAAGACAAAATCCCAGACAAAAGTGGAGAGTGTTCTGGACATTAAAAGTAATTTGGCTGCTGGAAGTTGCCCAAAGTACTGGCAATATGTTCTTGCTCTTACTGAAAAATAAAGTAGCAGCACACTCTCTCTCTCTCTTTTTACAATAAGTATACTTACATCCTGCTCAGCCGCCTGTTGTGAAAGTCATCACTGCTAATAGCACAGTGCCCCCGGGACTGCTGCAGGGCATTCACTGGCTCAAATACTGACTCAGAACCTAAATCGTTGACACTGCGATTATAATTACGACTTTCCTCCCTAATCTGGGAAAGCATCTTGGATTTCCTCATTCACAGTTCCAGTTTTCAGAGATGGAGTGAGCCAGTCTGTCTGGGGTGAGTCTTCCCTGCTTGTTTATTTTTATCTGTTCCTGTTCTTTAAACTCTTGGATATTTCCTGGATATTATGGACTGGGTACAACTAAACTATTAATAGCTTTTGTCAGGTGTTAAAATAGAGAATTACAGACCACCCTGACTACTTATTTAGCAAAGGAATTGAAAGGTCTGTTTTTCCTCCCGAGAAGTTGATCTTCTCTGTTGCTGGCTCTTGCCTAGCATCTCTCTGGGCTGTCCCTCATCCCAGGGCACGTGTGGGAGCACAGTTCCTTCCAACGATGGCTGCAGCAGCATTTTCAGGTTAAGGAGCACCTTGTTTTGCCTCTGCTCTGCAGTGGGCCACTCTCAGCTGTGCTGGCCGTGCTGCCCACGAAACTGCACTGCACACAATTAGTAACACCTGTCTGCCTCTTAGGCCAAAAGAAAGAAAACAACCACCCAGGAAACACAAATGATTATTCTTGAGCTGATCTGACTGTGTGTGGGCCTAGAGACAGCAGCATGCACATAATGAAAGAACAGTGTAATGTGGTGACAAGATGGGAGTGAGTGGTGGGGAGAAAGAGAGGAAGAGGAGGAGAAACTTGTTGAGCAAATACTACTGGTGGCACTCCCATTGCAGAACCATAGCCAAGACCTGTGGGTTTAGTTACTTGAAATGAGCAGCAAAAGTTTCCTATCTAAATGTCTGTTCATTAAACTGATTTGAACTGTGTGTTGGGAGAGTGGTGATTTACGAATAAACATGCATTTGCTGCAGTAGATATTTGTATTTGAATACATCCCCTGGTAGTGATAACCTCTCGCTTCACATGTAGGCCCTTCCCCATTATTTTAGGGTTTGTTTGCTTGAGCAGTAAGTTGTACTTTAGAAATAAGGAAGTGATGGTAATGATGCATGTGTCAGCTTGAACCGTATGTAAAAAAAAAAAAAAAATAGTGGTTGTGTTACAGCCATGTGAAAAGAATGAAAGGAACGTCATGATTTCATCCACTGTTCTGTCTTGCCATTGCCCAGAGCTACTGATTTCATTTGTTACTGAAAAAAAGCATTAAATGAAAGATCCCCCCGCTTCTGTAACCAAATTTACAGCACTGATTCGCTGTGTTCTTTTGTTAGCTTCCACGTCTTTCAGTGGGACTTAGACTGATGTTGTGCTATTCTTAACATCATTCATTCTTATTTAATTGCACATATATATATTTAATATAATAATATTACATAATAACTTTGATTTTCATTTTATGTGATATTTAAAGCCCAGCATTGTGCTTCCTGCCACAGCTGAACAGCTATTCTCCTCCAGGGATTATATCAGTTTCTAGAGGTACGAGATTAAAATCCAGCAAAAGATTGAAGTGCCAATGAGGATGTATACTGTAATGCATTGTTATAGTCCAGAATTATTTGTGTCATAAGCTTGGGGCTACTGTATTCTTAAAATGTCTTGTGAGTATTCATTTATCTTGCTGGCACCTATTGTGGGTGGGTGATGGTATTAAGCCAGTTCCTTTGGGAGAGAGAAAAAAGGCACGCCACACACTCGAAGCCAGCCAGCCAACAGGAAACTGCGGGAGAGCCAAAAGCTAGAAAATGGGTTTTGAGTTCTTTGCTTTAACCACAGTGGTCATCCTTCTCATACAGGGGCTAAGGGCTACAGAAGGTTGAGGATTTATATGCGTACAGGATGGAAAGATGGGATTATGAGTGAGAAAAAAACCTCTGGAATTTATTATGCTTTAACCACAGGATGTGGTTATCAAAAGAACTTTCCTGGGGTTTTGGCAGTATTTGGATCTCAGGCCTGCTCTTAAAATGTACCAAACAACTTCAGCGCAAGTTAAAAGTAATCAGAATTTGAAAAGCAGGGAAATGGCTGTGACACTAATTAAATGGGTAATTTGTGCTTCTACAGGAGCTCCCTGATCTATTGGGTAAGATTTGGTCAGTGAACTATCAAGCCTGGATTCTCTTCCCAGATCTGCTCCTGAGGTGCTTCATAGCATGGATTTTTGTCGAACGCTTTCCCTTTGTGTAACTACTTGCTGTCTCCTTGTGTTTCTGTGTAGAATGGGAAGTCTTTGAATTGTGGGTTACCTTTTAGGAAACTTGCCAGCAGGTCAGATCTTAGGGATATGGCTTAATTCCATTAGTAGTTTGTATTTTGTTGTAGTATAGTGTTCATGAAAACTTCTTATTTCCTTCTTCATCATCAAAAGATAAACTCTGGGATTTTTATGGATGTTGTATAGTTCAATTACATTTTCATGAAAGGATATTGCTTTTTCTCAGTTTTGAATTGTTACTTCCTAGCTTTTAATTTCTGAATTTCTGACATTTTTCATTTTGCCATTTGATCTGCTTACAGGTCAATAGCTGAAGTCCACTGTCGCATTATTAGTTTGGCACATTTTCTGTCTCCTTTGGCTGATCCTGTAGGGTTTCAACTCCATAGTGCTTTTCATTCTGTTTTGGTGTAAATCCCCATCGCTACCAGCGCTGTAAAGGTATACATGTAAACCTGATGGTAGTGTGAATGCGCTGAGAGCGAGCGAGCGAGCTTCAGATAGACCCATGCTGAGTTTTGCCAAATAGTTTCCACTGAAGCCAGATTGCTGCAGCTGCAACAGCGGAAACTGTGCATTCTTTGAAGCAGCCTTGTACTAATGATGTTTCTGTTGTTGCGTTTGCTTATCAAAAAAAGTTGCAATTTTAGATGTGAAATAGTTTAAATATGAACTACTGTTTCCTAAGTTGTTAATTAACTTCTTGTGCCAGGTGGAAAAACCCTGATTACTGAAACTGAAAGCCACTCCAGCAGTGCTACGTAACCTTTAGACCTGTCAGAGCAAGAAAGATCTTACCAGAAACTCTTGGAGACTTTCTTAGCAGTACTTTCTAAGATTGGCTCTGTGTATGTGTGTGTGCTGTTACTTCACCCACATTCAGAAAGTAGTTGCTGCATTAATTAAATGTTACTCCCAAGAGACCAGAAACCAGTCTTTGTGTAGAAATCCAGTTTTCTAGGGGTATGCAGAGGAGGATCTTATTTCATGTGAATTTATAAGACAGTGGCAGCCAGGTTCAAATGCAATAAGAGGTAAAATGAAGAAAGGAACTGAAGGCTGTTCAGTGGGCTGTAGTATGTACAGTCAGCATGCTCCTTCATGTTGTAGCTTAGGAATTTTAAAATCCCTTTTATGGGAGAAATCTATACACTCTCGACTTCTTGTGGTTTTTCAATGTAGTTTTGGAGGTGGTATATAGGAGAGGAAGCAGTGCCAGTTTTATCTAATATTGCTTGCTTTGTTCTGACATTTTGTTCCTGAGCATTTATATTGTTTCTACAATAAACTGTCTTGGACATCTCTGAATAAAGTAAACTTCAACCTAAGCATCAGTTCAGTTTATATTTCTTTATACTATCGTTTAGGATAACGTGGAAGTGATCTTTAGGAGAACTGTAACTATTAGCCCAGCAGTAAAGTAGGAAAGAAGCATCTTAGTGTTTATAATAGTTTGGGTTTGATTTATAAATGATTGTTTATTTAAAAAATAGATAATATGAAATACATTTTAAACATTTCTGAAAAAAACTGAGAGTTCTTAAATATGGACTATATGTAGCTGAGGGGGAAATAACTTTGGCGTGTTATAAAATGGTCTTTTAAGATACAGTTGTAGCGCAGTATGTTTATAATACAAATCACATTTTTGTTTTAAAATACTTTTGTTCAGTTAAAATTATTGTAATTAAATGTTTTTTGCAGATTTGATATAAAATACTTCCCAACCTATACCGGCTAGACATTATGCCACTGTATTTTGCCCAAAAAGACTTCAAATGAATGTCAGCATTTCAGTTCAGTTTATTAGTGAAGTCATTAAAAAATGATACAAAAGATTTCCTGTAAAAATATTTCACTTATCAGTGTAAATGTTATTAATTAGAACTAAATTAAGATACTTCTATAATTGTGGCTGTTCAGGATGAGCATTCAAATTAGGGCTTCAGCAGTATTGGTGTTGCTGTTATGCCTACTAGCAGAGTAAACTCTTGAGACTCGTGGCAACTTTATACTTTTAAGTTAATAAATAAACTAAGTAGATAACCAGAAAGCCTTGGTGCACTGCAGTGTTTCTTTACAGAGGTTTGTGGAGGTGTCCACTGAACTAGTCAGAAAGTCCAAGTAAGGATAGCATGAACATTTTTAGGAACAGTAGCCAAAGCTGTTATAATGAATGATTCAGCTTATGTTTAAAAAAATTTAAGCTACTGGTCAGAATACAAAGTGTTTCTCATAATTGGATCAGAAGAAAAAAGTGAAGGGGGCTGTTTTTTTGAAAAAGAAAAAGGAGTCAAAACTGATGTTTTGTTAACTTCTGTATAATTTCCATAACCACAGTGAAATCTGGATTTCCGCAGTTTATTTAATATGCTGGTGAATGATTAGTCAACAAATGTCTTGAATAAAACTGGGAAGAATCAAACAATTTTGCAAGTCTTTGCTCCAAACAAATGTTATATTCAGTGAAGTATGATAAATCTGAGATTTTATAATACAAAAATAATCCATCCTTCCATTCTGGAGTTTCTGTTATGTGGTATTTGTTGTTTCTTGAAGCTAATGAAGTATCTCTAAAATTAATCAAGAACTGTTGTCATGTCCTCCTCTTCTTGTGTGCTCTAATACCCTAGACCTAAAACAAAGGAAAAATCCTGAAAATAGTAATAAATGGAGCTGTTACTAAAGAGCTAAAGGAAGACCTTTTTTTAATACTCTAGGGTTTTTTTTCATCTTTGACCAGTTTTAACTTGATAAAGTTTAGATACTTGAAAATAAAAAAACCTCCCACGATAAAGCAGATCTGTGCTGCAGGTGCAGCATCGATCCACTGGCTCGATAGTAGGCAAATTACAATTTGGTAGGTGCGAAAAGCAACTGCTGTTACAGGAGCAAGGCGCTGTGCTCGTAATATAACTGGTTAAATGTTCTTCAGTCAAAATGAAAATGGCCTGCAAGCTGTTGCTAGGGAAATAGGTGCCTGTGGTTAGTGTTGAATGCAGAGAGGTTTGTCTGTCTTGCAGATCAAAAAATGGCTCAAAGTACTTAGGCTGCGTATCACTTTACTTCCGGAAACTTGCTGCTTATCAGCAGACTGGTCTCTGTGTCTCTGAGGAGCTTCAGTTACAAATATAGAAAGAATCTTTTTTTTTTTTTTTTTTTTTTTTTTTTTGTTACCCCACCCCACTACCCCTCCCCTACATTTTGATGTAAAGTATTTCTCTCACGTGTTATCTTTGTTTACAATGTTTGTGTATGACAGGAAGTATACTGTCCTCAGGACCTGATCCTGAGAACACTTCTGGGGGAGCAGCAGCTCAGTCCCTCTGCAACTAAGATGGATCTTGCATGTAACTGTTGTTCAGGGGCTCTGGTGAAAGTTGTGTTTTTAGGTACATCTTTAAAAAATAATTTTTTAAAAAATCAGTGGCACTGTGAATTTGGCATAATCCTTACTAAAAGCTAACTATGTACATTGCAATTATGGATTGCTACGATTAAGTACCTTCATAAACATTGAAAACAATTCTCAGTCCTTTAGCTCCTCTTCTAAAATCTCTGAAGAGTGTTGTTTCTGGGATGATTTTTAAGAACTGTCACAGCATATTTTTCTAAAAGGCATTATGAAACTTCTGGGACATGCTAACTATTTGGGCATCCTCATTTTCCCTATGAATACCAGTAAACTGTTGCCCAGTATTGCTGTCCATACAGCACTGGTCCTTTTCAAAGGAATATGAGGTCGTGTTGATTACCATGGACTCATCCTTAATACTGGATACATAACAAGGTGAAAGTAAAGCAGCAGCTTATTCGGGTGTTCCAGACTGAACATGTAACAGAGGTTAAACAAAGTCTTCTTTTTATCTGCTCTTAACACATGCACAGACACAGCAGATTTGTATCTGTCTTTTCAGATGAACTCTGCAAGATGTCTTACTGTTTTTTCCTCTCATCTATCTCCAAGGCTGCCAGAAGACTTTCTCAGGGTTTTGACCTTTTTCTTAAGAATCATCTCCAGTTTCCACCTAACTTTTATAAGTTCTGATGCCCGTTGAGCTTGGCTATGTGGAACTAACTCCTGGCCAAAAAGTAATGGGACTTGGTCACAACTGTCCCAGGGCTTAGGTATGAGCTGGACATTTAACCCACTGTGATGGAACAGAGTGCCTATTTTGAGTGGTGATTAAAGTAGTTTGTATATCCTAGCAAAAATTTAACAGAAAATGACTATAGGTTTATTTGAATTCTTTTTGCAATAAAATACTTTGCATCCGCTCTGATTTTGTGCCAGATTATTTGGCAGTTTCACTTGCCTTTCGGTTTCCAAAGTGGGTCTCTAGTGGTGGAGCTTTGGGGTGAACAACAAAATACATGTTGATATGTTCCCTTCCTAGCACAGCTATTTAAATTGCATCAGGTTTCCCACTGACGTCTTAATTCCAATTTCCTCCGAAGAGGCTCTGGGCCTCTCCTCCTCTGAGTCATTATTTCAGCACTACTGTATAACCGTTTGCTCCACTTGGTTCCTGTCCCTGGTGAGTGTGTACTGGATTCCAACAACCAGTAGTGAGCAGCCATGCCTCCTCCCAGGGCCTGGTACTTTGCTGCGGTATTGAACTTCTTTGGCATCTTGTCACATCCGATCAGTTGTTCCCATAATGCATATGAAGATGATAAAGAAGGAAGAGGAGGACAAAGCCAAAGGCTGTTCCTACTAGACAGCTGGTGCGCATCCTTGAGGATGATAACCTGACTGTGTCTTCTGATCATCTGCCTACCTGGAGATACAATTTTCTGTTCATGACATCCTAGACAAGCAAACCTACTAGGCAGAATCTCTTTAATTTCTACAGTAGTGGTAGGTGAGTTTTTATCCAGAACTGCAAGGTGTAGGGAGGGAATTTGGGTGTTTTTGTTTGTTTGGGTTTTTTTTAGCTGGTTTTCCTGCCACATTGTCGTATTTGCTGATCTGTGACTCAAAATCTCAAAAAATATTTTATGCTGGTTTGAATTATACATTGTTTTATTAAAGTTTTTCTTGGATTGTTTTTTTAATTGCTGATATTTGAACTTCTGCATAATAAAACTTACTGAAAAACTTAGGGCTTTCATTATCAAGAATGCTGTAAAAGTTAGTAAAATATTCTCTTACTTTTAGCAGAGTACCCTTTGCTGTCACAGAGGCCTTGCTTGAAAAGCATTGGGATCAGTTAGCATAAAAAAATACTCCTCATCAATCTTCAGCCTTCTTTTCAGACATTTCCATCTACCATTAAGTATTTCAATCAAGCTACATTCATGCTGCAGCTTGCCCCAGTATGGTTAAGTACTTTTTCTTCTATTGATTGTCTGGATAAAAGGTTCATAGTACGTGGAGACGGAGATTGAGTAATTTTTTCTTCCTTGAACAAAGAGGGGAAGAAATAGAAGCATTATTAAAGCTTGCAATGGTCCTTGGAGTAAAGATTTCCTGTCTTGTTGCAGGTTGGTGCATGTGATACTTCAAAAGATTTAGTGTCAAGGATCATACCTGAGTGGGCTGCGCTCACCCTACTGCAGGAATTCCAAAATGATCGCACAGACCATAGTGGAGTGGAGAAATACGAATTTTGCCGATGAATCCTGTGGCCTGCAATGGTGAGCAAGCAACAAGCATGTGGTTTTTATCAGTAGTCTCAGTGAGATTTAGAACCATAAAAGCCCAAAGTAATCTGTTATGCACAGTTCAACATTACAGTCCAGGTAAAAAGTGCTTTCTCAATGGCTGCACACAGCCCTGGGGATTGGTTTAGATACTGATCAGCGATAACCTTCACTAGGGTAGTGGCTGCATACTTTACTATTTTGGAAAGTTCTTCTGTGGACTTCATGTTGCTCTGAGGCAGTAACTGCATAGCTTTTTAGAAAAAGGGACTTTTGCCATACCCTGAAGTTTTGCTGTGACCACTGTATTATTTCAAGGTTTTGGTATTCGCTAGTTCTGTTTTAGCGGTAATGAACTGGACTTATATCAGCAGATCCAAAGGATAAAAATGCTTAAGGAGAATTTAATTTCAAAGTGTCTGCTTCATTTTGGCTGTTGCTAGGGGAGATACCCCTGTTCCCCTTGGCAAGTCAGTGCTTTACACGGTGTAGGTTTCCAGTAGCCTGTCGGAGTTGGGAATGGTAGGGCTGGTTGTCAAGCAAAGCTTTGAAAATGGTGAGATGAAAGATAAGATGAAACAAGAAGGATGACAGTGATTAGATCTGTGTTCAGACATTCCATTATCTTAATAGGCAATCAAAACTT
The DNA here is from genome assembly GCF_023638135.1 of Falco biarmicus. Taxonomy (NCBI): domain Eukaryota; kingdom Metazoa; phylum Chordata; class Aves; order Falconiformes; family Falconidae; genus Falco; species Falco biarmicus. The sequence goes on from NC_079302.1 coordinate 16,767,339, forward strand.
AGGGTGGAAATAATAAAAAAATAAAAATCCCGTGAGGCATGTTGGTTGTATGTAGAAAGCTCTCACTGCTTGTGCATGGCTTTGCTCTTTTTATGATCCAAGAGAGCTTACCCAGGTACTCATGAACACTTGGCTCATTTGGCATGTCATCTGGATCAGTGAAAAATACGTATACAACTCCTAACAGTTTTGAAGTATGTGTTGCTATCAAGTGGGACTGAAAACACGTGATTTCAGAGGTTTGCATCCCATTATTGTTGTTTTATTTCACAATGAGTCTGCAAAGGACCTATTTTGGAAAACTTTTAGAAAAGTATTGTGTGTATTTGATTGCTGTTGTGTCCTGAGGTAGGCTATGACTGTAGAAACAATGCTTTTATTAGAAGCATAGATATGTCTCCTTGGTGGTGTTTTTAATACTTAAGCTCCAAGGGAGGGAACTTCCTTATTGCAAGTGTTAGTTTTAGTTTTAGTTTTTTTGGCTGTGAAGTACGGATGTGGTGGTGTAACAAATGTTGCATGGTTGACATGTGAAGAAGTTTGGGGAACATTAAAATTCCCCTGTAATAAATAGTATATAGAAATAAGATTTTTAAAACACGTACTTGATAGGATTTACTCTTGAAGTACTAGTCATTAAGTAAAGGGGCGACTGGATTTAATCTGTCTCCTTCCATTCCCCCTTGATTCATAAATAGTATGAAGGCTTTGCTCTTGTGTTTTGGTTATGATGCTTGGCAAAACTGCTTTAAAAAAAATATTTGGTTCTTTAATAGAACGCTACACTGATAACAGAGTACAGTAGGAAGATAGTGCTGATTTATGCTTTGAGCAGCCTTAAAGGTCCTTTACCTGCTATTCAGTGACACGTTCTCAGTGTGTATGTCAGTGTTAGTTCATCTGAAAAATTAGACTGGAAAGAAACCAAAGTTGTTGATGTCAGTGCATTAGTTGAATTTCATCTGCCTGTATGTATTTCTTCTCACTTCAGTAGCGTGGAAGTATTGTAGACAGGAGAGAGAAGTTCGTGTCTTTGAGCCTCCTTCTCTGTTTTACTGGTTTTAGTTGGACTGAATCTAAATAGCAAACAATTTCTTATCTTGTTCAGGACAGGTTTTATCTTCTTCCCGCCCATAGCGTGGCCCTTATCCCTTGCCATATTATGATTGCACCTGTTCTGTGCAAATACACTATTTACCCTAGAGGTGGGAAAGATGCATTTCTGTGTTGAACTGTAACACTCCCCCTAAATAACGAAGTGAAACGGGAAGAATAAGAATAAGGTGTGATGCCCATTACAATCCTGTTCACAGTGATTTTTTTTGTTTTTTCTTTTTGAACATCTGTTGGAGTATTTAGCCATAGAAGAGCCCTTGTGCTCTGGCTTTGTCACATCAGCAGTCTGTGCTTCCTTGTTGCGATAGGAAAGCTGAGGCATATTTAAAATATGTGACAAGTGTAAGTGGAATATTGACTTTTGTAGTGGTAAGTTCATTTTTAAACCAGCTGAAGTCGGAAAATCTATCTGTAATGTGTGACAGGGAGTCTGGGAATAATGAAATAATTACACACCTTGGACTTTGAAAGATGCAAAGCACAGCTCAATTCCCTTCTGATGTGATGTATCATTTTACACCCTGGATTTTGCTGCTTATGAAAACCAGCATTATAAAAGGACTACTACCCCTCTACCTCCACCCCACTGAGCCAGGCCCAGCAGTTAGTTATAAGGCTTAATAGATTTTTTGGTTGAACCATCATGTGTTTGCACAATAAACTACCTTAGAACAGTAGTAAACCCTTGCACGTAACTCGGTTGCACCAATCTGGTTATACAGATTCTTCTTTCTTTTATACTCTAGTTTGTGAGCTGGTCTTAAATGACAAATCTTCAGTTTCCTGAGCCACCATCTGTCACCATTTCTCTGTCCTACCTGGATGGCTAGCATAGAGGTTTCTTTCCGTGACTGTAATCTCTTTCCTCAAAGCACATTCTGTAATAATAGTGGTATTAAAAAATAAGCAACAACCCCCCCAGTCCTAAAAGTGATATTCTTTGTATTCTTTTTCTTAGGCTGTGGACCTGTGAGAAGTGATGAGTCAGTTTAACAACTTGCTGCTGGCCTTGCTTTCCTATTTGTGGTTTGCCTTTCCTTTTCAGACACTGGGCTGGCTCATCTATACCTCTTCTCACTGTTGCAATCCACCACCCTGTCAGAGAAGGAACCTGCCAAAACCAACCTTTATATTGTTGTATGACTTCTTCCAAACTTCCCTTTGGAGCTTGGCGGGTGCAGGAGGTGGGTGCCTGGGCAGGCAGGCCATGCAGCTGGCATAGGACAGGGGGTCCGAGTGGGTGAGAACCCCCTCCTTTGGGTGATCTGACCTGGCTGTTGAGCTCAGTTGTTTTTCAAACCTCTGTTATTTCACATCTTCCATTTCTTCTAGTGACTGAAAAACAGTTTTCAAATTATGCAACTTGTTATTCCTATTTTAAAGGTTATTGTAGAACCGATACCTTGAGAAGAAGCAATCTATTGAAATAAGAATGAATAATAAGAGTTCAATTTCAACACTTTCTTTGCAGTATACCTAACACTATCATTGTCATGGCTCTCAGTGTTCAAAGGCACAGCCTAGGTGGTGTAGTGTTGTATTTTACGAATTGCTCTGACACATGGTGGGACTTCTTCTGCCTCCTGATTTTTTTATTTTTTTTTTTTGGCAGACTACTTTTTTGTATCGATTAGGCTTTTTAATGTAAATACAGTTTTGCATGATGATGTGTTGAAGTGGGTATGTTACTTTTTGTAAGAAAATAGAAGGTAAATAGAAGTAAGATTTTTCTGTATTGTAGAAGGAGCTCTTCAGAAATTAAATGTAATTAAGGAAGGTGAAATTTCACATGAAAACCTTCGAAATATATATATATATATAAGTTTACCTTTGCAAAGAAACTTACCTGTGCAAGTAATATTTACCACTGCTAGCAGATAGGTCATTAAAAATGCATCTGTTCGCCTTTAATATTTTCGTATGAGTAGAAAAAGCTAAGGTGACTGCAGGCTGGCATTTGAAAGCCAAGTCTAAAAGAAAGAAGTGTGGTCTCTAATGTGAACGGTATTTCTGTGTTGTATATTTGGATTGCTAATGTTCGTTTCCTAGACTGAATCGTTGTGGAGTCCACTAGACTAGAGAGATTCTTGCCTGAGATTCATAATAAATCTACTAATCTCCTTCGTTTATTCTACTGGATGTTCATAGATTTCTAATTCCCTTTTAATATCTGTTAATGGGTAATTATGGTCAGCAATCATTCTTGTCATGGAAATTGCTAAAGTAATTTTAGAAACACTGTTGTCATTTATGTGAAAGAAAAGGTAGAACGGAAATCATAACTGTACCCTCAGTCTTTGGTGCTGTAGTAGTTAAAGATGGAAAAACTGGTTCTGCTTGCTTTTGTGCAGCAGTTTTTGAGAGGAATAAGGCAACGTATATCACTTCACTTGGCTCTTACTATTGGGGTTTGTTCTAAAATTCCATGGGTGAGACTGCTTTTTAGCAAACAGGCAGCTTTAGGTGAGCAAGACTTGCGTCCTTGGCAAATGAACAGCTAAGTGGAAAAAATACTTTAAAAATTGTCCAGGCAGTTACTGTGGATGTGTTTGGGAATACATCAGTAGCTTTGAAGAACAGAACTGCAATGTACTCAGATCCCATTTGAAAGGCATTAACTTGGTCACTAGCTGCTGTAAATAGTTCTCCCAAGAGAGGGGACAAAGGACGTGGTCACTGGCCACCTGAGCATCCTGCTGTGTGAGCGAGTGGGCAGGAGGGTGCAGGTTTACTAGACCCGCTCCCCAGCCTGCAACCAAGCTAGCAAAAAAAGGCCAAATGCGGTGTGCCTGAAACAAATGCACCTGCATGTTGTGAGGGAAAACTGATGGGCCCCTGCTGCTTACTTAAGCTCTAGGTGGAAAGTGGATGACCAAGAGATAGTTGAGATGGATGTGTGTACAAAAAGAGCTCCTACCTTTGGCTCCAAGCAAGCTGTGAGGATTAGGGATGAGCTGCTGGATAGTGAACATTAGTGCTGGTTGAAAGAGCTGGGGCCCAGGGGCAAGACCCTTTAGTTATTACCAGACTCAAGCCAAATTTTAATGTCAATATACCTTGAGAGGCATCTTGAGAATCCTGGAGCTTTGCAGCATTTGCCCATTCAGTATTGTTTCAGAGAAATAAAACCTTTGTATCTAGAAGTTTCGAGGGGCTTAGGAAATGCAAGTATTTGAAATGTTTCTATTTCAAGTTGATAGAAAAATCAGCTTGACTTTTCCTGGCTGTTCTGTGCTTGTTTCATCTATGCTGGTTGGACTGTGCACAGGTAGGGCCGAGTGAATCACTGGGAGCAAAAATCACCTCCAACTTGCAAACACATTATTTTACAGATGGTCACCTGACCAGAGAATAAATCTGAGGTGCTAACGAAATTATTTGGGTAACCCTTGGCTATTAGAATGGAAAATACAGTGCTGGTGTTCCTTGGAAAGTAGCAATAGCCTATTTGGAATATCAGATGGAAGGAAGAATGATGCACTGTTTAATAACTAGCGATATTATGAAAGTATATTATGAAAATATGCCTGCAATGTAAGTGCATGGGGGGAAGGCTGTTAAGCAGGGGCATATTGCATGTTGTTTATGACAAGGCTGGAGATGAGAAATGGGGGAGTCCTTGCTGCTTTGGAGGCACGAGGAATCGTGTTCTTACCCCATCAGCTGATTTACCTCATCTGCCCTGAACTTTCTGCTTTGCCTCAGTAAAGAGTTGGTCGATGTGGTGCATGTTCCTAGATTTTTCTTGTGAAGAGACTTGCATTTTTGTAGCTACTTACCTTGGACAAACTGGAGGAAAAAAAAAAAAGGGGGGGGGGGGCTTCTCTGACTTTTGTCATATGACTTGTTAGTGTAGCCCATGATATCATGTTTCAGTTCTCTTTAAAACCCTCGCTCTCCATAGGCTCTGTAGTACGGTCATGTCTATTCTGCAACTGTTGAGTCCAGGCCAATTCTTAAGAAAACATTGTGTATTGACACAAAGCACTGTGGACAGTTTCAGCTAGCCTGGGAGAACAAAAGAGCTTCAGTCCAAGCTTAGCAGCGTAATGAACTGTTTGCTTTCATATTTTCTGTAACAAAATCCTATGGCTTTGTCAGTAGGAGACCGGAGAGTTTAGCAATGCTTGGAAATTCCTAGCTATGGGAAGGAAAGCATAGAGCAGTCAGAAATACTCAGATTTGTGGATGATAGAAACGCTGTCTTTTTTGCTCGCAAGTGAAAGGTGGCTGTGCATGTGCGCCAGGTCTTGCCCAGTACTTAGCTAGATAACTTTCTGTTGCTGAATCTGAATGCAACCTTGTTCTGTACCTGAAACAGAGTAGATTTGGAAGGCTGAAGCTATTCTGATTCACCTTCTGGAAGGAATCCTATTGTCCAATCTTTTATGCCTATCACATGTCTGGTGTTCTTACATATTCACTGGGCAAATTTCTTTTGTCTGACCAGATGTGTTTCACGGTAATTGGCATGCAGATGACTGTGGAGCCAGCCCAGATCTGAGTAAATCGTGTTTGTTTGTTTGTTTGGTAGATGTTCCTGTGGGTTTTCAGTGCCGTTTCCAACCCATACTGCTGGGGTTGTTTCTTATATATTAACCTGGTTGGCAGATTGCTCCTCCTTTCTAATTCTTTGAACACAGTGAAGGTTTCTAAAGAAATGAGGCGCTTTCTTGATAAACTGATGATCAGAGCTCCATGGTCTTATGGCAGCAGCCCACATCCAGTCCCCGTTTGGCTTGGTGTGTTTGCCACTGGTGCTGCTGGGAGTGCTGTTTGGTTTTTGTGGCCTGCTGCCATTTCAGGGTTACACCTCTCTTGTGGTGTCAGAATGGCAAATCTCTTAAGAAACAATGACCAAAAAAAGCAAAATACTCACGTGATCCTTAAATATGTAAAAAAAGAGTATGTTAAATGGATGCTTTTACTAGTGTGTGGTGCCATCTGTGAGACAAAATCTTTTTCTCTCTCAAGCTGGCCTTCTACATTTCCAGAAGGTTGCTGGAAAAAATTCAGAGAAGGGGAAGGGCACAAAAAGCGGTGGCTTTCAGCCAAGTCTGCTAAAATTTCTTACAAGACAACCTTTTTTTTTTTTTTTATGTTAATGGGAAGAGGGTAATACCCGTAATATCTTAAAAAAAAAAAAAAAAAAAAAAAAAAAAAAAGACATCAAAAAGCTGTTTAAGTGCTTGGAGTGGTTTTGGAGCTGAAATGCAATTCCTATACTGACATGTGCATGTGTGAATTTCTGTTTTTGATTGGAAGGTGATGACTGGCAATTCATTACATTTGTCACACAAAACCATGTTTATTTAACTAATGCATAATTGCACGATTCTCAGCTAATTTTGTGTGTTGCAAGTAACTTGCATTTTAAAACATGTACTGCAGAAGCACACATTGCTCTGTAGTAGTTTTTAAAAAGGGGGGTGGTAGTGGCAGTGGGACATGGGATGCAGATTGAAACTAGTTCAGGAGTTGAATTATACATCTCACAGTAGCATTTATGTAGTGTATTATAGATTCTTGGTAAATCAATATAGTATTGTTTGGGGGTTTCTTTACCTAACAGAGTTTTGAGAAGAAAATGCTGTGACCCAGGATTATTCATAATTACTTGTAATGTATATCTATGAAGATCAGTGGAGGAATACACAAATCAATAAAGGTAGCAATCTCTTTTTTTTATTAAAATGGATTAAACCATTGAACAGACATTTCTCTCCAACTCGGTGTCTTGTAAAACTCTCAAATAATATTCAGAGGTAGTTCTAAGCTGACATTTTTTTTATCTTTTGAACGTTAGATAACTGAACCACAGCCTCACAGTACAGTTCTGAAGAATAGAGATTGTCCCTGGTATTGTTTTTTCATTGACATAGAAGCATAAAATTACAGAAAGCAAGCCGTGCAATAATTTTTCTTGGAATTCAATATTAAGTAGCCCAAGACAGGATTAATTGTCTCTCATAATTGCAAATGTTTTACTGCTTAGCAATTAGTAGTTATTTTTAGACAATGGATTCGTTCCTGCTAACTGGAAAAATAAAGCTGCCTCTCAAAATAAATATTATCATAAAAATTACCCTCAAATTCTTATTTCTGCAGGTATATTAAGGAACTTTTTCATTGTTTTTATTCCGAAAATACACCTTTAGAGGGAACTGGGACAGCAAACCTGTTGTCTGTTATGTATAGTGGATCACATCAGGCAGAGTGTGTTCCTGCACTCCCACCCTCATGGTACAGGGATTCTTCAGGCTGTTTAGTGAGTTGTTTGCGCCTCTAGTGAATCACAGTTGTAACCTTCCCACTGTCTGTAGCTTGTCATCTTTGTAACGGAAAGATGAATTAAAATTACAATACTGGCCTCTGTGCACACCTTCTGTCAGTTCCCTCTTCGGAAGAACTGGCCTACACTCGAGTGAAGTAATTCTGCAGTCACCTGCATGACTTGGAAAATGCATGAATGTTTCAGTTTCATCTTGGCCTTGGCATCTTAAAGTATCAGTGATTTCTAAGATGCGTTCACACACCTTTGCAAGAGCATTGTTACGCACATGCAAATGGTATGAGTGCCAGAAGAATTTTTTCAGGTGGAAGATGGGAGGCCTTTTTATGGAGTAAAGCTCAGTAGTAACCAGTGCAGGTGAGATACTAGGTGTACCATTAACTATATATGGGAAAGATGTCTTAAATTTTAATTCAGGTTTTAATATGTGTGTTTATTCTGGGTGTTACTGAATAAAAGTGAGGCAATATGGTCTTTTCTCTTTTTATGATTAACCCGAGTTTGCAGTATACTCTAGGAAGAAGTTGTAGTTATTCATTTTGCTGCAAAAGTTCACTTTTTTTGTTTTGCTCTATCTCAGTATTGGTATATCTGTTTATGCCCACTTGGTCATTAATGATTGGGTGGTATGCTAGTGTTTGCCTCTATTTACAGAGACTAAATCACTCAGTGCGGTTTCTGAAACTTTTTCCTTAACAGCACTTTCGATTGTAGTGTGAATGTAGTCTAAACAGATGTGTGTGGTTAAGCATTTTGCCTTTTGAGAGTAACTGGCTAGGATTTGGCTTTTCTGCAAGTCTTTTGGTGGGTTCTTTCCCCCCAGAGCAATGGCCTTGGGCACCATGGTGATGGCAGTCAAGTGGCAAAGAAGCTGTTGTCCTGTTATCAAGTTTTAATAAGACTTCTTCTGAAATCCTGGTTTTCATGCTTCCCTCTGTCCCATTCCCCTGCTTTTTTTTTGTTGTATGTTTGTTGGCATTGAGTGAATTATATTCATGAATCTATTAAAAAAACATTGGTCATTAGTAATTAACAATACAGTTTATTCCTTAATGTTCATTGTTAACAGAACACATCTATTGCCTTGGAAACACTATTAAATAGAGTTGAACTAAATAGACAGAACTAGATGTCAAGTATCTTTTTTTTTTTTTCCCTTAAAAAAAAAGTTTATTGAATTTTGGCTTGGACAGCTGTAGTCTTTTCTCATTTTCTATGCTTTTTAATTAAAAAGTGAAAGAAATAAAAAAGGATTTCTTGAAGATGCATGTTTTGAAAAATATTACAATGTGTATTATGATTAAAGATTTTGTATGTATACGTACACACAGGTGGGTGCATCACTTCAGAAGAGTTGTTAATATTCAGTTACGCAACATGCTTATGGAAACTATGTCATTTGCTCAAAAGGAAATGAATTTAGTACATTGTTCATATGAAAATGTTTCAGTTAAAGAAAGGTGCAGCTGGCGCCTGCAGGGCAGCCGTTGGCAGCACTGCTGAGCCCTGCCTCTGTGGCCGCTGGCAGCACTGCCCATGCATGGAGCTGTGGGGCTGCCACCGGGCCAGCAAGAAACAGCTTTGCTTGCTGGTTAGAGCATGCAGATGGGAAGTTTAAGGAGTGTACCTTTTTTTTTTCCCCCTCCTTCTTCCTTGGGGAACGCTGTGTACACTTAAGTGAATATGTTAGTTTAATAATACTGTCTCTCTGCAGAGTTAATCCCAGGAAATGAGATTCAAGCTTATGGAAAGGAGTTAAGAGACTTGCAAAATAATAAATAATAAAAAACCAAAACCCGAGAAAACCAACAAACAAAAAACCTGCCAAAAACTCCTATCTGCACAGATACAAGTTGATCTAAAGGTTCAAGCATAGAGCTGGCGATGAATTGCCCATGGTTTTGGGGAGGCTAACTCTTTTGCTTCTGGTTGCATTGGAAATCCTGAAGTTAATGCTCATGAGAAGTAAAACTGGAGAGCGTGGGTTGCTTGGTGTGCCTAAAGATCGCAGAGGCAGCGGCAAAAAGACAGAACTTCTTGAAGCAGTAGCTTCAGCTGTGTCTTATTGTGTGCACTGGGAACTGAGAAAAACAGCAGCCAGCCTGGGAGAAAATGCCAGCTAAAGGTAAATACTTCTTCAATGAAAATGACGACTGCAGGCTATCAGACCCACTCTATGAGAAGTACCGCTACACAAGCCAGCAGCATCCACTGCTGCTACTGCTGCTCTTCATTGCAGTCATCTTCTGGACTACTCTTATTATAATCTTCTTTGTCATTGATGTGAGTATACTTTTTTCTTTGTGTTCAATGTTTTCAAAGATTATGAGGAATCACTGTAATGGCACGTAAAACATTTCCGGCTAAATAATTTTTTGAGCGACGTGGTATCGAAGTTGCAATGTTGAAAGAAATCAAGTAATTGTGTACATAACGCTCTGTATGTTTTTGAAGGGACAGGAAAGAGAGGAGAGAGTTGTCAGGCACAGGCACAGTTACTGTAAGGATTGTTCTTTCCTCTGTATACCTTATGAACAAATAATAATTATGCAAAATGGTAGCTAAGTTCTTGTTTCCTTCCTTGGCCCCTTTATTACTTACTACCGTAAGTTAAAACATCCTCCTTTTCTCTTATTTTCTTTTTTGTCATCTAAGAAGTGTGAATTAATACAGTAATTCATTGGTTATGAATTCATGAGGTGATTTTTTTATAAAAGGATTTGTAGATATTAATTTATATTCTTTTTTTGTCAATAATAAAACCACAACAGGAATCTCCCAGTATGATGGGTGATCCATTGAATCAATAGTTAGCAAAGAGCAGGGATCCTATAGGCATAGGAAAGCTGCGTCTTAAATAATTTTTTATTGTGTAGCGTAATATGATACTCTGTAAAGAAATTAGGTATTCTTCAAGCCAGCCCAGTTGACAGCTGGTAAAAAGGGGAGTTGATTTAAAGATAATGTTGTAGAAAGGTAGTAAGGAAGCTGTTATAATCCTTCATTGACTTCTAACACTGCTTTCCAAATACTGTGCTTTATGTGTCTCTTTTAGCAACAAATCTAATCTCACCAATTGCATTTGTATCCCTTTTAGCTTTAATTTCTTAAAAAAAGAAAGAAATAGCAACATTATTTGTATGTTACAAGTCATCTCCTGTAAAACTTAGGAAAAGAGCTGTTCTACTCCTTTTTAGCAAAGCTCAAACTCCTTAAATGCATTTCTTTGGGTACATCTACATTGTATAATGTATAGTTAGAACATGGCTTAAAAGACAAAACCAAAACCCACTAATTTGGGAAATAATTATGGAACTGGGGTAGACTGAGTATCTGTAATAGTATTTATTGTATTATCCGTATATGTGTGAATATCAGAAAGTGTTACTGCTGCCACAGCTAGACTACTTAGCAGCTCAGGTTAGCATATTTTAAAGCTATCTAAGCTGTTTCCAGGACGGTATAGGTGCATTTTCTGTTGGTGATTTTTTTTTTTTTTTTTTTTCCTAAAGCTGACGTTTAGACCAAGTGTAACACTTTGTTTTGCTTTTGCAGGAAGCACCTTATCATCTTGCCTTCATTATTGCAGTATGTGCTGCTCTTGTCATATTTGCAGTCATGTACTTACTTTTATGTATTGAATCCCTGTTTCGGAGATGGCTAACATTATTTGGAGTTACGATTTGGATTTGCTTCTTAATCATAGGATATGTATCACTTTTTGAAAAAGAAAATGATTATCAGTCGTGGGAACAGGTATGTATGTCTTGTTTGTTAAGATACGTAGAACTGGCAGTCAGTATATATGGATGTGTTTATGTACTTTATTTTTTCTGAATGTTCTAACTACATAATTATTTTCTTGAGGTTTAGGTTCAGTTTCCTAATTTTACTGGTTCATTATAGTAAATCTTGGTTTGTATTCTTTATTGTAGTAAAAATACAGTTCAGCTGACAATTAGATAACTGTATAAATCTATGCAAGAATTGCATCTTGAAATTGTAATTGAATTGTATTTTTATTTAAGATTTTTACTAAATCTTAATTATTATGAATTAATCTTTGAGAGAATTTTTCATTAATAATACTTGCTTGGTTAATTTATATGGGTCAAAGTGGTGTTCAAGAAGTGTATAAGGACTCTAGAGCTGGGTGTGCCCTAGGGAGCATGTTTTCAAATCAGTGGGAGAGGTGAAGTGAACAATAAGAATTAATGACACATCCTGGCATAGCTGGGTGTGGGTAAAATTCATTGCTTAGTATCTCTGATCAGAAGATGGGCGACTTCATGATGCCAAAAATATCATAATCTGTAGGAAACTCCTCCTAAGCTCTCATAATGTAAACAGAAGAATTTTTATTGAAATAAAAATTACTTTTTATCTTGTTTTACTGACTCTTCCCCTTCCCCTCTTTATTTCAAAAAAAGATAGATATAAATTATCAGTTAAACAACCAAAACCTGATTTGTATTGTGGCCTGGATCCAGCCCCATGTATTTAGAGTTGCTATTCAGTATTTTTTAACTTAAGGAAAAGGCTATTACCTTAGGGAAAAAATATTACTGTTCTTAACTGTAAGTACAAACGTGTAGGGAAGCAAGATTTGGTTTTGCTGCTTTCAGTGTTGCAAGCCAATGTCTTGTGTTCTTGTCATGTGATAATAGTAATGTTGGCTTAAAGCCTAAAATATGAGGAAACTCTAGATTTAAAAAGTAGTAGTGAACAAGTTAATTTCAGACTTTTATCTCAAGTTATGAATTTATCACTAATTAAAACTACTGTTTAAATGCAGGTAAATCCTTTGCTTGTCCATGCTTATAAAACTATTACACAGTGTTCAGAACACTGTGTGATAGGGGTTGTGCATATGGCAAAAAAGCATTTTTTTCAATTTTTTTTTTTTTAGCCCAGCTAAAATAATAAAGATTAACTGAAAAGATTACTTTTGTTGAATGAAAACTTTTCTTTGCTTGTTTGTTTGTTTATTGTTGCCCCAACCAAGCTATTTATTCTGACAAAAAAGTGCAGGCTGAGCCTTGAGACTTCCTCGAAGGAAGCTCATGTCTGGAACGGCACAAGTTGAGTTGCAGTGATGAGATGGCACTGAGCCAGGAGCGCGGCAATGTTTTCCTCTGATCAGGGTTATTAGTTTCCATATATATGAGCTAAACACTATGACAAATCTATAAATATGGATTCAAGTTTTATGTACTTTCCTTCTGATTCCTAGCAGCTTAGTTGGACCATTGTGTATTCCATAAAATTTGTGCAGCTAAATACGTAGTTAGTGGCAATAATGACTATTTTCTTGTGTCAGCACTAGGAAGTATTGATTGGTTTTTTAGTTTTTATCAAATGTGGAGTAAACATACACGTGTGATCAGGTGATGTTAAAATTGGAATAATACTTTGGAAAAGGTGAAAAATCTGATTCTTTTCAATATTGCTATCCTTGCAACACACTGTTCCTGCTACATGATGTATAAAGTGCATCTTCAGCTGTAATAGATAAATTAAGGATGAAGGGCAAGGACAACTGAAAAACTTAAAGGTGTTATGACATGTTAAACTGTCTTATCTATGAATCTATAGCCGCTAATTCCCTCAAAGCTTTTAGGACTACCACTGTCCTTATGGTTTTAATTGTGCTTTTGAAATGTCAGTATTTAATTGTTCAGCCTGAAAATGAGCAAGAATCCTGCTATTTTCCTCCCTGTTCTGTAGTGAATTTTGGGCAGGCGCCTAATAACATGGATGTGTAATACTTTTTTCTTTCTTCCCCCCCCCCCCCCCCCCCATGTCTCTCTCTCTTTCTTTCTTTCTTTCTTTCCAAAGGTGCCATTCTTTCTCTTCATAATCTTCACAGTTTATACCATGCTACCCTTTGGGATGCGAGGTGCTGTCATAATTAGCGTTATTTCTGCTCTCTCCCATATTATTGTTCTAAGCATTGTGGTAAGCATGACTTCTCAGGAAAATAAGGAATCCATTCTATTTCAGGTAAGGAACTACTACTTGGTTAAGTAATTAAATACCCTACTCATATTACTATTTGTTATTGGTATAACTATCCTGTTCAGATAAGTTCCAAACTTCCACATGGATGTTTAAATTCATGGATTTGGTGCTTGGGCCTGATGTGTTTTGCATGCTTTTCATAAAATCACAATTAATTTAATCTGTAATGCATTTTGGTTTTGTGACCAAAGTGGAAGAAGCAGACTTATTATTTAAATTTTTTAACTAAGTTACTCAAAATATGACAAACTTCATCGCAGTCATTCTTCCCGGTCAGTGCTGTTTCAGATGGGTCTATCTTACCTCATCTGGCACTGCCTTCAGGGCGGATCAAAAGGACTGTTGCTGCTCCGGGGAGCCAGCAGGGCCAGAGAGTGCTACTGGGTGCTTTCAGGGTTCCCAACACTTATTAATAGGGTGTGTTCAAAGTTGCATCCCAGCTCTTTTGATGCGGGTGTGTGTCAGACTTTACAAATTCATGCATCAGCATGCTGTGTGGACTGGTTCTCCCTAAGTCAAACAGTAACGCTTGCAAATAAATGTTAAATGATATAGCAGAGTTTTCCGTTTCATTATACTACTGTATGTTCCTACAGGAATGCCTGTGAAAGTTAGCTTCCACTTCCCAGGTATATCCTGGCTAATTCCAACAGTATAATTTGGTATGTGGCCGGGTAACAGAAAAATTGAACATGGCCTGGGACTGATTGTTTTTAAGGGACTAGTATGTGTATTAGTGAAGTACCAGTGACTGTTCTGCAGTAGGTAAATATTTTTCTTCTTGTGCAGCTGCTTGCCAATGCTGTCATTTTTCTTTGTGGTAACTTGATGGGTGCATTTCACAAACGCCAAATGCAGGTTGCTTCGTGGGATTTGTATAGATACACATTAAAGTGCATTCAGGTCCGAATGAAATTGAAGATTGAAAAGAGGCAACAAGTGAGTGAACTAATTCATGTTATGAATTACTTGTTTTAATTTCTAAAGTCTGTGTAATTTTTAAGGTTGGTGACTAATGCATGTTGAAAGGCTTAGTCCAATCTTTGTGATACCCACCTAGTGTCAAAAATAAAAGTTGTGCCATTTGTAACAAAAGAAGGAAGTTAAAGGGAGGAAGGTGTTCTCTGTGGCTTGTCTATATGAAAATCACACTATTTGTAACAGGGACGTAATTGCCAGTTATTTTAGTTATTTTTTTCTTAGTATAAAATGTTACTGGGACTGGTCCAAGGCAACTTAAAAGAACATGCCCTTAATGCCCTGAAAAATACTTGTAAGGTAATTTCAGCAGTTAGTTTCATGCTTCCCTTTTTCACTTTTTTTGTTTGTTTTGAATTCTAAAGTATTATTGTTCTTGTATTTTCTTGTCTCACAAGCTATTTTTCTTTTGCTAGAAGGAGAAAATTGCAGCCTAAGGGGGGAGAAAATCACATAATACATTGCAGTTTTTTTAGTATGCTATTATTTATTTCCATAAACTCTGGTGGTATTTAAAGAATAAGCAAGGAACATGAAATTCTTACTGAGGAAGGACTGTAAAGTATCAAAGCTGAAACTAGGTCGTCTTTCCTCTTTTATCCTGGTATAAGTAGGGTTAAGAACAGCAGCTCTAGAAAGCTGTCTACAGAGTTCTCTGCCTACCAGTTATTAGATGAAAGGAAGTGGCTGGAAAGTGACTGACTTGATCAAATGGAAAAGAAGAAAATGCCGCACTGCTAGCGCGATCTGTCCTCTGATGCTGATCTTGTGAGATGAGATGACAAATCTGCGTGAAAGTCCTGGCAGAATTTCCCTGTGCAGCAGCCAGGGAAGGATCTGATCAGCTTACACAGGCAGTATGTGCTCATTCTTTGGGTGATGTGGTAACTTGCAAGTTTGGATTTTTTAATGGTTGCTTGTTTGAAGTGTAGATGTGCTTAAGACTATGGACAGCTTTCTTTTCATCTGTGTTGTAATTTATTACACAATTTTGAGTCTCCTTTTTGCCACCCACTTTTTCTCTGTGAAAACCAGGCGAGAAATGCAGTTCAGGGTTCCTTGTCACTTCCTTGAGAACTGCGTAACGTCAGCCTCAGATGGCCCTGTTACATTCACTGGATCGGTTTAAATTGTTCCCCAAGGTTAACTCTCCTAGTTCTAAAACACTAGAGGAGGGGAAGGAGGTATTTCTGCTTCTGGGGGCAGTCTCAAACTAACTGCTCTCTGTACTTAGTGTAGGCTAGTACTTGATGGTCAAGAACTCCCTCTTCCTACTGTGCTCCCAAGGCATTTCCTTTTGGTAGCAGGCATTGCTTAAGCAGCCCTGGCAGCTTACTGCCATCTTCATGGGGCTGCATCAGCTATTCAGGAAAAGGGGACAAAGATTTGGTCTAAAGGGGCAGCATTTTACTCGGTTACACAATGTGTTGACTTTACTGGTGATGTCATCAGAAAAAGTTCCTGCTTGTAGCTGCTCCATGCAGCATTTCCTCTTCTGTGGTGACTATCTCTGGGGTGGTAGAGCCCTTCCTGGGTTAAAAGTACCGTATCTTTGTCTTCCTCTTCTGCCCAGCAACTTAGCAGGGTCGTCTCTGAATGACGGGCTTTTAAGTCAAAGCCAGTGTAAAACAGGACACTGAATAGTCAAACAATGTAAGTGGTTTTTGAAGAGTCTGTATTCTCAGTTCAAGAGACTTTATTTCAGTGGCATCAGTTCCTGGTTCATTTAAGCTGTAGCAGCACATTGTTGATGCTGTTGTGTCTGTTGCTGCTTTTCCAGTATTTAAGAATTCACAAGGGTTTTGAATACTGCGTAGATTGTTCGTTACAGAATATAAGCTTTTACCAGACGCTTTATCAGGCAGTGCTAACATAACACTGAGATTGGTGGACAAAATAAGTTGTCGTTTATCCAGAAATTGTAGTACTGAGTACTGAATTTCTGTGTTTTTCATGGTTACAAAGAGATGTCACATCTAGGTCACAAGGAAAAACAAACAAAAAAATATACGATGGCCTTACTTAACTGTAAAATTGGTGATTTTGAGAACAGAAATGTAAAAGTCTTTTCTGGAAAACCTGACATGCATTACTCAAAAAACTATTTGAATAAAGATGTTTGGTTTGTTGTTGTTTGGTTTTTTTAATTCCTTTTTGCAGTCACTAAAACTTACAATTTCAAATGTACTGTATTAAGAATTTTACATCGTTAGTTTTCCCCCCTCTCCTTTTAGGAAAATTTGCTTTTATCCATACTGCCAGCTCATATCTCAATGGAAATGAAGCTAGCAATCATAGAACGACTAAAGGAAACTAATGATAATAGGCAAATGCATGACAACAACTTCCACAGTCTATATGTAAAAAGGCACCAAAATGTTAGGTAAGTGGAAACTGTAGAAGTAATTGTATTAATGTAAGTTCCTGATGCTTAACAGTGTACATGGTCCAGTGAAATTAAAATCTGGAGACAGACTTTCAGGCTGAAGCGAGCTTCTTTCCTATTGTGGGGAGATAATGTGTCTTGAACTGATGTACTGCCTTCTATATCAGTTGAGACACTCCTTTTTTTCTGGAGTTGTTTTCCAAAGAGAGAGATGCTTTCTGTTAAATGTATTTTAATGTTTAAGCTGACTGTGGAATAGACATATCTTCATATTTTAATTATGTTGTTTCTTCCTTTTGTTTTCGTCCAGCATTCTTTATGCAGACATTGTAGGATTTACTCGCCTCGCCAGTGACTGCTCTCCTAAGGAACTAGTAGTGATGCTGAATGAACTTTTTGGAAAGTTTGATCAGATTGCAAAGGTAGGTGTTGCAGTTTGTCGTGCACTAGGGATAAAGGCCACCATTAGAAAAAGAAGTCTTTCCTGCAAGACTGAAGACAGTTCGTGTTAGTGTCTGAAGTCAGGAAGCAGAGGCTGCTCTGGCTTTAAAGCTAACTAGCAAAATCACATTTAAATAGAATTTAAAACAAGAATAAGAAATTTAGCAAGTTGTTACTGTAATTCTAATTCTTGAGTCTGGAGGCTTATCTGTATTGCTCAGGAAATTGTCTGACAGCAATAAATGGTTGTAATAGCGCTGTAAGAGGTACTGTATACAAGGTCTACTGAGGAGCTTTGCTGTGTTCAGTTAGAAGGATCATTTGTTGGCTCTACAAATGGAGAACTCTCAGGCACACATTTAAAGTCATAAATTCAGTCATATTGCATCAGACCCCAATGAGTTATTTAGATCAGGAATAATAATTAGTAATGATACTTACAGAAAAGTGTAAGAATGGGAAGTAGATTAAAATGGTCCCTATTAAGACATGCCCTTACTACTGACCCTTTAGGCTGGCCGTAGTTCTTACTGGTGCCACTTCTAAGTGCTGCTCGAAGTTAATTTCTTTGCAGCTGTAACACAAAGTTTTTGTGTTCTCAGATTACAGGGACTGCATCACATAGGTGTTCACGTGATTAACTCTGTGTGGTGATTTCTGTTATTTTCTACAGCTGAGCCTAGTTCTGCGTATATGTTCTGTCATATCCATTGATTTTTCTGTATTAGGAGGCAAAACGCTGCATTATATTGCATCTTATGCGATATCAAAAAAAGCAAATACCAACCCGAATTCTGGTTCTAGAAATTTAACATTGGTGAAGCATAAGTCAAGACTGACTACCTATGAAAACTTCCCATGGTTTAGAGATCGTAGAATCATAGAATGGTTTGGCTTGGAAGGGTTGTTAAAGATCATCTAGTTCCACCCCCCCCTAAATGTTGGTTTGATTTCATAATTGACTATATTTGGATATACTGAATACAAATTAGAAAATTAACGGACTTGGAAAATCCTGGTTTTATGAAATTCTAAAAATTCTTCAGAAAAGTGGGAAAACCAAAATTATTAATATAGCACAGGAGTGAACTTTAATTAAGTCTTTGTGGATATCACTGAATAAATTCTTAAATATATCACTGATTAAAACCTGGCTTAATCCTAGTTAACGTTTTTGACTAAATGACATTGCTAATTCTTATATTTATAAATGACATTGCTAATTCTTGTATTTATATGAAGTCAGTTGCTGTTAAAACTTCAAGTACTGGCAAATATGAGTATCTTGCTAACTATTGCATTGCTGTTATGCAGCTCTTAGGAACGCACAAGGTCATGTCATCTTAGTTGCTATGAGCTTTTTATGCCAAAGTAGAAGCTGAGGTTAGACATTTGGTCTTTTTTTTTTTTTTCAACTGTTCGTCAGATACAAAGGTAGAAAATATTCCAGATTTTGAGTGGTATGTTTTAATTTCTCACTCCTGTCCGCAAATCGCACTGTTTAAAAAATATCTGGATTTAGTGAGTCAAGGTCTTTTGCAACTCTGTGGTTAAGCTGTAAGAAGAGGTTCCTGCTTTTTGTGCTATTTTTGTTCTGCCAGGGAGTATTCTCAGTCATCTTTTCCATAATGTAAAAATGTTGTAGCCTTCAATTTACCTAACAAAAGTTGATGGCTAATGTGGACGCTGAGCTGGATACTGAAGTCTAATAGCTCTAATCTAGGGCTAGGTTCCCCTGCTGATCTATTCAAGCTTGGCATTTGCTGCAACACTCAGAACCTACTGGATGGCTGTTGTGGTTTAACTCCAGCTGGCAACTAACTACAACACAGCCACTTGCTCACTCTACACCCCCTCCCCCCCCCAACCACCCCGCTGAGATGGGAAGGAGAATTGGAAAAAGGTAAAACTCATGGGTTGAGATAAGAGCAATTTAACGCTTGATACAGGGACAGAGTGTACCCTCAGCAAGTTTGCTGATGGTACAAAACTGGGAGGAGTGGCTGACACGCCAGAAGGCTGCGCTACCATTCAGCAAGACCTGGGCAGGCTGGAGAGTTTGGTAGAGGAACCAAATGAAGTTCAATAAAGGCAAGTGTAGGGTCCTGCACCTGGGGAGGAACAACCCCATGCACTAGTACAGGTTGGGGCTGACCTGCTGGAAGGCAGCTCTGTGGAGAAGGACCTGGGAGTTCTGGTGAGCAGCAAGTTGCCCATGGGCCAGCAGTGTGCCCTGGTGGCCAAGAAGGCCAGCGGTACCCTGGGTTGTGTAAGGACAAGTGTGGCCAGCAGGTCGAGGGAGGTGATCCTCACCCTCTACTCTGCCCTGGTGAGGCCACATCTGGAGTGTCGTGTCCAGTGTTGGGCTCCCCAGTTCAAGAGACGGAGCTACTGGAGAGGGGCCAGCGGAGGCTGTGAAGGTGATCAGGGGCCTGGAGCATCTCCCGTATGAGGAAAGGCTGAGAGAGCTGGGGCTGTTTAGCCTGGGGAGGAGAAGATGAGAGGAGATCTTAGCAATGTCTACAAATACCTTAAGGGCGAGTGTCAAGAGGACGGGGCCAGGCTCCTTTCAGTAGAGCCCAGCGACAAGACAAAGTGCAACAGGCACAATCTGCGACTCAGGAATTTCCTTCAGAATATGAGGAAAATCTTCTCTACTTTGAGGGTGACGGAGCTCTGGAACAGGCTGCCCAGGGGGGTTGTGGAGTCCCCTTTTCTGGAGATGTTCGAAACCTGCCTGGACATGATTCTGTGCAACCTGCTGTAGGTTACCCTGCTTTAGCAGGGGGTTGGACTAGATCTCCAGAAGTCCCTTCCAACCCTGATCGTTCTGTGATTCTGTGAAATAAAATAATAATAGTAGTAGTAATAATAACAACAATTGTAATGAAAAGGAAAGAGAAAGAGTCAGGAATTAAACGTAAGGGTGAAAAAAACGGAACAAGTGATGCACAATGCAGTTGCTCATCACCTGCTGACCGATGCCCAGCCAGTCCCCGAGCAGTGATCACTGGCCCCAGCCAACTCCCCCCAGTTTCTATACTGAGCACGATGTTCTATGGTATGGAATATCCCTTTGGTTAGCTTGGGTCAGCTGTCCTGGCTCTGCTCCCTCCCAGCTTCTTGTGCCCCTGCTCCCTGGCAGAGCACGGGGAACTGAAAAGTCCTTGACTTGGGGTAAGCACGACTTAGCAACAACTAAACCATCAGTGTGTTATCAACGTTATTCTCATACTAAATCCAAAACACAGCACTGTGCCAGCTACTAGGAAGAAAATTACCTCTATCCTAGCCAAAACCAGGACAGTGGCTTAAGATGGTGGAGAATGCTGGATGTTCTCTTAAGGCTTTGGCTGGTGAGGGAGAACAGCTTAGTGTTTGGTAAATTGTCACTGATTTGGGCTGATGCTGGAGTTGACTGAAGAATTTGTGGGCCGTTCCCACAGCAGAGAGGGCTGGGCAGCCCAAGGTGTCAGCTAGCTCAAATTAAACAATCTCTACTCATCAGTCAATCACTATACAGCCTCACAGAATTAGCCTTGGCTTGCTTGCAGCCTTTTTAGTTAAAATTCTTTGATAATGTTTTAATGAAAGACATTATGAGGAGCTCTTTGCTCTTTCCCTTTCCTTTCTGCAGCCAGTCATGGACAGCAGTCCCCCGTGTTGCACAGTTAGGAAAGAGTTTTCTGCTGTCAGATAGTATTGCGAGTTTTTTTTTTAGCAATAGAAAACTGTAGCATGTGCTGGCTTCCTCTTCAGTTATATTTGAAACAAAAAAGCTCGTTTTGCTTCTGCATTTAATTCCTAACTTCTCCCTAAATTCTGTGCAGGTTTTACAATACTGCACAATGTTACTTATGAGGTCGCCATGCAAAAATTGAGGAAAATGTGAACAAACTGCAGATAATTCAGGTTAATTCAGATGTTAATAAAGATGAAGATTAAAAGATAAGCAGATTTCATCCTTTAGATGGTAAATTCTGTGACAATTTTATTTTTATCTTTATTTCCTAATGGTACACGGTGCCAAGAATCAAGTCAGAAAGTAGCAAGGTGATTTTATTTTAGAAATGCTTGAAGTGGTCCTTTTGGTTACCCTCCAGTGAGCAACATCCAGGGATTTGGATGTGGGAAAAGAGAAGTAAGCTTTGCTTCAACAAGGATTGAATGAAGCTTGACTTTCTCAAAACAATACAGACAAGTCCTAGTTTTGGTGGTGTTAGCCTACTTGCAGTAAAATGTTAAATATGTTTACTGTAATTTCACAGGAGAATGAATGCATGAGAATAAAAATCCTGGGAGACTGTTACTACTGTGTCTCAGGTCTACCTGTGTCCTTACCAGTTCATGCCAGGAACTGTGTTAAAATGGGACTCGACATGTGCGAAGCAATAAAGTAAGTATAGCACAGAAAACTTTTTAGCGTATAAAGGCTATGAAGTTATTGAATAAAGTCATTCTTTGTTTTCTTGTCAGCATTCAAAGTGTATTTATTAGTTGGATATTTACACGTTAGGTCATAAGCTTGTCTTTTTCCTTTGCATTAAGTGTGCAATGAGACTAAACCTTAACAGATCTCCAGGAGGAGGAGAGAAAATCAAGTGTGACTTACACTTTAATACCCTCTTCCCTCCATAGGCAGGTGAGAGAAGCCACAGGAGTGGATATCAACATGCGGGTTGGTATTCATTCTGGGAACGTGCTGTGTGGCGTGATCGGCCTGCGTAAGTGGCAGTATGACGTCTGGTCACACGACGTGTCCTTGGCGAACCGCATGGAGTCTGCGGGTGTACCTGGGTGAGGATCGTCCCTGTCAGTGCTGATTCACTCTGTCATCATGGTTTTCATAATCCTGGTTTATGACTCTGGAATTTGTAACTGCTGTGACACAAATCCTCATACTGGGATGATGAAAACAGTACAAATGTGTACTTACCAGAGCTGTAAAATGTTAGTATTTTCTGAGTTTGTTTTCAATGGACTATAAAATTCTATTCTGAAGCAAGCAACTGCTTCTTTACCTTCCCTTCATTGGAGAAACATGTACCTTCAGCAGTGCATTATGTTGACTTAGTTAATTTGTGGTGTGCACTATATTTGTAAGTTTAGCTAAAGAATAGATTATGCTACTTATATCGACAAGGCAAAGCTGCGTATTTACCTAATGTTTCTGTTAATCTATTGATCAGTCCCACTTGATTTGTATTAGCTCTATATTCACCACCCTTACTCCCCCAAAAACACAACTCAGTAATTAAAATACAGCTTGATGAGGAGCATCCAAGCAAGGAGAGTTTGGAGCTGCTGGTTGTTGCGTATTCTCTCTGTGTACCATTTGTCATGGGCAGAATGGGAAGGATAAACGAGTGGTCCTGAGTGCAAGCAGTAATGGGACTTGCCATGTGCTGCTCATCAATGCAAAGCATTGGGTTCGGGGTTGATATTCATGCTGCCTTTTTTAAGATTCTTATTGAAAAGGACAACTATAAATGTTTTTAGAAAACACTAGCATTTTGTATTTTCTCCAGCTAAGAAACTTTTTTGTAGTCTGCATCAAAAAGGACCATATTAATAGTTTCCCTTTTTCCATTCCTAAATGAGACCATGATTTTGTAGGTTCTTGGTAGTCTGTAAATTAGTAGTTATTAATTGAATGGCATTCATGTGGGTGTATGTTTAAGCATTGAAGTAATTGTTTCTTTTGGAAAGGGATTCTAACCAGTCACATTATAGGATTTCTTACTACTTCTGTGCCTCAGACAGCTTTTAGGTATATGCTTGTAACTTAAAAATCAGTTTTTGCAAAGTAATAAGGAGATATGCATATCAAATTATTCTTTTGCATTGGTGACCAAAATAGAAAGAAAACTAATTGGAGCTTGGTTTACAGTTGCAATACCATCCAGGCTGAGTGTTTTAGTATGTTGACTCAGCATGTTTAAACAAGAGTATGGAGTTGTAAAAGTTTCTTTTGTTGGTAAAGCAAACAACGTGACTCTGAATATGGCACCAAAACATATTTTCTTAGTCACGTTTAGGACCATTGCCTACTCTTGACAACTTTGATTATTCCATTATGTTCTTCATGCTTATGTTTAGTAATAAAGCTGGTTTAGGTTGGCATGCTGATTCAGAAATTACACTTAATACTTACTATATCTACACATGTCTAGCACTTGCTTATCACGTGTTTCACCATTAGCCAGAGAAAACCTTCCACTTGTGGAAGACTGAGCCTCACAGGGAGGAAGGGTTTCTATTCGTTTTGCAGATGGTATGTTCTATTTGTTTCCTGCTCTGTGTAAAAATTACGTGTCTGGGATTTCCCATTCCAATGTTAGCTAGTCCTGCTCCTTTGGAAGCAGAAGTTTTGTCATTAGGAGCAGTTTGAGGTTTTTATTTAAAACAGTAAGTATATATATTTTGGTTTTCTGTAAATGAAGGAATTCTAAAGACTTTAGAAAGGATGCAGGAAAACTTCTAGCGTTACAAATATTTTATTTCCATTGACAGAGTATCCTTGTTTATCTTGCTGATTTAAAAAAATATTTGTATCCCTAACAATATAGTACACTAGTAAAGCAGAAAGGACTAGCATAAAACAAAAATTAAAAATGCATTTATGA
Organism: Falco biarmicus; assembly: GCF_023638135.1. Lineage (NCBI taxonomy): Eukaryota > Metazoa > Chordata > Aves > Falconiformes > Falconidae > Falco > Falco biarmicus. The sequence continues at coordinate 16,791,199 of NC_079302.1, forward strand.
CCAATTCTCTCTAATATGAATATGCGTAAAAGATCAGAAGATGTTATTCTCAGGGCTGTTAGCACAGAGTGCAGTATGCTAGGTATTCTGTGCTAGCATGGGAAGTGCAAGAGTGCATGTTACAGCTTGCCTTTCGGAGACAGCTTTAGTGGTAGCAGCTTTTGGTGATGTGCTGAGCCTGGAATCCACTAAGCATTAATAACCGCTGAGAAATCATCAGCATAGTAATTGAAATGGAAAGAAGTTTGCAGTAAGATCTGAAATGTATTCTGACAGTGTGATTTGGGGAAGAGGGGAGAGGAAGCTTAGTAAAATGGAGAATGGTTGATAGTGAACAAATGTACTGCTTTTTGAGATCAGTGGAAAACCACAGAAAACTTGCTGCAGTACGTGATTCTGTTTTAAGGCTCAGTTAATACGGACATCACTTAGTATGCCTCAGCCTCTGGGAGAAAATGATGCTTTAAAATTTCAGATGTGAAGGTTTACCTCGATTACAAAACTGCATAATCAAGGTAACAATTGAAAAACCAGTTTTTTTGGAGACCATTACCAGTAAGCAAATAAAACAGTGCATCCTTTATATTCCAAAACTCTTACCTTTTGTCTCCAAAAGTATTGAGGAACTTTTTTACTCTTTGTTGTGGGAAGCTGCAGCCAGTGGTCTCCATGTCTTGGCTAAATCATCTTCAGGCAAACCTATATCCAGCGTAAGGAAGATAAAAGGAGATGGGACAGTGATCCCCTTGCTCTCTGTAGTTAGGCAAGAGTGCTGCACTGTCAGCTTGCTTTCTGGAAATGTTCTATTCCCAGCTCTGTGCTGAGGGATTGTAGGATCGACAGCACAGTGTTTAACCCTTCTGTGCTAAGGAAAAGTGAGAAAAGCTGTGAGAAGATGAACAATGAGAAAGTAGGATATAAGAAAATAAATGCTATTTTATGAACACGCTCAAGTTTCTTGTTGAGAAATTCTGTGAAAAGGTATTACTCATATTTTATATGGAAATAGGTGATTTGGGATACTGAACTAAATTACATGTGAGGGAAAGTGTGAATGGATACAGAAAAATACTAGTTGCGTGTCTTGGATGTGTATTGCTGTTGTTGCTGTGTCATGCTTTTCTCTGATTGTTTCAGTCAGAAAAGACAGGCTTTCAGACTTACCCTCCTAGTTAACAAAAAACCTTTTCCAGCTTTTTTCCAGATTTTGTAACCATCTCCTCCCCTCCTCGTGCATTTCTAGCATCAGACAGTCCTCGCTTGCATTTTGTGTGAGCTTTCACTGCAGCTCTTGCCATCTGAAACAACCTGCTTGTGACTGTCTTGTCAGTCATCAGACCTCCTTTGATGACGTTTCTTCTTGTTTCTTACATGTCTCTGCTTATTTCAGTTTAATTTTATACTGCTACCATCTCATGCTAGAAACTGTTTTTTAGCATAATTGCTGTGAAAGACGTGTAATGAAGAACCACAGGAAAGGGGACTGTAAATACAGTTTCAAGTACTGGCAGGATTTTGCAGTTGGCAGCCAAAGCACAAGATGGCTGAAAAGCAGAAATGTTCGCAGTGGCCATTGAAATGTAAATGAAATGCTTAATGTGACCTTTCTGTAAGTGTTTGGGTCTCTTGTTCTTTCTGCCCTTCTCAGCCGTGTACACATCACTGAAGCAACATTAAATCACTTAGGCAAAGCTTATGAAGTAGAAGAAGGCAATGGACACCTGAGGGATCCTTACCTTGAATCCATGAATATCAAAACCTACTTGGTGGTTGATCCAAGGGTATGTGCATGTTTTTGAGCATGTATATTTATTCAAATGCATACATACATGTTAGGTACATAGGTGTCTGTGGTGCATACACCTTTTTAATTCAGGAACGGGATTAAAGCATGATATGAGTCATCAGAGTAGCTTGGATTTGGGACTTCAGATCTGAAAGCTCATCCTGTTTTATGACATGTCTGTTAGCTTGAAGGTAGTAAGTGTTGTGCTGAAACCTCTTATGTGGTCCCCTTAGAGTAAAAATAAGTATTTGACTGTGTTGGTGTGAAGTGTCTCTCTCACAAATTCAGGTCAAAAGGTAGGATACAGTGATGAAAGAATACCTGTACTGTGTGGGCACTTTCAGACAGAATATTCCCTGTAAAATAGCTTCTGGCATCTTCCTCGCTATCTTAGATGTGAGTTTCACCTTCTTTTAAAGGTGCGAAGTTAGCAACTGTTGGTTTCCCCTTTAAAGCCTGGTAACTGCAAACACCTGGAGCATTGCTATTTTGAATTGGCTTGTGCTTGATGAGTAAAATATTTCAAAAGAAAAAAAGAATGAAAATTACAAACCTCTTTCCTTCAAGGCCTTTACAGGAAGGAGCAGTATAGAGCCACTTCTAATTAGCAAGAACGCAATTTTATCTTTGTTGTATGTTTTATGCACCCAACACTGCAACCACCCCACCCCCCAACATTTACATAGCACATATTCTCAGAATGAGGATCTATGCCTATTAAAATAGCCCCTGCTCACTTGTGATGTTAGAGAATAACCAGTCACTGATGTATCACTTTATTCTGTAGTTTTAGCTTCCTTGTAGGCCCACAAAGGTATTACTGTATACCCTGTATATACTGCCTGATCCTTCACCTGTGACGTAGGGATATAATCTAATGTCGAGTCTGTAATTTGTGGGATCTTCTCCTAACCACAGTTCTGACACACCCTCGCTCAGGAATTGGGAATCTTTTTCCCCTGCTGGTGTGCTGACTGCAAGGGAAACGTATCTGTTCGTAAGATCCTGCAGTGTCTTGCATCATAGTAAATAAACCAGCAAGTCTGAATGTTGCAGTGTTACAAGTGAAGGCTTGTAAAGACAGCTGAAGCAAATTCGTTATGTCATGCTTTGCTGTAGCTCACATTAATTAAATCAGATAAAGGAATGGAGGTTGGCTGACATGTTCCTGATACGAGTTCAGAGTCCTACTAAACAGCTAGATTATATAGTCCTAAACTGTTTGAGTACAGAGAGCTTCGTTTCTTTGTACTTTGTATAATTTTCTGTTTTCTAAATGAATACCTTTTTTCTGTTAGTCCAAACAATGCATATCAAATAATCATCTCCCTAAAACAAGAGTTAATGACGGGCTGAAGATGCGAGCCTCTGTTCGGATGACGCGTTATTTAGAGTCCTGGGGAGCAGCCCGGCCGTTTGCCCACCTGAACCACAGAGAAAGCGTGAGCAGTGACTCTTCAGCTTCACAAGGAAGGCGAAGAAAGGTGAGGGTCAAAGTAACGATTGCCATCCTACAATTGCAAACTGCTTCTCGTGTCTATGGTGTGAAACTGGAAACCTGACACGGTTTTTGTGGCTGCATTTCTACGGTTGGTGTTCAGTGTGTACACAGAACTAAGAAGGCATCTGTGCAATAAATTTCTGTCAGAACTTAAAAGTATTCAAACTCTGCCAATCTCTGCTGTGCTATGCTCATAGTAAACCTTCAAAGTAAAAGTAAAACTTTGAAACTGTCTTTTTTTTCTTGACATTTTACTATCTGGTGGTCCTGCTCACTACAAGTAGTTTTGGAAAAAAGATAATTCATCCCAGTGTCCAGATGCACTCAACATTTACTTAAAAAGTGTAGAAAATTAACAGTCCCTCCATGTGCTCCACCTGCAACAGGAATTTATCAGTAAAGAATTATTAAGAATTCTTAAGATTTTAAAATTTAAGAAAATTCATTTTTTCCCTTCCATCTGTCCTTCCTGAAAACTGAAAGGCATGTGCATGCTTTTAGGCGTGCTCCTGGAGGCACACCAAGGCTGTATTACTGCCTGTGGACAGGTAGCTGTCCACAGGCAGTAATAAATTTATTACAATTAGATTTTAAATTAACTATCCAGCCATTCAGGCTTGTGGAAGTGTTTTCCAGTCTACTTGCTTCTGCTGATGTTAGTTATTTCAGTGTGTGGAGAAAAGTAAAAGATCTGTTCAATTATCTTCTAACAATTGTTTTGGTCAGAAAATGTTCACTTGCTAAAGCAGAAAACATTGCTGGAAAGGGTTGATTTTTATAAACTTTTCTATTTGAGAATGGCTCTTTATTTTTATTTGTGAATACAAATGTTTTTGGCAGCTTTCTGAGGTTTATTTTCAATAGTTGTTTGCTATCTTCTGAGTAACTTATGCTTAATTCCTTATTTGATGTAGGAAATACCTTTGTGTTCCACTGGGCGCCAGAGAACTTCAGATAGGTTTGTCAGTTACTTTTTTTTTTCTTTTTTGTTAAATACATGATCCTGTGTTCCACTTGCTGTTCACTGTACTGTAAGCGTGTGATCTTCTGGATGATTAATCGCTGTTGTATGGTATTGCTACATTAGAAAGGTTAAGCTGAATCTTTGGCCTTTAAGACTCCTCAATTCAGGTTTGTTATTGTTTGCAGACTCTAAAAGAAGCTTCCCCCTCTTCGTCCTGCTGGTCCCTCAGTCACTCAGGTTGCATTTTGCTTTATGGGCTGTAGCAGGATGGAAGGGAGTAGGGAAGTAAGGGACATAGAGCAGTGGAAAACAAATCAAAGCACCTCAAAACTTGTCTATGTGTATATACTGTAACTGCTTATGCTACCACAGCTTTTGGTTTTCTTACCAAAAATACTAGATTTTATTTGTAAATACTCTAATACAAAATAAATACAGTTTAACATAATATTGTAGGTAAATATATATTATATTTTACAAGATATGTCTTTGGTTGGTAGTATTATTTCATGCCATTGTAAAGTAATAAAAAATTTGCACTATATGTAGAAATGCTTACACCGTACCTGTACTACTGAGTTAATGAAGTAGATGATTTTTACTTGTAAGACATTTTATTAATATTATATTGAGAAGTGCATGATATGAGTAACTAGAGAAATGCTTAGTAAAGTGCATATGAGTGTGTGTGTTCATCAGCTTTGAGCATTCTTGTTTAACTTCTCTGGTAGTTTCCCCCACTTGTGTACTGAGGAAGTGTGGTCCTCTGCAGCCATTAATGCTGAACAGCATTTGTGACATGCGCTTCATTTTCTTCTCAGAAATTCATCTCAGAAGGGAAGGATAGAGGAAGATATTTATGATGAAATGATGTCAACCATTGAGGGCCTGAGTTCAACTAAGTATGCAGTATTTTATTTTTTTATTCATCTTTTCTTTGAGAATAATGGGCATTTTCAATTTTAAGTCTGGATGTAAAATTTAATTCTCAAAAATGAAAAGTTAAAAGGATTTCTGTCTTGCCTTTTTTTTGGGTCTTTTAAAAATTTATTTTAGTTCCTTTTTGGTTTTAATTTTAATATCATGAGAATATTACTGCATTATTATAGTAAGAAGCCAATGGTTAGTCTAGCTGTTCGATGCACCGTAGTGCTATGAAACAGCAAAATTATTGCCTTGTTTCTTATGACTGTCTGAAGTAATGAGCTGACGTGCACTGTAGGATGGGATAGGAAGTAATGTTTGTGTTCTGATTATTAAAATAAGAAGCGTCAGGAAACGGGGTGCCGTCCTCAAACAAAACCTATTCATAAAGTCAAACACAGTTTTGGGGGTGGTAATAAAATTGTTTTAGTGTCTGGTTCACTGAAGGTAGGTGGTCTATCAGCAGCGGGTGGTGCATTTGGCACTGTATTTGCATTTAGAAGCAGCTAAACATAGGCAAGTTTATTGGTTTGGGTTTTTTTTTTTAATTTAAAATGCATTATTGAAATTCCTATCAAATATAAAACTGCATTTGAGAAGAAACCCTCTTTCCTTTCATCTAAATTTTAGCCAGACTGTTATCACTGTACCTCAGCTATTCCTGATAGGGGCCTGATATTATTTAGGGGAAATTTTCAGAGGCTGTGAGCCATCTCTTAACGTCTGCTATTATACTTTGCTGTTTGTAAACCTTGGGGAAGTTCTGGGGTTACATTTTGCATGTAAATGGCAGACACCGCTGTCTGTGAAGAGTGTTCTGGATCTGCCTGTCAGCTACATAAAAACTTAACCACTCGTATGTTATGCTATGGAACCAAAAGACCTTGTAGAATGGTCAAATGTCTGTAAACCAGTGGCACTCTCACCCTGTGCGCTGTGGAGGCTCAGCTCCAACGATGAGTTTGTGTAGTCTCCTTGGCCTGTCGCGTACATTTTGTAACACGTGTCTCTTTGAATGCAGTCCATGGTGTGGCAAATCGGATGACTTCTGGGGATTTTCACTGATTTTTGCAGAACCCGGTCTTGAAAAAGAGGTTGGTAAGAGCAGAATAAGCCTTTTTGGTCTTAGATTTGCATTTCAGAGGAGCCTAAGAATGTATATGAGCCTGCCTTTTCGTTCTGAAACTGGATTCTGGAGGTGACTGTACATCCCAAGAGCTTTTTAGGGACTAATTGAAAGCAGATCTCATGATTCATTTGAGTTGGGCGTTCTTCCTTGAGAATGCTAATTCTGTAGGTTAAAGGAGATTGTCTCTAACCTGCAATTAAATTCTTGCTATAAGGGACTTAGTAGGAGTTTGGTAACTTTACTATATGAAGACCTTCTCTCAAAAGTAATGGAATTTAAAAAGAAAAAAACAGTATTTCTGCCTCCATAATGAAAATACTTTGCTTTCTGTGGTTGTTTCATGGCAAATATAATAGTTATCTGTTAGGTACAGTGTACTTTTCCTGTTTGAATACCTGTTCTTTAATTTACCATGCTGTGGTGTACCATATGTAGTTACTGGGGGGTGTGTGTGTGTGCGTATACACTTTAGGTTTACTTCTGTGTATATCCTTTTTTTATAAGGATTTTGACTACGTGTATCTGTGAAGTGCTGATTTACATACTCAGTGGATTTCCCTCTATGTTTAAAACTATCCTTTGGACTGCTTTTCTTGACAGATGTTCAAGTGAATTTTAATTGGTGTTTTTCTTTTCCCTTTTAATTCTATGTATGTTTTTAGTAGTACAGTATACATTTGCATATATGTGTCATCACAGAAATGTAACAGAATTTAAAATATCTCTGGAATTACCCTTAAGATTTATTGTAATCTGTGTTTCAGTATCGCACCATTCCTATTCTAAAACTGAAGAGTTACTTCGCATGTGCCAGTTTTGTGTTCCTCTGTATATTTCTGATACAGATGCTTATAATGCCAAAGTGAGTATCAGTATTTTAATAATTTATAATTAAAATTAGCCAACAGCTAAAGTGAAACTCACGTGCATGAAACTTTTTTTGAAGTGTAAACTTTTGGATTTCCTGGGTGTTTGCATTTAAGAAACATAGGCCTCTTAGGACTAATTCACCCCTTAGTAAAGGAGTGCGTTCATGTTGTTGGCATAACAGCCTAGATATCAGAATGAAAATAAAATAGAAATATTTCTTTAATATTGTGTTTGCTTAGTAGTACACACAGGGAGATGATCTGTTAAGTGAGAAATACTGTTTTATAAGAGTACTTGGCTGTAAGCACGTTGAGTAAGCATTAGAAAAATGGGATTAGCTGGTTAAAATGTGCTTGGTGATCCTTCTGTCTATAGACATGCAAGGAGGGAACTTTGAACTTCTCATACTTCTGGGAAAGCAGATATTTGATAATTCTGATAACCTGTGCAATGGTATGGACATCCAGTGCTATTAGAAGAAAAATTCTATTTAAATTTAAAGAGACACTGTTAGCAAACATTTGTCTGAATTACAGTTTGAAAATGTCTTTTCATTTAACAGTGGTTTGTTTACTGCTTTCTCTTCTGTTTAGAACTGCAAAGCTAGGAATTTCCTTTGGCATTGTTGCAGTCATCATTGTACTTACTTTGTTTCTGTGCTTTGCTGAGAAATGTATGGTAAGTTTATTTAAAAAAAAAAATAAAAAAAGTTGCCTGTTCTAAAAGTGGATGGATGTAATTCAGCAGCTTGGTCTGTCTTTTAGGATGATAAATTAAGCTGTTGATTTTAGTAGGAGTTACAGGAGCATTGAACCTTGGGCTACTGGAAGATTTCATTGCCTGAAACAGATTTTTGTGTCTGAAAAATCTCACTGTAATTCAGAATTATTTGAGTGCAAGAATAGACAGGTAGGAGGAAGGAGGAAGATAGTAATGGTTGCTCAGTGGGGTTGGGTTTTTAAAATTTATTTTTATATTCGTCTATAATAGTAATTTTGGTTTTGAATCCTGATATTTTCTGTACTGGAAACAATATTAAAATCAAAGTAAGCTTGAATGCAACATTAGTTTTCATAATAATATATAAAGCCTCGTGAAAAGTATGAATTATTATTAATTTATGGGCAACAATTTCATAGCTGTTAGAATTCCAACTTCACTATTACATCAGTTAGGACACTGCATTTGTAGTTCCTCTTTTTAATTAATGTTTAAAAAATCTAGTGATGTAGAGACAGCTAATGACATAGAGTTCAAGGACACAAAGTTCTTGGACTGGAGAAGGATTTTTTTTAATTATCTGGAGACAAGAGTGGGAGAGGGAAGAGATTTTAGAGAGTTCCTTGCACGCATCAAATCTATGTTGTGCTAGGCCAAGGGTGAGAGGGAATTCTGAAGTTCTGTTGAGAACATGCCACCATCATCCTGTTGAAGGGTGGGGGTGGTGGTCTCCCAGGAAAACTGCTACAGAAAGAAATGGTCTCTTTCAGAGCCAGGTTCAAGTTGTGTAAAAGGGAAAGGAAAAGATTAAATTGCACTCTGTATGTAGGATAAAGCTTTATGATTAATGTAAAAGTACAGTTAGGTAGCATGTATGGATTTTATGCATCTATGGGGTTTATATATGTGAGTAGATGGACATTTGTATGTGTGTGTGTAAATATATGTCTATGTAGACAGAGAGGTGTGTGCACCGTATGGTTTCTACATACATAAAGACACAGAGAAAAGAAAAATTCCAAGATTGCAATTGCATCAGACTCGAGTTCTGCGCTGGGAGTGTTTTGTTATAGCAGCCTTGAGTAATGCTTGCAATCATTAAAAGTACATGCTTTACTAGATGTTCTTCTCTGTAGCGACAAATGGAGGATATAAGGACAGCAAGAAAGGGGACTGTCTAGGATTGGTTTCAACTTAGTCATCTGAAAATGCAGTTCCCAATATAACATGATAGCTCTCTTAATTAAAATATACAACATAGGTTGTCGCTATATTTTTAGTAACATTTCTCCAGAACTTTTAATCAGATCGTAGTTTTTTTATTTTTAAAGCAGAAATTCAGAGAATTTTAGCACCCGGCCTCTTTGAAATAAGGAAGCATTGTCTCCCTTTTCAGTTGTGGAGAGGCACTAGGCACCTAATCTAACTAGATTCCGAGTTCTAAATTAGGATTCCAATGAAGACTTGACACCCTCCTGCAGAGAAAAATTATTTTAAATTTAGAAATACTTCTTCCCATGTATCAGAGTATTATCCATGTTACTGAAACAAAGTAATTTTGTTTACAGAAGTGCTGCTCGCAACAGTGGCCTTTCCTGCGCCATCTCTGTGCAATCTCGGAGAAGGTGGAAACAATGCCGTTACTTAGGCTTCCTTTAGCAGTCATCACTATCGGTGCCTTGCTGATTATAGCCATTTTTAATTTGGTAAGTAATTGCATTATCTTCATTCTGTGACATCCAGTTTAAGTAGCTTCCTGTATTCTTTTCATCAAGTACGTGCTTTTTGCTGCTGCTTCTAACATCTGATTCGCAACGTGAGTTGATTTACACAAGGATAATACACAATGTCACGTAAAAGCATTAAAAGTAAAAACTCCCGGTTTGTGGAAATAGAATTACATTCTTGTTTATATCACTGTTTCTTGCTTTTAAGATGGCATGTATAATTACTGTTGGGTTTAACCCTCATCACTAAGATGGTCTTCCATTTTTTCGTAATGTGGGTTTAAATGTTTGGCTGTATCGGGTAGAATTTTTAAGAAGTTTACTGTGTTATTTGCACTAGCTAGTAATAATGCAGACGGGGGAGTGAAGAATATGGGTTGGCTTGCTCTCAAAACTAAAGATGCTGTTGGTAGTTACTACTAGACTAAGATACACACGGTGCCTGTCTTAAATTTGAGTATTGTATTGCGCCTGAGGTACATTTGAAAAACAACCCTTTGGAGTAACCTCATGCTCAAGACCACTCTGCTGTGTGGGGTTTTTTTTTAAACACATCATGTTAATGGTTCAATATATCTAACATCAAGCTACAAGAAGTGATGTCCTTCCAATCCCAAGTGCTTGGTCTGCCATTCTTCTGATTCCATGGGAAGTTTTGTAGTGTTCTGAAAGCTATACCGCAGAAAATGCTTAATTTTCTTTTGTAAAGTCTTTTTTCTGCTGGCTTAGGTCCTTAAATTGACTCACAGTGGTGTCATGTGAACACCACCACCATAGACAGCCTAAAAGAAAACAGGAACAGTGGCTGTGAAACTGGGGGCTGAGACAGAGCCACATGTTTGTGCCAGTTAGCTGTTAGATTAGCATAGCCATAATGTGACACTTTACTCTGAATTAGAAAAGTAGTACGTAAATACTTGGCAATTTTAATCTTCTTGCACCTTGTGTGTGCATTAATGTTTAGTACAACTATATGGGATATCATGTATTCTAACATTTGTACTGCAGTAGCAGTGAAAGGGCAACCAGAGCAGGACTCATTGTGTAATATATGGAGAAAAACCTTAAAATTGATAAGTACCTGCTAACAAGTTTGTATGGTGGTTTTGTTGTTTGTTTGTTGTCCTCTTCCCCGCCCCCCCCCCCCCCCCCCCCCCAATAAATGAAGACTACTGAAAAGAACAAACCTGCAAACTTTACTGGATCAAATGACCTGTGTGCTACCACCTATGTGAGTAGAGTACCGTCTTCATTTCTAAGCTTAAAATGAACTGGGTCATGGATGGTGTGTATAATAGAGATTAATGGCAGCATTTTAATATCTTTTAATCTTTTAACAAAGACAGAATTTTTAAATTGTTGAACACAATGACTCACTTGTGCCACAAGGCAGTTCTAGGGATATTTTCTATTATTAGCTGTGGCTTTACTGTACATCTTTTAGGGACTTTTCAAAAGTCTGGAGTACTCATTGGTAAAGCTGAAGTCATGGGTTATTTTGGTTACTCAGCACCTTTGAAAGGTATTCTCTAGCATTTCTGTAAGGATAGATTCAGCACTAATGACACAAAAGGATTATTTCCGAGGGGTTTATTTTTTGTGCCTTTAACTCCAAAGTAGCATTTTATTTTGAGATCATCCAAGTGTTTGGGATGCTCCTTTGTCACCTGGCCACCCTTTTAGATGATGGGTGTGTTTTTGAACAATGCACAGCAGGCTGTGTGAGCGCCCTTTCATTCAAGCCCTTTTGACAAATGACAAATTACACTTATATAATGCACATTGTACTCATCTGGTAATTTTCTGTTCTTCCATGTCTGTAAATCAGCCTTTTGGAAACACAACTCAATCCTGTGTTGAGGAAACTGTAAGTAGTGAATACACATTAATTTAAAACTCAAATCTTTGAATACTGTATATATTACTGACAACTGGTAGGTTCTGTTGCTGTGTAAACCAAAACATTTTGGGCATCTGACAGCAGAAAGTTTCTTTGTGGATTCAAGATATTTCAGCTGCTGTTGCTGTGCTGAATAAAGTGTGGCTTTGCAATTTGTTGAAATTTCAGACTTAAAAGTAGATCTAAAGCAGAAGTAAAAGAGGAAAAAGCAGCAGAACAGGATGATGATTGTGTTTGAGAGATGAGCTGTACCTGCAAGTGTCCCTGTAAAGTATCTTTCTAGAGTGAAAGGGCTTAAATGGCCAACAGACCTGTGTCAGTGTTCTCTATGTAGTGGTATGTTTTTCAGAAGTTTGGTGTCAGGGTTATAGCTGAGTGTTCGTTACCTTTTGGAGATTACAGTCAAAGCCTTTAGGATGACAAAGTTGGTATAATATGTTATTATGCGGGCTGTGATCCCCAGTTGCCCCATAAATTGTTCTAGTTTTGTTCACTTCAGCAGAAACATTAACTGCTCAGATAAGAATTTCCCAGATCTGTGGTAGGTCTGTGCTATTAGGAGTGAAAAACTGTGCTTTGTACATGAAGAGAAAGAAATCCTTGAGGAGCAGAAGCTGAGGTAATTTTGGAGTTGTTTGTAGGCTGAAGGACACTAGCCTAGCATCTTATACGTGTGCTGGTGACTGCAGGGAGCAATCCCGTCTGCACCATGCACTTTGTACCAGCTGACAGATGTAACGCTCCCAACCCCGTACTGACCTTGGACACCATGCCTGAACTGCGGTTCCTCTGGGAAATTTTTCAGTAATTCCATTGGATAATGGCCCTAGCTTGATAATGTTTATTAGCATCAAAGTTCTTACGAAGGAGCTGTGTCTAAGGCTGGACAACAGGTTACCTGCTAAGACAGGTTACACCTGTCAATATGTTAAAGATGGGGGAGATGGGGATGTGGTATCTGTTTGAGGTTACGAAGGGGGACCACTGTCAAAAAGAGCACCAGAACGCTGGAGCTCCTGGTTCAGAGCCTGTTTGCTGGACTAGGAAGCTACTTTAGGTTAGTCTTAAACTTTAAATAAATAATTGCTTAAATTAATAGATTTCAGAAGATAAATTCTCAATGCTCTTCAGTTTTTATTTGACGTTGTTTATGTTGGTGTGGTGCTTTCTGTTAAATCTTTGTAACAAAATAAAAAAGTAAACTAAAAAAAAAGTTCACCCTTGTAGTGCAATTAAAAATAGACCTTGAAGTGTATTTAGTGAGTGATTGTAATTTCCATTTAAATTATAATGATCATGAACTTAGAGCATTTGCTATGGTTTGAAAGTCTTAGGCATAAAGCCTGAATAATGCATCTGCTCTTTAAATTCTTCTTTTACAGTATTATGCTTACTGCTGCATATTGGGGTTCATTGCTTGCTCGGTGTTTCTTCAAATGAGCTTCGAACTCAAAGTTCTCCTCCTGTCCATTGCTGTGACCGTATACCTCGTCATTTTTAATACCCTTCAGTATAGAAACATGAGCTTCTATGGCAACAGTACCAGGTGCAGTGTAAAGTTTCTTATAATTGACAATAATGTTTTGTTAAAGGTCTTAGATTTTTTGTACACTTGCTGGAATACTGAAATACCAAAATCTTATAAGTCAGGCATTACAAAGCTTTCTGTAAAGTTAATGACATGGAAATCATATTAGGCCATATCACCTTTTTTTTTTAGTATGTTTTTTTTTTAAGTATGTGTGTGTTTTCTGCAAAATTGTGTAATATGTCTTCTGAGCTCTCTGGAAGCTTAGCTTACGTTAAAGATTAAGGGGTAGAACATTAGTCTTGTAATAAGGTTGATCTGTTAAGCTATGAACAAAAGTCTTGCTGAAAGTCTGCTGTTCAACTGCTTGTGAGACCTGCTAGTCAACAGGATAGCGAACTCTTCATTTAGTTAACTTACTAACTGCATATGGTTTGAAAAGTAACAGCAATTTACCTGATCTAATTGAAGAAACAATAAAAATATTTAAGAGGAATCACGTAGAAGGCTTTTACTGTTCATTTGTAATCTTTCTCAGATTCTCAGCATAGTCTCATAGCTGAAGGTTAGGATACATTTATTTTGCAGAGGCTAACTGTGAGCTGTCATCACAGCTTAAAAAAGCCTAAATGAGCTCTTAATTTAGCCTCTTAATCCCAGGCTATTGATATAATGAGAATTTTGTTTGATGCATTTGTGAAAATTAATAGGTGTGGTAAAACAGACTGATCTTACTGTGGAGGGAGTGGTGCCTCAGATTTGTATGGCACTACACACAGGTGTGATTTCATGGCTGTCTTTGTTCTAGCAAAGCAGGTCTTTGTTATCATCTTTCCTGCTGCAAATAAGAAAGTTTCTTTTCTTATTTCTAGGTTTTGTTGGCTCTTTTTGTGGGGCAGTGTGGGGTGGCAAGCTGAAACCGTGCAATGGAAATTAAGATGGCTTCATTAAGATAAAGCCGTGTTTACTTGACCGTCTCACTACAATAGCTGCTTAACGAGGTTTCAGCACCCGTTTTGTCATCGTGTGAAACACAGTTGGTGTACTGAACCGAACCATAATCCTTCCTTGTTATGAGGATAGGACCGAATAACCAGCCGGCCACTGGCACCAATGAACAATAGCATTGGTGCTGTGTGTCTGAACACAGGCACCTACTCCTGCTATGCTCTTCTTCCCCTGCCTTCCCCCCTCCCCCCTTACGCCCCCACCCCCCCTTAATTATGCGCATTTTTTAAAAGGATACAGATAACTATGTATTACTTTCTTGTTTTCAGGCTTTTCATCAAAGAGCCAAGGATAATGACTAATTTATATCTGGTTCTGTTTTACATAACCCTAATTTTACTTGCAAAACAGGTATGTGTTTAAAAAGCAATAGGCTAGGTCTTTTACTTGCAGCAAGTTGATTTAAATAAAATGCCAAAGTGTTGATCATTGAAATTGTGTTGTAAATTAGTATAGATTTTTATCTTTTTTTTATATTCTTGTACTTAGTTGTAGATAATGTACTCCGCTTGTACTTAGTTAATGCAAAAATGTTTACAATGAAAGGATGGGGAACATTTTAATATTTTTTAATAGTGTTTGCATTACAGAAATCAAACTTTCAAATTCTTCCAGTTTTTTGATATGTCAATGTTAATTCTAAATCAAGGCAGTAATTCAAGATAAAAATAATCACCATATTACTAAAATGTCATTTTGGTAAATAGACCTGATGGTACCCAAATGGCATTTGTTCATACTGACTGCTTCATATTTTTCTGAGCTTCCTTCTCAAAGCACATTTTTCATAACTATATAGGCTCCAAAGACCTTGAAGAAACTATTGCTACCACACTTTTTGAATATTTTTCTAATATTTTTCAGTAAGATATTATATGGAATTAATTTATCATATTCGATCCCTTTGCAGATTGATTATTACTGTCGACTGGATTGCCTGTGGAAGAATAAGTTTAAAAAAGAACATGAACAGTTCGAAACGATGGAGAATGTGAACAGGCTTTTGCTGGAAAATGTACTTCCAGCACATGTTGCTGCATATTTCATTGGTGAGAAACGAAATGAGGTATGTTTGATCTCTGCTATGTGGCGGACAGTAAATTGGACTTCTGTGACAGAATGTCATGCTAACAAGCACACAGAAGGCTGTAGGGTTATGTCCACTTCGCTGCTTGTTTGTATCCTAAGACCTTTGTAAACCCAAGAATCTCTTATCTACATGGTCTCAAAAAATGCAAACTTTCAGTGTCAGTCACTGAAATGTGTTTTCAGCATTGGTAGTTCGGCTTCAGGACACAGTTTAAGTTTGGCAAATATTTAAAAAGGATTTAC
Organism: Falco biarmicus; assembly: GCF_023638135.1. Taxonomy (NCBI): domain Eukaryota; kingdom Metazoa; phylum Chordata; class Aves; order Falconiformes; family Falconidae; genus Falco; species Falco biarmicus. Next base: position 16,806,588 of record NC_079302.1, read on the forward strand.
TGCTTTCCAAAGACTGCATTTTACCAGGGAAGATAGGCCTTCTTTTTAAAGAAGTTAGTTGAGGAACAGTTAGTATCTCCTTGGTAACAATCCCAGTGCGAAGTTCACAGATGATGATTTTTTTTAAGACGTCTATCTTTTTCTGCTAGTACGTCATCAGAATAAGTATTGCTGATTTCACAGACAGGGTGAGTGTCAGAAGACTGGTACTGTCCAGAATAGACGAGAATCTTTAAGGTGTGTGTGCGCGTGTGTGTGTACATGAGTTTTCCCTTAGATTAATCAAAATGATTAATATTTCTGATAATATATGAGATGCCCACTGTAAAGTACTGTAGTTGACTTCATAGGAAAACTGTAATTTGATCACTGGTTACAAAAAATCATCGTAGTTTTAAATACCCGTGGCAGAAGGTGACTGCTAATAATGTGTGAATATATTATTTCCCTGTAGGACTGGTACCATCAATCTTACGACTGTGTCTGTGTCATGTTTGCATCAGTACCAGATTTTAAGGTGTTTTATACTGAATGTGATGTCAATAAAGAAGGCCTGGAATGCTTGCGGCTGTTAAATGAAATTATTGCTGATTTTGATGAGGTAATTGAACTTCTGGCAGAAATGGACCTGATTACATATTTACTGCAAAACAAAATGTTTCGCTAGATCTCTGAGTATTATAGGGGGGGGGGAAGGCTTTTACGCTGAATTGATATTCTGACTTCAGCCTTGCGATCTTGAAAGATGTATTCCCATCCGATGGGGTTTTTAAACTACGTGGTCTACTGCATTAGCAGTACGGTTTGAAAGTCCTGGATTTCACAGCTTTATTTCAGCACTTGTTATTTCTCCTGTGAGCAGGCAGAGCAAAACTATGAAACTAATCCTCAGTACTTCCTTACCTAATTTTCATGTGATTACTGGTATTCCTGGAGATGTATAATGCTTATTGTAGACAGTATAAGATTTCTCCTTAAATCCCACACTGAAATATGGTATTAAAGTCTAAAGTTGCTATTTTCATTCCCTTCGAACAGCTCTTGTTAAAACCTAAATTTAGTGGTGTTGAAAAAATAAAAACCATTGGAAGCACTTACATGGCAGCAGCTGGTCTCAGTGTTACGCCAGGCCAAGAGAACAACCAGGTACGTTGTCTCTGAAATCTGCCTCTGGTATTCTGGGTGTACGTAAGGTGCATTTCTAAGGAACAAAATGTGATGTGATTACATGTAAATCACCAAGAGTGACTTTCTGAAATGTGGAAAAAGATAATAGAAGTGTATTGTCTCCTGTTGAATTCACTGTTCTCCTCTAGTTCCATTTTTTTTTTTTTCTAAGCAGGTATTAAGTCTGTAACCCCAGCATACTTTTTACATCTTTTATCTTTGATTCCAGTAGCTTAGCATTTCAAGGTGCATAGCAGAATAGCTCTAATAATGGGGAAGTCAAAGAATGGCTGCCAAAAAAAGAAAAGCCTGTCTCAGAGTTGGACAGTAAGCTTTTTGTGATACCTGAGAACTGGCACAAAAAGAGAATCCTCAAGTGCCACGTCAGATCCGAATCTGAAACTGTCTGTCACCCAGAGGAATGCCAACCAATTTCTGTGCTCAGGTTCACCTTCACTGTAGCCAGTTTGTCTATGACATTAGGATGCATGTATATAATGTATACTAAAGATGTAAAATTAAATCTGAAATCCTAAAGAACAGACATAAATTCATTATAAAATTTAATTGTATCTTGCTTGTTGCCTCATAGCCATTCCAATTGAATTTAATATAGTTTTCAAATCCATTTTGAATGTTTGTTGAACTGTGCGGTTCTGCACAGTTACAAGGGTGAGTGGCCTTATCCTTACAAATCCATACTTTATTCACTAATAGTACTGGTTTGGAATAGTAGCCTGACACAATCGTTTGTAATTTGATTGTTAATATGTGTTACTGTTTGTGTAGGATAGGGAAAGACAGCATGCTCACATTGGGATTATGGTGGAATATGGAATTGCCTTGATGAGTAAACTGGATGGCATCAACCGACATTCCTTTAACAATTTCCGCTTACGTATTGGTAAGTTCAGTTTGTGAGGAATGTGAACCCTGTCGCTCCGTAAAAGTGAAGAATGGAGTAGGGTGATTTAGGTAAATTACTGAGCGCTGTTGACGCAGAAGGCTCGGACACAACTTATACGGCCAATGTGATCAAGTTAGTGCCACTTTATTAAGAGACTCACAGCAATTTGTAGTCGACAGATGCTATTAATAGACTCACACCAATTTATACCCCCAGCTAAAAATACACATGCTACGCACGCTTTGTTATGTAAAAGGTGACAGGTTAAAACTACTTGTTCACACGCTTCCATCTCCCCTAGGACTGGTCCCGCTGTGGTGCCCACACGCTGCTCCCCCCTTATGCAGGCATCCTGTTTTTTCTCATCTTTCTGTCCAGCTCTCTTATCTCTCTGCGAATACACAGTTTCTTTGTCTCCCTTGGCCTTGCACACGTCCTTCACAACACCTGCAGCTTGTTACAGCCGCGGCCTGTTATTACAACCAAGTTATTCGGTCTGGATTGCTCATAATATGCCCGTTTCCTTCCAGCCACTCCACAGAGCGCTGTGGAGCCCTTCTCAGTATCGAACGCAGTATTTGGATTATTATAAAAATCTGAATAGCTGAAGGTAGTGTTGTCTAGTCCCGCTTTTTAAATCTGCCAAGCTCCTTCATGGGTGGGCTTTTCTAATCACTGGAGGGAGCAATACACGGACTGTGGCTGGATGAGTTTGGAGAATTAAAGGTAGGGATGAAGAGTGAAGTACCCTGTTACTAACTGTTGACTAAAGGCAGTATTGTCATTGTACAAATGCTTATTTCTATGTATTAGAAGTAGAAAAGGAAGAATTTTGCTTTGGCCTGAACTTTGCCTTAGTTCTTTCTCAGAATTCCCATTTTACAATGAATAAGCCATTTCACCTCTCCTGAGCCTCAGTGCTAGTATTTATAGAACAGTGGTAACGCCGATCGCTGGAAACACGTTGCAGGGTTTCTGTTTTGTGGTTTTATTCCCCTGAAGTTCGTGACTTACGGCTAACAGTGAAGGCAGGTGTCACACGTCCTGCCTCGGGAATGACAGCTGCTTTTGTTTATGCAGGGATCAATCATGGCCCTGTGATTGCTGGTGTGATCGGTGCCCGGAAGCCTCAGTACGATATTTGGGGCAACACCGTGAATGTTGCTAGCCGAATGGAGAGCACGGGGGAACTTGGGAAAATCCAGGTAAACGTATGAGCCTTGGAATGCCTAAGAAATCGTTTCTAATTGGGTACGGGTGTATTTTTTTTAATATGTGAGTAATCAGAAGGATTTCACAAGAATTTCTGATTCTTTTCACACAAAGGTTACAGAAGAAACAAGTAAAATACTACAGGAGTTGGGCTATTCGTGTGAATGTAGGGGACTCATTAATGTCAAAGGCAAGGGAGAACTAAGGACTTACTTTGTTTGCACTGAGACCGCCAAATTCCAAGGTATGGGACTGAACTGAGGCTACGACGAAGTTAATCAAAATAGGCTTAGAACTGCCTCCCTTCTGTGAAGAATTAGAATTTCCCTCCTTATGTGAAGGACTTTATTCTAAAAGCATATATATATATGTACGGTTCCTATTTCTTCTACATCTCAAGAGAATGGTATTATTATTTTTTTTTTAAATTGAAAGAAGTTCTGAAAAGTCCCTGGAAAACACGCAACCGCCAGTCTGCAAAGGACTACCTTTTCCTGAAATAATCTGAGGATTTACCTGGAATTGCCATGAAGCATTTTTGGTTAGTTCCTTTCCTTACCTGCACTGTGGGAGTCTGAACAGCTCCGGTGACAGCATACGTGGATGCACTGTAGAACTTGTTACCCGCGTTGAAACATTCCACTGCTTCATTCTTTGACACACCCCTGCTTACAGTATTGCCTCTGTCACAGACGTGTGGGACGATGCTCTGGGCGCTGCTGCGTAAGCCCGCTTTTAATAATGCTAAACAGACTTCACAGCAGAAGATGGCTGAGTAATGGAAAGAGGAACGCGAGTAAACTCACAAATATATCGTATGATAATTGCGCTGGGCACCTTTTGAAAAAAAAATATTAATTGCACAGTATCAGATGACTTTTTTATTGCCTTTGCCTCCTCCATAGCATACCTTGTATTATGCAAATGTTTTCATGACCGTTTAGAAATAACTTTCATCTAGTTCAGAGTGTTTACATTATATTACGTGTTCTCCTTTGTATTTCTGTGCCTCTGTATTTAGTGTCTGCATGTGCATTTTGTAGTCACGTAAGAGAACGTCTTCAGAATTCTGGCTTTAAATTTCAAACCCCTGCCCGACCTTGAGGAGCGCTGAGCACCTGCAGCTTGTCCTGCATGCTCGGTCAGACAGGCTCCGAGAACAGCTTGTGTCGCTGACACCCGGCAGGCATTCTGCGTGCTGACTGCATTCTTGAGGGCACTTACGGAAGAAAAAATAATGTTTTCAATTATTTGGAAACAAGAACAGAACGGAGAAGACAGTATTAGAAACAGCAGCAGGTACCGTACCAATGGAACCGCATCTGAGGTGGGATTGGGGTGGTTTTTCCTCTTCTTTTTTCTTCAAATTGAGTAGCCACTGGCTGGTTTGTGTACCTTTTAAAGGCGGTGCAGTTTATGAAACAAATTGGTTTTGAAGGTTACAAAAGAATGTACGGAAAAAAACATTCGTAATGGAAGTGTTTCAGCAGAGCCTCAATACGGAAAGTACGCGTAGGGTGTTAGTATGCTCACGGAAACTGACTGGCTGTAAGGTAGTTTAGTTTGTAGTTTTCAAGCTGTTAATGGCTTTTTCTAATTTCTCAATTAGCGTTTTTCTACTTCCTGCAATCACTTAGTCTGCTTTCTGCTGGTGGAGACGGTCCTATTTTGTCAGGCTAACATCTCGTGCCCAATTACATGTGTTAACTAGGGATGGATTCCCCCCTCCCCCCGCTACACCACCTGCGGTATGACGGAGCAGCACAGTGATTCAGTTCTACGCCTATTTTGTTCAGCCTTACTCTTCTGCAAAGCTGCATTTACTAAATTTTCTGGGTTTACCATTAAACCATACTGGAGAAGCGTTTAACAAGCAGTCCTATGCATCACTGCCGCTTTCTAATTACTGTGTAATTTCCTTAGAAGATGAAGTGACTATGTTTCAAGATGGGAACAAATCTAAATATTGTCCAACTGTGGATTAAAAATTGTGCTTTTGTAGCCTTTGTCGATGTGGTAGGTCAAACTGTGCGTGGTAAGTCTCCAACAGAAAAAAGCACATTAGAAAACCTTAGTTTGAGGTTGCCTGGTTCGTGTATGGACTCTGCTGAAGAACGAAGTTTCACGCTCGGTGTCTTGTTAGTGTCAGGTCAAGTGTTACAGTCAAACCTTACGACAGCTTTTGCTACTCTTGTACGTTGTGTATGTGTAGTAACAGATGCTCAGCAAGCACTTGTTGCGAGGTATTTATTTATTGTTTTGTAAGGACCACACGTGTGAAAGGCTCCTCACAGCAGCCTTTGATGTCATGTGTGAGGTGAAGTGACTATTTGCCTCACGAATACATTCTGCAAAGTGCATTATGCCTATAGGTAGAGCTGGCTCCAAAGTGTTTCTGTTGGCAGACGTAGTAGAATGTAAACGTAAGTCATCTGTGAAAGAGAATTTGCTGCCTGTAACAGCATTTTGAAATGCTTTTGTTTACATGGTATTGCCCGTCAGGCTAGGAACTTGCTTGGCTGTAACTGCAAGTTAACCTCATTTAGAGATGCGACGTGACGAGCTGTAGCTCTCGAATGGGCAGAAGCGGGGGTTTGTTGCGGTTTTCAAAGGCCGCAACGCGCTGCGCCGCTCGCTGCGTGTGAGCGTACTGCGCGAGGCCTACCCGGGGCAGTTAGAAACCGCGCAGTGCCAACGGGGTTGTGCCTGAAGGACGACTTTCTCATCAGCACTGGAACTGCATGAGAGCTATAGTCAAACACAGAAAAAGTTCGATTTAAGAAGCAACTGTATTTAAATCATTGTTTTCGGCAGTCCTTTTGAGTGAACTGTGAAATTTAAGACTGAGGCAATAACCTTGTTGAAAAATCTTCCTTACAGCATTATTGTTTTCTTAAACTGGAAAAATGGCACTGTATCTAATATGAAGAGCTAACAACATCCTGACTTAGCTAGCTGTTTTAAAGAACAAATGTGTTTTTACCGTTAAATAAAAAACTTCCTGAAACTTGTTTGATTTTGCAATTATTTTGATGAGGATTCCTATGAAAAGGAGGAATATTTTATACCCCTCTAGAATTAACGAGATTGGTTTTACCAGTAAACTTGATATATTTTTTTTAAAAAAGAGGTGTAGGTAGAAAATATGTAAAGTGAAACTGGCATTCAACAGCTAACAAGTAATTTCAATACTCGGTTTTCTGCCAACTGTGGCTTCTGCTGTGCCGTCTGAAAGGTAAGTGATGGGAAATGAGATGCTACAGAGCAAACCAGTAATGGTTTGGCATGGCGCAGTTGTGCATCTCGTCTTCTCCTGGGGCATGAAAATGACTTAAATATTAATGAAAAAATTAATTCCCTGGAGTAGTATTTCATCTGCAGTTACCTAGAACTGTGGAAAAAATCCTAGTGGTGACTTACCATTATGGGAAGACTGAAACTACTGGAGAAAAACGCAGGTTAAAAGGTTCAACCTTTTTGGAATGAATTTTAAGAATTGTGGAAATTTAAAAACCATTAAACACTTCTGTAGCCATTTTTAGAGAGGAGGAAGGGGAGCGCAAGGATGATGTTGGCCATGAGACGGGGGGGCAGAGAATGGAACTTTGAATTATGCCTTGCCTTTGAGCTCCCTCTGAGTTCAAGGCCGTGCCCCCGCACACATTAGCAATGGCTGATCAGGTGGAACCAAAACACTGCAGGTCACTCCTGCGCGCCTCCAAGGTTATACTGGAGCCGGGGGGTAAAAAGGCGCGACACGCAGAGCTCCCCCGGGATGCCTGTGGCAGAGGCCCTGGCTCTGTATCTAATGCTGCAAAGGTGCTTCAGCTCTCCTGTGCCCAAAAGCTGGATTCTCTGTCTGCTGTCTTGGTGAGTAGGGAATTGACTTTTAACACTGATTTTCTAAATATGCTCTCCTTCCTGATAAGCAAGCCTAAAATAATTCTCCAGACAGTGCTTAGTAATACCTCCAAGTAGTGAGAACTGTCTACAGTGAGTGCCTCGGGGCTAACTATAGCGTATTCACGTGGTATTTTTACTTACTGGCAGCAAGGGGGTTTGTAAGTCTCACCTTATTGTCATGACACATTTCTGAGCTTGCCCTTGAGTTTTAGAACACCATGAGCAGATGGGCTTGTTTCTCTAAGAGGAGATTCACCCACATTCGAAGTCTCCCAAAGCTGATCTTCTGTTAATTCATCAGGCTACACCAGTTTTATTTAAAAAGTTTATTTCTCATCCTCCTAATTGTAACAGCTGCACAGTAACGTTTAGATACTAACAATTTTTGCCCCCACCTGATTCAGATAAAGAGTCTGTACGCTGCTTTTAGAAATTTCTGGTTGAGTCCCTGCACCATATATAGGCACATTTTCACTTACGCTTTGACTTTTTCAGACACTAAACAATCTAGGAAAACTCAAATGCAGAGGTGCTTTAAAAGAATAAGGAGTGGAAAAAGAATAATTTAGTGCATTGATGTAGCAGAAGTTACTCTGATATAAACCATTCCGTTTCAAATTTTAATAAACAAAAGTAGTTTAACACACAATATACACATGTTCAGTGAATGCGCCTTAAGGAAGTTTATCTGGTTCTTAAATAGAATCAAACAAACAGCTGTAAACTTAACCGAAGCTTCAGACTGTGACTGGACCGCACTCGCTCTCAGGGATGGCGACAGTCTTTTTAGGTTCTTGAAAGTCTGAAAGTTTACAACAGATACCAGCTCAATCAGCATACACACCTTGTAAATTACAGAAATGCACATACAATACAGTACTCCTACCATGATTTGCTATTTGTGCAGATAGTCCTGAACATTCTAATGCAGCCCAAGAAAAAAATTTGGTTCTCTTGTGCGGCAGTATGAAGAAGAAAGCGCTCAATAATTTCAAAGTTGAAGTTTCTTGAGCAGTTTCCTTGGAAACTTAAGTTCCTTAAGTAATCCTGCCCTTTCCATTAAATAACTCAACTGCAACTTTTTATAAACGACAGATTGAGTAAACTTGTGTGAGTTACAGAAGTCTTACCTGCCTTAAAAACGGGACGAACACAACCTGGGGGTTGCTTTTACAGTTTATGTGCCACAAGGGGGAGATCGGGCTCTGGCACTTAAGACATTTTTCCACTGACCTGACTCCTTCATCCAGCAAAACCAGTAGTTACTTTTGGCTGGATGCGTTGAGTTGAACTGATGCTGTCAACTTACAAAGCGCTACAGCTGGCCAAACTAAGCAAGAGGAGTGCACAGCCAAAGCCTGGAGAAGAAGGAAGCATGACGCCCTTGTTTAGCAAGTGAGGAATTTTAACTCTTCTCTTGTAACTTCACACTAAATGGAAAAAACTAAAACGGAACAGATTGCCAGGCTTTAAAATGTGGCAGTGCTGTAAGATGAATGGTAAAAAAAATCCTTTGGCAAGCGAGGAACTTTAACTCTTCTCTTGTAACTTCATGCTAAATGGAAAAACTAAAATGGAACGGATTGCCAGGCTTTAAAATCTGGCCGTGCTCTAAGATGAACAGTAAAATAATAACTTTATGTAGTTTAACCAAAGTTTCACATATCCAAAAGATTAATTTTGGACTGAGACCAAACAAAGCAACCTTCCATTTGAAACTGAATTTAGAAAGGGGGAGAAGAACTGAAAGTTGGAACTAAGTTACTGCAAGTTCTACCACAAGCCAGTCTAATGATTTGCACATGTGGTTTTGTTTCAGTTGGACAGACGCTACAAAGCATTTTTGTATACTCACCCTCTGTCAAATCTACCCAGCTGTCTTCTGAATCAGGTAAAGGAACTGAAATTCCCATCGCTTTCCGGATTCCATAGGTACTGACAATATCGCCTGGAGTCACTTGTTGTGCAAGTTCTTTCAAGTTATTGGTTACTCTCTCCGCTAGAAAAGATAAGTGGATGTATTTATATGCCATATAGAGACACAACATCGCTGAAACGAGCCCTTGGCCCTGCGAACAGTCTAACTGAAGTGCAAATGGAACTATGTTCATGTTTCTGCCACAGAAGAGTTTTGTTTTGCCGTGTGCAATCGTGCAAGACACACTGGGAACTATAAAAGCGACTGTTAAGGAGCACAGGAGGAGTGAAACAGCTGCTGACCAAGGCTTGCTGCCATCAGGAAACACCGACAGTTACGGAGCAAGCTCGTGACACTTGGGTGGCACAACGCGGCGGCTGGGAGAGATCTGGCGGCTCCCACGCAGCAGTTGTGTTTGGCTTTCAGGATTCACATTTACTTTTGTACAGAAACTAGAGAGGAGAGGCCGTTCCTGTTGCTACAAATGTGGTCTTCCCCTCTAGAAAAAGGCTCTAAGTACTTAAAACTTTTGAAGGAAGGTAATATTTGATCTGGTTCAGACTTGTATAATAGCAACTTGGTAATATTGGTAATATTTCTCCAGTAACGGGGAATTTATCGTATCATATCGAGGTGGCTATTTCAGACCACGTCTGCTGTAGTGGACACTGCGCAAGTTGGTTCTACTTGCGGCACTGGCACCCCCTGCACAGTCCCACCTTAGCAGGCTGCCCTTGGCACAGGCTGTGCAGCTCACCTGTGGGACAAGAAACTCCGCTCAAATAACTAAAGAATGTATGGCTGGTATTAATTGGTATAATAAAACAAACAGATAACTAGACCAAACCCAGACTACAGCTAGCCTTACAGTAAGAACTTGGTAATGCTTTAACAACCCCTGTTCAAAGACTGTAAAAATTGTGGCATTTTTAATAAAAAATCATGAGCAGAAAGCTCCTACTCAGTTCTAGGGAAGTTTACTAATAAAGAAGAAATGCTTGTAATCAGTGTTCAAGACTTTCATCTGGCTTTACATACAAGAAAAATTAAATTAATCTTCTAGCCTAACAGGGCATGTATTCTGCACTATAACTGTTAAACTTTTGTCGATCTTGGAGTTGATACAAGCTGGGACTTGGTCAGTTCTGCGAGAACAATTAGAAAAAGCGTGTTTACCCAAGTGCATCTCTCTGTAAGATGGACCCAGAAGACAAATCATATTAGGAGGTGGTTTTGTACTTAGTCGTTCATTTTGAGCATCCTGGAGTTCTCTCAGTAGCTTTGTTGTTTCATCAAGTTTCCTCTGGAAGATTTCAGCCTCTGTTTAATGAGGAAAAGAAAGTCCTAATGAGTAAGTATGTTTACTTACGTTATTATATAAAACATGGTAAGGCTGCCTATGCAAAGGGATGAGAAACTGAAAAAATTTCAGCGGTAGAAGTGCAAGTACCAAGAAAAACTCACCCTCAGAATCAAACTCTTCTATAGGCATGCCAAAGTTTGTAACTGCTTTCAGTGCTGTAAGTCTGTCATTGGCAGAGTCCAACCTGGCAGCAACATCAATTTCCATAATCTAAAAAAACCAAACAAAAATAAATATGAAAAAACAGCAGTGAGTAACAGTTTCGGTAATATTTGGGTCAGCCTTGAAACAACAAAATTGTTTGGGGAAAATTAGAGCATAAAGTTAGTTAGGATTATCTGTGAACTTAAAGGGAAAGCCCAAAAGCTACCCTGTGAAACTTCTACTGTTCTGTGGTTACTCAGCTTACTATCCTGTTTCACACTCAAACAGAAAATGGCATCTGCCACAACCACTGACGGCACGCACAAATGGTACGGTAACTCAGGACTAGCATCCTAATTAAAAAAACGATTATCCGAAACATAATTCCTTGAGCTCACCTAAAGCAGAGGTTATCTGCCATCTGAGGCCAAAATTCGAAACGAACCTGGGAAGTGGCCGCAGATGAAGGCTTCAGGAGAGCAGCCCTCTCCTATGCTGCTACCCCTACGCTCTTTCTAATTGAGCAAAGTTTGGGTGGAATGATTTTAGAGATATATTGTATGCCTATAGGGGCACAAGGTATTTGAGAAGACTTCTCAAAGATAACTGTATTGTGTGGTGTTTCACACTCATCACAGGTTCACGTTAAACTGAATCAGAGCAAGATAGGAATAAAACAATCATAGCTGTCAACCAGAAGATCTAACACATGGTTAAACAATCACAAACAAAATTCTTCCAGTTCTCTTGCCATACAGTCTCATTTAAGTCTTAACTTTTTAAACTTTTGTGAGATTCTTACTCTGCAAAGAAAAATGCCTACAAAACAGCATGCCATTTTCACAAGTGACACACTGTGCATTTGCAGCTTGCCAAAGGCTCGATGTAGCTGCACCGGCCTTGCAGGTGTAAGCAGTTTGTAACTGTGCGGTTAGACAGGTTGGTTAGAATAGTTATCTGACAGAAAAATTTTACCATTGCATCGCTTCTCTCACGTGGGCCTTCAGCCTCCTCCAGCGGCTGAACAGAAAAAGGATTTTTAAAGAAGGCATTAAAATTAATCTTTTAAGTTCAATGTAAAAGCTTACAAAACACAGTATTTTCACAGCAAGATAAATATACAATGTCATAACAAGATTCCTCTGTAAACCAAGTTACAGAGCAGATATTTTTTGAGGGCTTTCTGCAGATATTAATGTTTACTAAAAGACATTTTTACAGCATACATTTTATTGCTCTTTGTGAAGCCCACATGCTTTTCCCCTGTGATGTTACACCAGAGTTTATTTACTGGGGGGCAGAAAGAAAAGGAAGGATGATTATTAGAGGCTGAATTGTATTCTGTTCCTATACATCACTGTGTTTCTCTTAACACTTACAACAGTAGCGATTGAACCCTGTAAGTCAGTGTCACTACTGGGTACCAGAAAAGAGCTGAACTTCTAACGCTAAGCAAAGGTCTGAACTGGGGCTAAAGGCTGATCTTTGATCCATGAACTTTTTATAGTATTAATCTAGCTAATACTTGACCCACTCCTAAGAGGCTGTGATCTATTTATTTCAATAGTTTACACTGATGTGAAACTCAAAGCAAGACTTCCAGTTAGCACGAACCGTCTCGTGGAGATTCTCTACTAATTCTTGAATTGACAGTTAAGGTAAAGTCATCCAATCAGCCCCTCTGATTCCAGTTGTGTCTGGCAAACACAGCCACTGAAATCTCCTAAGAATTTGAAAAGTAGCTGTTCAGTATTTTTACGTAGCATATATCTGTGTTTAAAAGCACTGCACTGAGTAAAGGGCAAAACTAGTTACTAACTCTCCTGAACTAAATGGTGACGGCTAGGAACATGATAGACACTTCACGGAAACAAGAAAGCCTGTCCGTGATCACCTCATTTCTAAACAACTGCTTATTGGTATTTTCTTACTGAACAGAACAGAAGCTAGTGCTAATGGAAGTGGGAGAGTAGACAGAGAAAGAATATGTGACTGTCTCTGTCTAGAGTACTTGTTAATTTTCATGTTTCACCAAGTAACGAGTCAGAATAATTCTTTTCCAAAAAATCCATCCACTGGAGACAAAGATAGCCTTCAATTCCAATCTTAGCAGTTAAAAGGGAGCCCAGCAATTGGATCAGCACCACCTTTCTCTAGCTTTATAGATTGTGTGCTAAGACCAAAGACCAGACAGGACACAAATCCACTCTTACCGTTTCTAGTTCTCTGAGAGCTCTAGAATGTCCTCCTTTAGTTAGAACATCAAGCAAACTATCAGCCATTAAGAAAGGATAATCTTGTGATTTCATCAAAAATTCATGAATACTAAAAGATCAAAAGATAGTTAAAGTAACTACTTTCATACCAAACCTTCAACAGAAAAACGTTACATGTAGTCAAACTAGTACGTACAGCATAGAAACACAAAAGGTAGCACAGAATTTGATTTCAATGGCTTGCTTTAACTATCTGTGCCTTTTGTAGCTGAGGAAGCCATTCAGATCCCTAACAGAAACTGAAAAACTGGAAGTATACTGCCTCAGGCGGCTGCATCAAACTGGAAGCAAGCTCACACAGGCACTTAATGTTTGCAATGTGCTTAAATATTCCCACATCTCATACAAACTTATACCACTGTGTATTCTGAGATGTAAGAGTTAAAGTCCTTTTTTTGTCTCAGAAGTTTTTACAATGGAAGTTAAATTACAATTTATGAACCATGTAACAATAAAAGTTAATTATTTTTACCGTAGTCAACAGTATGAAAATCAAACAGTTATACACGCTATTTAAGAATGAAACTGGGAATCGCTACCTCTGGCCTCAGCCCTCCCACTGTGACCATGGTGCTTTGGTCAGCATTTGACACAAGTATCGCCTTGAGCGAGACGCATCTTTAAGTTCATTAACATTAGAAAAATCTGGTTTGTATAAGCATTTGGACCACTCAGCTTTTTTCTGGCTTTGAACACTTAGCCTTCAGAGTTAGTCATAAGTATACTTAAATGTTACGAGTATGTGGTCCTATGTGTCAGTAGCATCAAAATCCTTCAGTCTTGGCTAACCTCACTTTGTGGGCAAATTCTCTTATTACTTTGTTTCTTAAACAAAAAACAAACAAGCCCCAGTAGGCTAGGACAGCAGTGATACCGTTCAACAGCAAAGACAGAGGCTACACTGCAGAGCGTTGCACGTAACTGCTTCTGTACGTGAAAGCAGTAGTATGCATCTTAGTTGTTTGATTACCTGAAAGAGCCGTGATTAGAATCTTCCCCATATGTTGAATAGATTAAGTCAGAATCTTCTTTGCTTATGTTGGCAAATGTAGAATCGTATGTTGGAGCATAGGAACTATAGGGTCCGTAATTCAAGTATGTCACTGATGAATAATAACAGTATTATTACCTCTGATATGCATGTATCAGATGAAAATGAGAAGGGGTTGTAGAACAATCTCCAAAAAGACTTCTAGGAACATATTTCTTATGGTGAAAAGAAACTTTCACAGAGTACCATCTGTTCACACACTAACATGTACAAATGTTTTATTAACAACACTGTATGCCTTAACACAATACAAAAATCCAGTCTGGTGCTGGTAACAGGTACTCAGGCTCCCCACTATGCTCCTTCAAAGCCAGGAAAACCCTTTATTCTATGTGACATAGCTCCTCTTCTCAATATAGATGAACATTTTATTAAATACACCCCCCCTTTTGTATGTGTAAATTAAGCTAGACTTTGTGACTGTGCTGTTGTGTTGCAGACACATGCAATGATGTGCTTTATCATTAAAAAAACAACTTTGTTCCAAACTATTTGTACACTAGTAATGAGATCAACATATTCTGTTTATATAAGGAGGAAGATTTATACTTAAAAAAAGAAAAAAAAAAGAAACAGCACCTACCTGGAGTAACCTTGTTTCTTTTATCTTCTTTGAACCCTTGTAACGTATTAACTCCTGACTGAAGCCTTCCTGCTGTCATGCCCAGCTTTACAGGGCAGTAACCTGGTTCTACAACAGGATATATCAAAATAAAGGAATAATGAAGGCATAGTTAAGTGACATAGGAAGATGTGCAAATGCATTTAATACTCGTAGCCAGAAACTTCAGAATAAACAGGATACAACTCTCAAAAGTATGTTTTCCTCTCCAAATGCTTTATATTAAAGGCTGTAGTCTTAAACGTGAATCCAGACCAAGTAAGTGGTAATCCTAGTTTAAGTATAGAACATTTAACCCAAATGTTAAGTTTTCGCTATCGTTCTTCCTCCTTCATGTCCTCCTATAATAGAGGCTCTATCATTAAAGAGCATCTGATTCTTCACATGAAAGACCACACTATATATTCTCGCTGATGTTTCCTACTGCACAAAGAGGGGAAAGGAAAAAGTCAACTTTTCAGCTTAGTTTCTGTCTATTCTGTACCTAGTCTGTTCAGCTCTGTAATGAGCTGGCAGTTAAAAATGTCAAGCACATGCACTCTTTTAGGTGGTGGCAGTGACATGATGAAATGATTTGGGAAACAGACAGTTCCCAGTGGCCAGCTCTGGAACATCTGTGACTTTTTGGGTCAGCAAACACTGTAGTCGGTACACGGACCAGACTTAAGGGGAGCCCAGGAATTAAATGTGCCCAAGCATATGGCAGGTAGTCTCTCCTCCAATGGCAAACGCTTTCTCTTGCAGCTCCTACAGACAGCTGACACAAAAAGGAGAAGCAACAGCCAGTGGAGGGCTCTGTCCAGCTGCTCCTAACAGCCACAATTAGTCTCCATCTACGTGCTCCCTCAGCTGCAGCTTTTTAAATCCAGATCTTTATCAGACTGCAAAGCAGCATTCGCTGTCTGCCCCAGCAAAAAAGCAGCAGAGCAGGAAGGTGGAAGTGGCTTGTTACCTGAACCATGCCAACTTACCTCCCGCAGTAAGGTCAACTGGATTAAGAAGGCCCAGAGTTGTTGTACCATCTGGTTTTCTTCTTTCAAATTCACACTGAAATAAGATCAGACTATTTAAAGGTATGTATTAGTTGAAATTCATGGTCCTTAAACTAATAAAAACATCTAACGGAACTATCTGTAGGAACCGAAAAGGAATTTGGGAACATCAGTCAGAAGTAAGTCCTGCTCTAACTTTTTGTTTTCACTAGGTAACTTCATTATTGGTATAGGCACAAGGAATTAAGAAATTATGATAAATATTAACATTTCTGCAGATGCTAAGAGATAAAATGTGTAATTCATATAGAAAATTAAAGGGGCACAGTATTACCAAACTGGGTTCCTTCTCCTGTAAAATTAATAACCTTTGTTCAGATACGTGGCTGTTTCAGAACTACAGGGTTTTTTGCAGGTCAGTTTTGAGAGGTATTTTCTTGAGGTTCCTACTATTCATCCTTCTCTACTACTTTATCTAAAATTTCTGAAAACTGAAGCTGAACCTGCTCTGCTGATGCAATTCAGCATGCATTCAACTGAGATGCATTTTTTTTAACATTACAATATTACACAGATGATCAGTCACATGTAAAATGGCGTAAACTGTAGTAAAAGCATACCCTGATTTCAACTGACATAAGATGCTAAAAGTCTGGTTTATGAAAAAGTGAAAGGAGTTACCAAATACACCAAGATTTACCTGGCTGTTTGGAAGTCGTCTTGTTAACTTTCCTCCAGATTCTCTAACAATACGATCAATTTGCTCTTGTTCCCTTTCCAAGCTATTGTTTCGTAATTTGTCTTCAAGTAGATCTTTGTCCTTCCTGTGAATAAAACCCAAATAACTTAGTAACTAGCATAACTGTTAAACAGATACCAATTGGCTAAATATCATGAAAGAATACAGTGAAGGAATGTTTTTGCCAACTACGCAAACTGTTTTTGTAGATGAAACAACTAACAACAACAAAAGCAAGCCATTCAATATGACTATTTAACACAGCTGGAAAAAATACGCAACAAAGATTTGTTATCAGCAAATGCTTTTTTACGTTAGTAACTGTAAAGGTGTCTGTGTTTAGCTTACTCCAGCCATACTGATGTCCTAGTTTAGCATGTTGCCAGATTTTGTCATCACTCCCACAAAACCAACAAGGTTATTTTTTTATAAAATTAATTAGATACTCTGAATTTTATTATCTGTATTTTCAAATCTGTGAAAATAAAGAGTATCTAATTAATTTTACAAAAAAAAAGGCGCTAGTATTTCCAAACACTGAAAGGGGTATCTCTAGATATTAAAAGATATTTCAGGAAGTAAATGTTCTGTAATTCTGCATTTACCTGTTTCAAATACTATTTATATATATATATATATATATGTAAGGCAAGCTTGAAATCGGCTATATAGTTATTTGCACTAAAATATTTCAAATGTCATGTTTGCAAGCTTTCTCCAAAACAACACTACTTCTGTGAAACAGACACTAAAATAGAAAATAATTGAATGAATGCAGTTGATGAGCAGTACAGGGGTCCCTACATTAAAAAAGAAAAGATGGTATCATAAAAGACTCTAACCTTCAGTTATTTTTGGGATATGAGGACAACTATATAAATATTGCCCCCCTAAGATGAAGTCCTATTGTATATGCAGTACCAGAAAGAAAGAAACCCACATTCACTGGTCCCTAAAAGTCATCTTGTTTCAGTAGCATTAAAGGGTTTATCCTAGAATTGTTACTGAGATAATACTTCACTTTTTGTGTTCCTTGCTAGGTGTTTTGAATGCTTTGGTGTCACCATCCACAGGTTCTCCTTTGTCTTTCCCAGGACCATTTTCATCTTCCCCAGTTGGCTGTAGTTCTGTCTTGTCCTTCTGCTTCCTTGTCTTCTGCAGGTCAGCCATGAATTCTATACTTTGTTTCAGGCTCTGAATCCTCTCCTAAAAAACACCCACCAGATTCCTTTTATTTGCTACTTCAATTAATCTTTTTGTAACCCACCCACAGAGGATGATTTTATTTCAATTCTTTCTTCCTTATACTAGCAAGTATAAGGGCAGTTTAGAAAATGAAATATTAAATGCAAGTATTTCTTCAGTAAGCAATCTGGTAGCAGCATAAAAGCATAAGCCTTAAAACAACATACTATTTGAATTCTAATATGCAAGCATTTAACAAATATTAGGCAAGTTTTTATTAATTTTCATGAGATACCTGTAAGAAAAGTAAAATTAAAAGGGGGATCAAAAAGGAAGCAGCATATTTTTTTATATTTTGGCTTGTATTTTCTATTACCTGACTAAGTATCTTCATCCCTGAGTGCAGCAGTTTTTTCGCAGCTTTGTAGTAAATTGTGTCTGGTTTGTTGTAAATCATTGCATTAGTACACATCAGTTTGAAGTTATCCTGTGCAGACATTAATAGTATTGGAATAAAAGTTAAGATTTTATAGCATACTGTATTAAAACCCTTGCTGCAAATGCAGTGTCTTGAGCTTTAGGAAAGAAGAACTTCAAAGAACATTTTGAATTAATGAATTTAAGAAATCTAATTAAAAATTTAAACCGAAGTATGTAAATTAGATTCAAGTCTAAAAACTAGCACTCCAATAAACACCCTGAAAGTATTCTTAATGTTCAGTATTGTTTGTAGTTTTTAAGGTTTTAATGGAAGTTCTCTTAGCTAAAATTACCCACTTCCTTCTCTGAGCAATCAGTAGTCATCAAAAGAAAAACAAAGTAAAGCAACATAAAAAACCCAATACAACCAACTTTAAAAACAGAAAAGCTGCTATTCAAAGTTAAATCATTATAAGAAATACGTCAAAGTTTCAGTTGCAATGAAGAAGAGAAACGTATGCTTCTTTGATGTTTGTTTCTTGAATGACTGACCTAGAAACTTCACTTCTATACTCACTGATAAAACATATCTACCTGTTGAGGCTCTGCACATTCTCAGCTATTTACAAAGACAAAAAGTTGAAATGAAAAACTAACCTAAAACAGCTGAAACAACGGGAAGTATTTGGTCTTCCTAAGTTTTGGAGCTCTCAAGAAGAATGTGCAATAAAATACAACCAATACTATTGACTAACATCTGCCTAGGTTCAACTGTTACTTACACACAAATTGCATTTCCCACATCTTCACCTAGCCCAGTAAAGAACTAGAAAACATTTCTGCTGAATAAAACAAAACAGAACAAGCCTACGCTCAGCTGTTAAAAGCTTTAAAACTGGCCCTTGAATCCACTAGAAGACACACTACAGCACAGGGTTAAGTGGCTGCTGCCAACAGGACGGAGTTCCTTTTGCCTTCACTAGTTGTGGACCTACGTGACTAGATAAGCCTGGCTAGCACACAGGTGACAGAAGGCAAACGATGTAGTAACAGACACGCAAAGCAAATAAATTCATCAGACCCCTTGTTTCTTTGAGAAGCAATACATAAAAAAAAAAGCGCGCTGTCTGACAGAAATGCTAACATTTTCATTCTTACGATCCAAAATGATATGCTGAAGGACAAACTGACAGGTTCTATTTAATCCTGCATAAAACCTGAAACTATTCATATCTTCCTGAGATGCCTGTTTACAAACCAGAAGTGTTTTCTTTTTCACTTCCAGAGCCTATCTGCTCACAAAAAAATCAATGTTTCGTCAGGCAGAAGGACTGCTTCTTTTAGCATCTTCATATTCTCATAAAATACCAGAGTTCAAGTCAACTGAGCGTAATATGTCTCTGTAGTCAAAATAAAATTTACAGAATCACCTTTAGTTCTTCTATGGACTGGTACCCGTTGTTCTTGATCTTCTCTTTCATGGTACTAAAATCCATTGGGTTTTTAATGATCATGGAATAGCCAGGGGCAATAAAGTCAGTCACAGGAAATGAAAAGAAAGAACTTGGATCCTTTCTGTTGAGAAATGAAAAGACAGTTTTTTATGTTTCAACTTATAACAAAGAAATATTGAGCTTGGAATTAAATAGAAAGAAAAGGACTAAGCTGAAAAGGAATCAAAACCATAAAGCTAGAAATGGCTTGTGTCAGCGTAATCTTTCACTTCTGAATGTTAAAAAGATCCCATACACAAACCAACATACCAGAAAAGTGCTACAAACATATTTTAGAAGTTAGTTTTACATTTTGATAAGTACCTGTGTTCCCAAAAAGATTAAAAAAGAAGCCATCCTTTTTTTAGATTTTTGGCTGTTCAAAAAATGCGTTTATATTATAATTAAGTAATTGAAAAATAAAGGGAACAAGTGAGGTAAGAATGCCTACTTGTAATTCATCGTTGACTCTGAAATTAACAGAAGGGAAAGCTTAGGGCTAAAAGCTGTGATAGAACATGTGTATTTATGACTGTTAATTTTCAGGTTACATAATGTTAATAGTTTTTTAGATTAAAATTTCATAAGACTTTTGGTGAACTCTGATGTTCCTGGGTGCTTCTAACAGCACTAAAATCAAATGGAGTTGGTTGGTATTATTTCTTTAGGCTCAGGCTTAGCTGATAAACTGGCAAGCGTCTCTCCTCCAGAGCCACGTTTTTCGCTGAACCCTGCAGCATGAGGCTTGCCTCCTACGCCCACACTGACGCTACACACACTGGTGAGACCCCTGGCATTTCAGGCCTTCTTCCCGAGGCTTACGTATGACTTACAGATTTCTGCTCCAAGTTGCTACAGAACAGTGAAGAGCATTTTGTCATGCATACTGCAGAAGCACACCGTGCAAGATATTCTACAATGCCTGTGGAACACTTGTAAAATAGCTTCCAACTGAGAAACAGGATTCAAAACCAGAAGTGGCTGCTCCTTTCTGTATGCATGGAAAGGTAGCCAAAACAAGAGCAGGCACTTTTTGGTAGCTGGTTGTTAGTTTCTGGAAACTGACACCAAGGTCTTGAAAATTTCAGGTTAAGAGGAAACTCGGGAACAAAGTTTTCAAGCTTAATCTGGTGAGACAGGTAAAGGGAAAGATCTTTTGATCACTCTGGTAGAAGTCATATGTTCTTAAAGTCAAGAAAGAGTATCTTAAACCACAGACTACTTGAAAGAACTGCAAATTCAGCAAATCTGATTGTTTTACTCAAGACATTTGCTTAATGTCACAGTAAGAAAACATGGTTTAAGTTTTCAAGTGTGTACTTCTTTTTTATAGTAAATAATGCTAAAAATAGGAGAAGTCAACGTAAAAGCAGTTTTGGCAAGTTCATTACAAACTCTTGTGCCTCTCTGAAGAGAGGTTCATAAAAGAAAGCATTACATTATTGGAAAATTGTCCTATTTCTGCTAGTTTTTTTAAAAGTTCTTCAAACTGGAGGTGTTTACATGAAGCCTAAAACTAATGAGTTGTAAGTATGCACTCTTAAACTAGTACTTAAATACCTAACACAGCCCTGTTAGCAATCAGACCCTTGCTCAGGTTTTTATATGCCTCTTCCCTTACTGTATGTTACTTTCACTTCATAGCTCTGAAGGCACAGACATTTACCTCTGTAGCTGTCTCATGAGCTGATTCAGGGCTTCCTGGAGTGGGGTCTGCTCCACCTCTAGACCAAAAAGAAGTGGGGGGGGGGGGGGGGGAGAAAGGCTGTGACACTGAACTGACTGCAACAGGTACTAAACTTCCAAGATATTAGAAATCAACAAAACCAATGCAACTTGAGAATTCATTGCAAATTAAAAGAATACAGTGGCAAACCACAAAAACATATATAGGCGACCTACTTTTCTCGCTGGTCTTACTTGAAATTCTGCACACTGTGACATAGGTACCAGATACCATTCCGCAAAAGAAGTATACAGTACCAATAATTTAACATTTTTGTATGATGGGGAAAAACACAGAGATATCAAAAAAAATGTCAAGTCACTTGCGACAGAGCAATAAAATGTGAGTCAGTTCAAGAAAACTGCAATCAGCAAAAGAATTTTTACTTTTTTTCGTACCTTCCTGTTTTGATAAAGTACTTGTCAATGGTTTCTCTGGTGGCAACTCCAATCTGATGGGGGTCTGACATTTCATTTCCTGTTCTCCCTCACTGTCTGCATGGTCTCGATCTCGTTTCTTTTTATCCTCCTAGAAAGAAGATTATTATAAAAACCTGAGAGAATCTGAAAAACCAGCATTAATACCATACAATGCCATATGAATTTTTGAAAACAACCTCACACAGTTTAAAAACAACTAACAGTTTGTAAGTCTTCACAAACCCTCTATTCTTTATGTACTGTCTCCATCTGCTGGACAATAAAGTAGCTCAGCTATACCATGCAATGCATCACAATTATTTTTTTTTAAAATGTGACAGCCACTTATAGCATGACAGGAACAATCCTGCAGTATTCTCTGCACAGAGAATTGTCTCCAGCAAAGCCCCTAAGATGATTTTTGAAGGTTTTAAAAAAACTAGTAAGAAATAGTCAGGACATTAAAAACACAGATGTACACATAATGCTCCAAATACATGTGCTATAATTACTTATCACATTAAAAACTCTGAGAGGGAAATACATTTTCTTCCTCGTATTAATTAAGAACTTGTAAAGACTTCATTCTGTTTTATATAAATGGATTTATTTAGACACAGAATCCCCCCCGCCTTTTTAGTTTTCTGTGATCTTATACTCGCCAATTTTTTTTGAAAGATAAGAAATTTCAGATTAATTTACTCATCTTTTTCTAATAAAAGTATGTAGAGAAAAGGGATCAGCAAAACTAATACAGCGAGTTAGAATGTATTCCAATTTAAGGATACAAGTTATTGTCGTATCTCCTCATCTTTTGAAAGCTGAAGCATATATATTTTTTTTTAATTCCCTAAAATGCACTAGCATGAATACATACCTTAACTTTTCTCTTTCTTTTCTCCTTTTCTTCTCCAGGAACTTGTTTTTCTCCTTTCTTTCTCTTCTTCCTTTTTCTGTCCTTGTGTTTTTCATGTTCAGATTTGTCATCATACAGGCTGGAATCCAGCCCCGCATTGCCAGTAGACAGTTCAGCGACTTCACTTCCTCCGACTTTCAGCACCAGCTTCAGCGGCTTTTCCACATATTCTTAAAAGAGCAGAGACGCCCCGTGAGTACCGCAGAGAACATACTCTCGTACCCGGCCTGAGTAACCCTGCCTCAGAAGCCTTCCACCAGATCTCATTTTCTTCCCAGACCCTGCGGCGGCTCCTGCCTCCCCCGCGAACAGCTGCGGGGCCGCCGGGCCTCACCCCGCCGCCTCCCCGCCCCGGGCTCACCGGCGGCACGAAGGCCGCTCCCCGCGCCCGCCGGCCCTGCGCGGCCCCGGCCTCACCCCCCGCCTTCACACCGCCTGGGCCCGGGCCCGCTGTGGGGCCTTCCTGCCCACCCACCCACCCTCGTAGGGGTGCTTGTCCGACTTGTGCTTCTTGTGCTTCTTCCCCATGGCGGCGGCCGCCGGCGTAGGCCGCGCTGTTGTCGCGGAGACCAGCCCCACCGACGCGCACCCCAGAAGACGGGGAAGATGACGACTGCCCATCGCCCCCTGGCGGCCCGGAGGTACGGCGGCCCGCGCTGCAGCCGGCGCAGGCGCAGAGCCGGCCGCGGGCGGCAGTCGGTTGGCTTGGTCGGGGCGGCTGCTGCCGTGAGCAGCTCGCTCCGCCGCGCCCGGCCCCGCTCGGCCCGAGGCGGCGAGTGTCCGCCCAGCCCCGTGCCTCAGGCAGCGTGGCGTCTGCGCGGTCCCCACGGCCTGCCGCGCGCCGCCCCCTCACGGCTTCCCGCGCTGCCCCTCAGCCTGCCGCGCTGTCCCCTCAGCCTCCCTCGATGTCCCCTCAGCCTGCCGCGCTGTCCCTCACAGCCTGCCGCGCTGTCCCCTCAGCCTGCCGCGCTGTCCCCTCAGCCTGCCGCGCTGTCCCTCACAGCCTGCCGCGCTGTCCCCTCAGCCTGCGGCGCCCCCTCCCCTCACGAAGCACTTTACGTTGCCTGACCCGCAACGTAAAGCGGCCCGCGAGGGCTGCCTGCTCCCCGCTGCCCGCTCCCAGGCCGTGGCGTGGGGCTGTGAGCCGGCCGCTGCCGCCCGGTGGGGCCATGCAGAGCTCCAGCTTGTGGCAGAGCCTCGGTGCGGGATAACGGCCACTAGTAGTGGCCCGCTAGTCCCGGAGTCTGGGAACCTCTGCCCAGATTTGTGCCAGCGAGAAGAGCAGAGGCCGTACCTGCCTGAGGAAGGGCAGACGCTTTGCGGAGCAGTGCTGAGGTCTGTACCGATCGAAGGGACGGGTCTCTCCTGTGCCCTGGCAGAAAGCAGCGATGGTTGTCCCGTGCAGGCTGGGACAGGCTCAGCCTTACAGACTGAGTGCCTAAACTTGCTAGCCGCTTTTGAAATAAAATCCTTTATACTCAAGCTATAAATTTAAGGAAAACACAAGTGTATTGTCCCTTACAGGTTAAAAATAACTTAGAAATTAGGACCTCCTAGAAATGGTGGGAGTCAACACATTTGCTTGGCAGTACTTCCCAAAGCAATCAAATGGTTTTCAAAATTAAATATAACACTGATTATACATCTTTAAAACTTAGTAGTGAATTCACTGGTATCTCATAACTGCAGTCCTTGCTGTTTCAACAAGGGCTGCTGTAGCTGTGTGGGTATTGTTTTCTGCTAACAGCTATTCTGTAACGCGTCTTTAAATTTCACTTCTCTGAAGTCTGGAGTGCAAAGATAAATCGGGTCTATTTCAAAAAGAGAAGCTTTAATTTTATTCCCACACAATAGTCCTCTACGTACTGCTCCAGTTTATTGAATCCTAGGTGATATTTTTTAGCCAAAGAAAGTAATAGCTGTTAATTAGCAATTTACGATGTGTGTGGCTGTACATCTACACAAGGTTTATTTTGAAAGCTTGAGAAGTTAGAGAAAATCTGTTGTCCATTCAGTCACTGGGAATTTAATCAGAAATGACAGCTTTGTTTTGCATTTTACTGGTTAGATTTACTGTCATTTGGTAACCTACTCAGAGAATTGTGTGGGTGGTGCTCTGGAATAAACCACAACTTTCCTGCTTGATCTTACTCCAGTAGTTTGAAATTCAGCTATTATAGACACAGTTGTTTTTCTAATTCACATCTGGTTCCTTTAATACTCTTATTACATATGCAGTGAATGTTCTTAAGCATACTTCAGTGAGAGGTAGAGGGCTTTTGCTTGGGATGTGGCCACATGTAGAAAATACAAGACTAGTAAATATTTAAAGGACATGTTTTATAGAATGAAAAAAAAAGTTGCTATATCCTCTATTCCCACAAGAGGACTGGCAGACTTTCCAAGTTTTTTTCTTTTAAATGTTATATGGCAAGACCATTTGTTCAACTGTTACTCTGAAATTTCCTGACTAATCTCATTCTGAATTTAATGAAATTTGAGAGACTTATACACAGAAAAGTAATGTGCCAGTATTGAGAGCTGCCCTTTCTAGGTGTCTCGTTCAATAATATTCCCTGGATCACAGAAAGATAACTGTTAGCTCACATACACATACCTAGAATACACATCAGGTTTGCCCTCCTCATCTCTGGCTCTTCTTTTGAATTAAAAGGTCAGTATTCCTTTCCTGTCAAAAACACTTGTGCAGCCATTCAAAGCACTGTCAGCTTGGGCAGGCTTGGAGAGAGAAGGTGCTGCCTGCCATGTTGGTTCTTGTCATTTCCCTGAGAAATGAGCCTGTGTTCCTTTGTACTCAACTGGTTCCACTGTTGCCTGTAGTGTAGAGGAAAACCAAAAAAATCTTACCCCTGCCTCCTCTTCCCAGACATTATGTCCTCTCAGCCCTGATCAGGGGTAGTCCTTCCATTTTCAGGGGAATTCAGTTGTGCAAAGAGGAAAGATGGAAGTCCTGAACGTCTTGCAAATCAACAAGGAGGCTGGATGCGACTTGGAACATCTGTCATTCCCATATTTGGAAAGTAATTTATTATATCACCATAAAAAAACCCCTTACTATGACCTCCTATTTGTGGAAACGTTTTTTTCATATTTTCAAATAAGATGTTATTTTTCAACAACAAATGACAGACATTGTTTACAAATTATACTTTTGCCCAGTGAAAGCTGGTGGGTTTGAAAGCTGACTCAAGATCACTAAAGCTTTGCCGGTACAATGTATGCCTGGTGCCATAGCAGAAGAGCTGTCAGTGTAGACAGAGCTATGGAAGGCTGAATGTTTCTTTCAGATTTATTGCAAGTCTCACACTGTTTAATGTTTTGCCAAAATCCTATCTACTGGAATTATGTGCTTACCTGTAATTTTAAATTTTAATTAAAATAAAATATCTTACATGCTTTTATTATAGAAACAAGACTTGGAAATATAGTGTAGGCAAACCCTAGAAACTTGGAAAACAAATAAAACCCCCACATTCAAATAATCTACGTTTTACACTGTTTAAGCCAATCTGATGATTTCCTTGGAAAATTGACTCTCAGACTTTTGGATTCTTCTGATGACTTCTATTTGATACTTCTATGACATCTGTTAGTCATATTCTAGATTTCATGATTTGGACCCAAATTGGCATGCAACACACATTTAAAAATTCTGGTTTTGTAATGCTTCCTGAATGTGCTTTTCTTCTGCTTTAAATTGCTATGGCTAGGAAAACAATTTCAAAGCTTTCACAAGCTTAAAATTGGCTGTTTTGGTTTTTTTTTTTTTTCCTGTGTATGACAATCCCAAGATTTAATCCCTACACAGAAATAGTACATCATATATATAGTGTAGGATCTTCTATGGCATCGTTATCATGTGAATTGGAAGTAACTGTACTTGAGGGGTGGAGCATTTCATATTATTATACCATACTTTTTTCTTTTTTTGTCCTTTTTCCTCTTTCTTTGCCTCTTCCTTTTCCTTTAACTTAAATCACAGTGGAAAAGAGAACTTGTAGCTATCTGCTGTACAGTCTGCAGATGACTGTAGCAGAAACTTTTTTTCTTTTAGCCTTGTAATTAAAATCACACAGTGGGATTTGTTTTCCACTGGACTTTTGTTGAAGGGCTTTCACTTTATTCCTAACAAACTGTTTTTAACAGACAAGGTATTTGATGTCAAATGTTTTGTTTCTTTTCCTTTTCTTCAAAAAAAGTTTTCTTGGTATATATTTGTACTGAAACAGACAAATTTGAACAAGATTGAGGGCAGTTGTTGGTGGGTTTATTGTATAGGGTTTTTAAAAGCTGTTTCATGAAGCATGTGTTTTGATTACAAACACAGCAAGACCCTCTACAATGTATTAGATTACTGGAGTGTTCAGATTTCTTTTCTTTCAGCAGTCTTGGACTCAAGCTGGAAAATAAAAACTTACCTGAAGTTTCTTTATTGCTATTAAAAATTGTATAACTTTTCTGCATGCCATCTCATTATTTTCTGTTTGTGTTGAAGTTGGGGGGTCTTCCATAAATAGCCTTTAACATGGAGTAAATTAGCTGCTGGTCATTTTAAGATTTTTTGCATGATGTATGTTATGTACTGCTACTGAGTCTACTGCATCATCATTTAATTATAACATTCTTCACTTGTATGCAGAATTACCTAGGGAACTATGTAAGAAGTGTTATATAGAAAATTTCTCTATAAGTATCATACAGTAAGTTTCTGTGTAAGAAGTATCATGGAAACAATATAATGCAGCTTCTAAAAAACAACTTTCCAGATAACAAAATCAGATTTTTAAAAAAGAAGCTATTCAATATTGATACTCCATACCAATAGGTATTTCTTTCAGATTAATGTGCAATGTGGCCTTATAGCAGGATTAAATAATAGATGAGAGGTCTTCTGTTTCTTCAAAGGTTACTGAAATATTTGTTCAGTTTGAAGAACTTGGTTTGGGGAGTTGATAAAAATTATCACTTCTTACATGCAACTTCTTGAAGTAAATGCATCCTTCTTACATGATTTGCTTTTCGAGCAAAATATACTCTTTGGCTGAGGGAATGCAAATAGAGAAGCTTCTATTAATTACAAAGAAAAAGGCAATATTACTTTGGACCTCAAAATATTATGTTGTCACCTAGGAAAGTTATCAGCTTTTGCTGTCATTTGGTCTACATGTAGCTTTGCAACATGTAGATCTCCATGTCAGCTGAAGATGTATGATTTTTGCTAATGCAATAAAAAGGGTAGAATGCTTACTGTGACTGCAAGTTGAAGGGCATGAAGTGTGCACGTTTTGCTAATGTGAACAGAGATATTTTAGATGTCAGCTGAATGGATTCTAGAATTGCATCACAGAGTAAGAAGGAAATTTGTTGCAGCTTATGTACACAAAAAACCAGAGCTGGAGTAGGATAAGAACCTCTGTGTCAACAGTTTCTTCTGAGCAGTTGCTTTGAAAGCTCTTACCTGTGCTCTTTGAAATACTTTCCGTTAGCAACCAAATAGCTGGCAGTAACTGTCAGCATACAAAGACCCGATTCAGGTCGTCTTGTTTCCATGTATGATATTATTCAGCAAAAGTCTGGGCTTAAATTCTAATATGCCATTTGTAAGCCTATGAAGAGTTTTATCACTGTCTGGTATTAGAAGTGCAAGGTCTCATTCTTCGTGTTGAATTGCAGGATTAATAATTTCGGTTCACTGTGTATTTTCTGAGGATCATGTTCCCCATCTTAATCAGTGTCAAGTTTCTATAGCAACTAGCATTTAAGAGTGAGAGACAATAATGTGTGTTGTTATCACCGCTAGCCACTAAGAAAACTGAATAAAATGTTTGAAAATAGATGTCCAGGTATTTTCACATGTACCTTCTTCTGTCTCTTGAAGAACTTGGATCGAGACCTGTGGATAGTGTAAAATCATATTAGTGTCTATTCATTTAACTGGACATCAAATAATGTACTTATTTAAATTGGTCATAGTTTTTTTCCAAACAATTGAGCAAAGAAGGATGTAATAAGCACAGTCATTTGTGGGGTTGTCTTTAATCAGTATGTATATAGCATAACCATTATAATTTAATGTGTTAACAGAAATACAAAAACCTTTGTGGAACCCTGTTGCTTTAATCACTAGTGTAGTCCAGGAGGAAAAGGCAGATCCTGCTGACAGCAGAAAGATGTAGAGACCACTGCAAAGCACAGGAGGCAAGTGCACTGAAGTCTTCGAAAGAAGATTTCCATGAGTGTACAAGCATGTAGAAGCTTGGGATGCTAAAGTCACTGGGAGCTTTTCATAAGCAGGTTTCATTTGTGGTCAATGACACACAGAAACATTGGGATAAACAGTTTTTGTGACACATTAATTTAAAACCTGTATTTTAAACTAGCATACCTTTCTAAACATATCCAAACACAATGGCTGAGGTAAAGAATGTAGTCAATATTTTATTGATTCGTTATCGATATGACTTTTAATCAGTTGCTCATTAGCTGAAAGATTCAATATGACTATTGCTGTGATTCTGTGAGTATTAAAGGGACACTGTCATTTTCCATGTCCTAACATATGTCCTAACAAAATCTTGTGTGGCAGTTGGAAGTTTTTCCCTTAGTTTCAATAGACCATCTCATCATTATGGTGCATTTTCTCTTTTTTACTTTAGCACTGAAGTGCGACATATTGTGAGGGTGGTAAGTCCCACCTGGAGACACATTTTAAATTATTAATGGTGAAGAAATGCCACTTTACTTTGTCTAAGAAAAGTAATCCCAGTTCATTTACTTATGATAATAGGCAAATCTGTTTCTACCCCAAGATCCTTAAGACTATAATAAACTTTACAGTAAGATTGTAAATAGATCATAACTATGGATGGTTACCTTATTGTCCATAGAACAGTCATATTGACCATGCTGTTAGATGTGTGTCTTTGTATAGGTTTGTGTTTTGTAAATATCTTTCCTGTGACCTTGTCCAAATCCTGTGGGCACGTCTTTTAATAACTTTCTTTTGAAGTAGTTTTATGCACCTGAAGAAACACCTTGTTGCACACCTCTGAACTAAAATAGCAAAATTTCTGCTAGGCATGCATGAAATTGCATGAAATTTAAACATTTATGACCTTGGTTCTTGGCTGCTATTGCTGCACAGGTTGGGAAAATTAAACAGGATTCAGCTGGGTCCACATAACTTCCCTCTAGAGTGGAGGTGGATGGACAAATGGGATTTGTCCACTGTCCTTGCTTTGCCCTAGTCTAGTGGAGGATTTGGAGCAAAAGAAGGGAGAAACCTGAACAGCAAACAGGTTGGAACTGAAGCCTGCCTTCCCAGTTGTAGCAGGCAATTTCCTTAGGGAGCAGAGATGTTACTGGCAGAGGCCATTCTTCAATGCAGGGTATTGTCTTCTGTGGTGACTTGTTCCAGCCCTGCCTGTTTTATCTTCATTCCCATTTAGCTAGTCCTTTCTGAACGCAAATCACACTTGTATACCTGAGTGGCTATAGTTGTAATCTGCATCCCATCGTGTTGTTTACTTCTTCTTATATTCCTCTTCTTGAAGCTTACTCTGAGCTATTTAGAGCAGCAGCTCTAAATCATTGAGTGGACTTCCTGGAACAAATAAGGAACAGAAGGTTCCCTCTGTGATTGCTGCATATGCTTGTAGCCACGTAGCAGGGAAATAGCTCTGCTTCTGTGCATGTGTAGCTCACATCTATGTGACTGCTGTATGCAAGCTGGCTACTGTGTTTCTACAGTGCTTGAAACAAGGTCCAAAGTTTTGCTTAGCATTTGCTATAATTGTGTTGAAAGAAGTGTGTCTCAGGCTTGGAGGAGTAATTAACTCTTAATAATATTATCTCAGTAAGGTAACTGAAGGAATACATTATTTTAACATAAAAATTCTAGCTCAGCATTGTCTAAATGGTGAGCTGATAGTTGTCTAAATATGGAGCAGATGGCAAGATAAAGCCATGACGTTTTGTAGCAGTTTAAGATTGGCCATTGAAAATGAGGATGGAAAGTTTGAGCCCTAGTTTTAACTGATGGGTGCAACCTAATATTTTTGGAGATGTAACCAAATTATATTTTATATTGATTCTGAGTCTGATCCTGTTGCCCTCACTCATGGGTGTAACCCTGCTCAATTCAAATACCTGAAAGCTTTTTAAGATATTACAAGCCCATTCTGAATTTCCTTGATTCACTTGCTTGGGAAGGCTTTACTTGAAGTCCTAAACCATTTTTTTTCCTCCAGTATATATTTTAATTACTTAGGTCATATTTTAAATTTAATGAACTATCTGAAAATGCCTGTGTTCATAGCAGACACATCAAAATACTCCATTAGACTCATGTATCACTCAAATAAAGGTGATGAGCCTTTTACTAGTAAGTTTTAAGTTGCTGTAAGAGGATAAACAGATAATAAAATTTACACTTGTGTTA
This sequence comes from Falco biarmicus, assembly GCF_023638135.1. Classification (NCBI taxonomy): domain Eukaryota; kingdom Metazoa; phylum Chordata; class Aves; order Falconiformes; family Falconidae; genus Falco; species Falco biarmicus. The sequence continues at coordinate 16,837,502 of NC_079302.1, forward strand.
AATCTGCACTTGCAAGTTATAATAGGAGAAAGTTTAATACAAGTGTCTAGCTGAATCTCTCAGATTATGCTCCAGTTAATCTTTTATTTTAGGTAGCAATTCAGCTTTTAAATTTTCTTTTCTTTTGTGTAGTGGTGTCTCTAGAGGCAACGTAGTGAACAGAAAAAGATAAGAACATTAGGCCACTTGGTGGTGTAATATGCAAAGGAAAATGAATCTGTCACGTTCAAGTGGAGGAAATGTACATAATAGACCATTTTGCTTTGCTTATTATCTATATAAACACAGTACAAGACATTACCATGAGCAGTTACTTTTTAAAGACCTTTAATTTAAAACAGGTTGTCAAGTACATTTTGTAGTACAAATTCTGGTTTTAGCTCAGCTCTTACTGAAGGTGTTTGTGTTCAAGCTATTAATGTAATGGTCTGTTAGTTGGCTCAGAAATCTTCAACCAGTTCACAGTGGAAAATCTGTAATTTAAAAATGGAGAGGGCCACATGGAACCTGCAGCCTTCATGTGTGTGATTTTAGTAACTGCTTTGATTTTCATCTGCTAGTCTCTGGTGTCCCTCACATTCACAACAGGTGCAGCAGCTTTTCAACTCTGTATTTTATACATGACTGAAAAATCTGGGAGAAGCTGTGGCATTTCAGTGCTTTGGGAGATATCTTGAACTGCAGTAGCTGTGGCAAGAAAGCAGGGGTAATGGGTGCCAACAGTCCAGTATGCTTTCCTGCAAATACATACACCTGCCAAAGGTACATGTGAGTTTGCCTGGTAATATTGAAAAACATAAACAGTTGTGCAGTAATACCAAAAAGGAGGGTAATTTGTGGAAGATCAGGTTGGGGAGGGGGCACTTATTTTGCTTCATGCAACAAGAAGAATGAAAGGTCTAGTTTTCCATCACGTTTTAGTTCAAACTTCTTTTAGGCAGTTACGAAATGTTTGAGCTCAGCAGGATGCCACAGGGTCTGCAGAGCAGTGTGCAGAGACAAAAATTTATACTGTATTCACTGGTGTTCATGTCAAGGGAGAAAAGTGAGGATAAAAGAATCAGTATAATGCTGCTCTGCAGTTCTAGCAGAAGTAAACATTTTCCATGCTAAGTGGGCCCCACTAAGGAATGTCAGTTTTAGTCAAACTATTATTCTGAAATGGTAATCAGAATTTTCTTTTCTGGGGGAAAGAAAAAATGAAGGAAAAAGGACAAAGTTTCCATTCCTGTTTGACAGAAACATCAAAATAACAGGTTTCTTTTTTAGATTGAGGAAGGAAAAGATAAAGATATTTTGACTGGTATTTGGCTTGAGTTTGGTTTGGCTTTTGAGCCTACAGCCTAGAAATGAAGTAACATTTAAGAAGAACTTAAGCCTGGGCTGTTCAGATTAAACTGAAGATATGCTTTAGCCTTGCCCTTGATGATAGTACTAAATCTAGGTACTAAAAAAACTATCAGGTTCTTGCTAATTTTAAGAACAAATGACCAGGGTAGCGTTCAAGTAGGTACTAACCCACTGGGACCTTGACTTAAGTGAATTTATCATATTATCTTTTCCTCTGTCAATCCAGAATGTATAGTTGAAGTGAGAACCTCACATGTTGACTGTAAGAGCTGTAAGGAGTTGCTTACTCTTGAAATTGGTATGGAACATACTCCTGTGCGTCAGAAGACAGGCAACATCAGTGTCGGTTGATCTGTGGCTTATTGTGCTTCTTGGTATGGATGATGACATCCTGGGTCATGTTGTTCTGCAATATATTCAGCCATCCACAGATTTTTATGTAAATTAGACCTGAAATAGTTTTAATTTCCCCATAACAACGCAGCTGGCAGATAACTGATCTCCTTATGTTGTACATATTATCTCCCAAAACTTCCAAGTGGTGCTGATGGCCAAAGATGTAGTATGGAAGGGAAACACACAATTTGTAGCATACTTCTGTAGCTCCTTCTACGATTTTATTCTCTGAGTGAAAGCTTTGAGGACAGCAGCATAAACAGTGTACTGTAAGGTCATTTGACCCTTTAGATTGCTGATTATATGTAACCAAAATAATACTATTTCAATATGCAAATGTTAAGGACCTGTTGCAGGTTATGAATCTCTTAGAAATTACTACTTAGAAATTACTACTACATAGAACTTTTGGTTTAAGCTTCTTTATTTTTTATTCTGAACCCACTCAGCAGAATAGTCTTTAGAAGAGATTGGCTGCAATCAGAAAGTTTACAGTTGCAGAAAGGAAGTGAAATTAAATGAGAACTATGATAGAGTTTTCTGGCTAGGTTGATTTACTAGAACTGTGCACCAATTTTACTCTTTCCAAAGTCTTTGAGAATAACTAGCTTGATGTGGAGTGAGAGGGGAGATAGATGCAGTCTGTGGGGAGGAACATGGATCTGCTTTACTCTTATTCTTCTCTTTTTTATGCTGCTCTTTTATTGAGAGGGTTTGCTGAAAAAGAATGTCCTAAATGACAACTATATGATCAATTTTTTTATCACCTTTAAAATAAACAAACCACTCATTTGCTCAAGGGAGTGGGGGAAGCAGTTTAAGGATTTAAGCAACTGTTCAGATGGGGACTGTTTGCTTAGACCTAAATTCCTTATGTCATTGCTCATTAATGTTGTTGTACCAAGTATTTATGCATGAGTGTCCGAGAAGAACTGGATGTGATCAATTCAAAATGGTCTTGTCAGACTGCATGAGGAATCCACTACAAGATATATATGGAAATGTATGCTTTATGATTTATTCTGACAGGGTATTCACATTGCTGCTTTAAGTATATCTCCAAATCTTTTCACAGTAGATGATCAATTAGTATTTTACTTATTCTTTCTATTGATTTAAAATGTGAAAACAACAATATGGCCACTTCTCATAGGATTTTTATGTATCCTATGAAATGAAATCAATCAGATCAGTGAGGTGTGTGGTTCTGTCACCAGCAGGTTCTTAGGACATGTGCCTCTTGTTGCAGTGATTTCCTCATTTTCCCCTCTAGTAGAAGGTTAACTAAATTACAGCACTCTATAGGCCCCAGGGCAAGAATCAGATTCTGATCTTGGAATTGGAGTGGATTTTTTGTGTAGGTTTTTGTAAACCCTTTTTTCTCTTCTGTGGTCTTCTTGTCTCCAAAGGAGATGATAGTTCTAAAAATTGCTTATCTTAACAGGTTATGAAACTCTACCTAGAGCTGCATTAGGCAACTTAAATGTGAGGTGACATGGTTATGTCCTGATGTTACATCCTGATGTTGAACATTTATTTCTCTGAAGGACTTTGTCTTGCATGCTGAGGATGGAATAATCCAATATTATTTGAAGTTTCAGTCTCACGTTTTGTTTTTCACTCAGTCTTATGGCAGGTGGTTCCACAGGCTGATTGGGCGAGAAGGTATTTCTTTTTTAGCAGTGTTTTAAATTTTATGTCGCTCATTTCATTCACATACTCCTGTTTTTCCTTATAAAAAATGAATTTCAACCATAGTTACCCTCATGCCAAATTTTCTTGGAAAACCAAAAGTGATAGTGTTTAACCTTATAGCAAGCTAACCAGTATTTATGCTTTGAAATCTTAGTACATTGAGTCATATACAGTTTTGCCTTCAGTGGTTTTTGTTTTTTTCTAAAAGAGGAATATCTCATCTTTGTTGATGCAGGGTATAAGTTGAAAATGTGTGTTCCAGAGGGTAAATTAACAGAAAATGGAAGTATACAACTTATTTTAAGGTAATAAGATTATTCTAGTGGAAAGAGCCTAACTTCTAATATTTTGAATGCTTGGTGTAGCTTTTTTTCCCCTCTTAAAACTTGTCTTTATTGAAATATCTGAATGTTAGAGGTATTTCTAAATGTAAGTCCTGATCTTGGACTTCTAAGTACTGTTGCCAAAGATATACATAGGAGGCAGCTCAGGAAGAAGTTTTAATCATACATTAGACGGCACTTTCAGAGTCCTTGCTGGACCAGCAATATTGCTGGAAATGTTTGTTTCAGAAAACCTATAAGGGGCTGTTGCAAATGTTTTTCTGCTTTTTATAGAACCTGTTTCTCATTTTGCAAGTGGATGCTAGATAAAAAGGGCAATGCAACTTCAGAAAAATAATTTAATATTTTTGCTTGATTTAATTGGAGACATAAATGTAAGAGACATACTCATATAACTGAAACCCTATATTTATTGTTACCTACAAGAATTCTTGCTTTATAGCACAGAGCAACACTTCACAAGTTGCCAAGTTTCACTGGAGATGAAGTGATAATCTCTGGCTGTAAGTTGTAAATTGCTTTGGGATAAAAGGTACTGCATAAATGTAAATTGTTACCTTATTAAATGCAAGTGTAGCATAACATGGTTTTCAAATTACTAATGAGTATTGTCTTTGCAAGTCTGATGGCTTTTTAAAGATAAAATAGCACTGGGTTTATTTAATCAACCTAAAAGGTTCTTATCTAGCACATTGTAATACTTATTTTTATTGCTATAAACAAATGTTATTTGGAAGAATTGCAGGATAAAATAAGTTAAAGTTTACTGTGTCTTTATTAGTCTTAATGTTTTGATTACCAATCAGATTGCTTATTTTTCTGTTTAAATTAAAATGAATATTTTATAATAATATTTACTAAAATGCATTTTTTTGTCTTGTAACACAAAGAAGTCAGAATGTCATAGAATATGTTCTGGATTTGCAAAATGATTAAAGGTGTTAACATCAAAAACTGTGAATGAGAAGATCGTTTGGGGGATATTTAACTGAAGTACTGATGAATACCATTTTAAGATGTTTCTCTATAATTTGTATTACTTCAGTTCCTTCTCTGCATTTATATGCCTGGCTTTTAATAGGGTGAAGGAACAAAAATCAATGAGACTATAATTTATATGTGTTTTCGTCAGTAGGCTGCAGGACCACCGAATTCTTATCAGTCTAATTTTGGTTATTAGAAAGTCCTAGGATTTCAGTTCTACCTGACTAAACTTGCGATTCATTTGAGCAACCATAAGAATAAAACCACATGTTTGCATATCTAGGACTGAAACCTGAAAGGTAATATGCTTACAATGATTTTGTTTCACTGACTTACTTTATCAAGGGAAGAAGAGGAAGAAAATAACAAGGTTTTAAGTAGAAATTTCTTAGGAAGAAGGACCATAGCTAAGCATGCCATTATATGTGGAGCAAACAGGGGGAAAAACCTCCCAGATAACTGGAAATTGTGACATTCTCTTACAGTTGTGAGAAAACCAGCAAGTAAACCTTGATGAAAAAGGAGAAGACAAAGTAGAAGAAAATCCAGTAAGGTTTAAACAATGATGCAAGTAGTCCCACAGCATGTACAAACTAATTTTTATTAGACACTGAACTTTTAGCTGATCCAACATTGTTTCATTTTGTACTGAACTACATTCATTATAATATGTACTTACATATTTCTAAGAATACTAAATGATGTATATAAGTTTTAATTCATAGTTTTATATGTTATACAGTAAAAATGAAGTTAGTATTTGTGCAGCAGTCCATGAAGATGCTCCGTATTTAATCAGCTTTGTCAAGGAGTGGTGGAGTGTGGACTTATGGTCAGAGCTAAGGCACAGAGGCCCAGCATAGATGGGGATCCAGGGTAAACTAGAGCATCTCTAATTAAGAGATTGGTTGGCTTAAGCACACACTATATAGTGGGGCAGCAGGCCTGTTGAGAACAGACAATTCAAGGAGATGTACAGTCTGACCCCAAATCTCACATAAACCTTCAGTTACATAATACTTTTTCTCCATCTAATCTCAAGAGCTCTTTATTTTGTAACTAGTATTTCACTATGTTTCTTCTTCACTATTTTTGTTTTCTGTCATCTCTTGCTGAGTATAATAATTTATTTTAGATTGTTGCTCAGTACATGATCTTGAAAGAATTATAACACTAACTATAAACAAAAAGTAACAGCCTGTTCTGTGAAATTATAGTATCTGCTAAAACCTGAAGGATGTGAGGTAGAATAGCTTTATTCTAGTTGGTTTTAAATTATTTTCTGCTTTTACTACCATTTCCCACTTAGTCAAACACCGTGTTCAGGACAGCTACGGAAAAAAATGCTAAACAGATAAATCACCATTTCTCGGTTTATCTTGTTCTTCGGATATGTAAAGTTTGCATATGGCTCTGGTCTTTAAAACTATCATGCAGATGTTCTACAGCTGCTTGTTGATGTTTGGCTCAATGATGCCTGAACACTTTCCTACCTGTCTGGAGGTGTCATGGTGTATTCCACTGAAATGATTAAAATAAGCATTATTTTGTGAAGAAAGGTGTAGCATATAAAGTGGGCCTGAGCATGTATGGAGGGTGAAGGTGACATGAAGCAAACAGCTTTCTCAAAAGGGAGACAATATTTGTTTACCTTAGGCTCTTGCGGTTCTGTCAATATCACTGTAGTGTTAAAATGTTTCACAAAAATACAGCACTTCTTTAGCACAATAACATATTTAGCAGTCTCCTCGGGCTATTTTAGACTTTCAATAGAACTATATCATTCTATCAAAGATGCTTATTTGTACACCTTCACAAACTGATTTTAAAAAGCAGAGTGGTTGTTTTTCTAGGGTAAATTTGGAATTGAAATTCAGATGACAGTGCAGTATTTTCATCTGGTTTGCACAGGTGAATAGTTGATGTGAATGTCCTTCAAGTACCTTGCATTTTATATGAAGGAGTTGCATAGGCTGTTCTTACCTACAGACAACATTTTTTGCTTTAATTCTTTGGCAGCTATACGCTGGCAAGGTTCTGCATGTTTTGCTGTATAAACCAGTTAGATATCTGGAGCCTTTACATTTATAACCAAAGAAAAAAGCATACGGCTTAACGGGGCTGGGGTGTACTCAGCTAAATTGGGGAGTAAGGGTGTAAATGTGATGACTTCCCTTAGCCAACAGGCAGCTAATTAATAACCTTTTCAGTTAAATGCATGAGTCTTCACACCTTCAAATAAGGTCAGACTTCTGACAGACTCTGTTAATAGATTTCAAGTCTCTTTGTATTAGAAACAGATTGCAACACACATTGACCATAGGCTTTATGTTATTTTCCTTATACCAAGAAAGCTTATTCTGTGAATGTAAGATTCAAGGCACTGGACAGCCAGAATGAGCTTCTGTTTCTGTAATACCACCATCTTGGCTAGCATGTAAGACAACTGAGATTAGGTTCCACAAAGGTTAAAAATACTTGAATTCTCATGTCAGGCTTGGCAGTTGGGGATTTCACACCCCGCACTGACGTGTTCTAGAGATCAGAAGTTGATAGTAATATTTGCTGACCAATAGGAGAGAAAAACTGAAACAGACAGGACCACTGGTTCTTCTCAGGAATGCTATTGTTTATAATCCATTAAATGCTGCCTCCTTGGAAGAATTTAGTGTAGCTCACAAGGGGGAAAAGACAGTTACTATTTTACAGTTATTTGTTAGCACAACTCCTGTAGTTTTTTTAGCCAAAATTCGTTCAAAACTCAATTTTGTACTAGAAATCAAGTTACTTTAGGACTACTTCAGTGCAAACAACAGAAGAATTTAACCTTTCTGTTGGCTTTCATTATAAATAATTCTAAGCTCTGTTCCATAGCCTTCATTTGCCACAGACTGATGCAGAACTTCAGCTACTGAAAGGTCAGAAGAAATAAGATGAATATGTATTTTGTATCAGCTGTGAGAATATGCTGTTGAATGACACCTATGCAATCAGTAAGTCAACAGAGCAGAATCAAGCTTATTGTTTACTTCACAAGGAAGGCCAAAACTGAAGTGCTGCAGCACACTTCTGAATGATTTGTACTGTTCACTACCACATCCATCTACATAAACATGCTTCCTTGCAGAATTTAGATGAATAGAAATGCCTCCTCTTTGGCTTTATTAATGTCATTTATTTTTAATAGAGGGGAAAATTGAAATAAGTTCTTTATGTGAAGTCTGTTGAGGAAAGGAATCTGGGGAAAAAAACTTAAAAGTTAATTTTTTTTAATCTTGAAATCTTGTGCTTAGTAAGTGTTTAAAAATTTCTGGCAGTCCTGTTAGTAAAAATAATTATTCACAGCCTTCTGGGTGTTGTGGATCTTTTAATTTTATATGTTCAAAAGAAAGGGAGATTCTTCCAAATCCTCAAATGTACAAAAGTACATTAATTTCATTTTCATCACATTTTTTCATTGCTTTAGATTTGCATGGATTTTTAACCCAGAGATTTAGCAGTAGTGTGGGAAGGCAAGTTTGTTTTTTTTTTCTTCTTTTTTTTCCAGGAGGGCATTTTGGGTCATTTTAGATGAAAGAAACTTCAGTTCATGCTATTATGTTGGTTTCCTGGTTACAGTTCAGTTTTGATTCCTCCTCTAGAGGACACACGAAAAGGAAAAATGTTGGCAACTATACTGGACCTCTGGGTTGTTGTGTTCCTTTTTAATTTTAGCACAGATTCTAGTTAATATTTTTTAATAATGTGGGCCTTCCTTCTCAGGTTAGTCCCACTGGTTATCTTTTGGGTGGAAGGATATTTATTAATGGGGACTGCTTATGTAGAACTCTGCTGGTCAGTGTAACTAGCAGTGGTGGATCTTGTTAGTTTGACATGGGGAATATGGTTCCCTAAGAATACAGAAGGCTCACACAGTTTAACTAAATGCAAGCTAACACTGCAGTTTACAAGAGCTGTTTCAGACGCTCCAAGCACTGCGTGACGCAGAGGCTATAAGGGTGTCCACCACACAAGGACTTTTCAGAGGGAAGGCTGGACAGAGTTTGAATGGAAAGGGAAGTTCTGGATAGTTCCACTCCTAGTGAGCAGTCCCTAAAATATCTGAATTATTAAAGTGTATTATATCTTTTGAATAAAATAATTTTCCAGAAGTAAAATGCTAAAGTGACCTCTCTATGTGAATTCTATGTTACATCTACTGCAGGTGCAATGATGAATCACATTGCTGTTTTTGAATAAATTATCTAAATATATTAGAACACATAGATTGTTTGCCATTTACATGGCTGCTTAGGAAGAACATCTTCCAAAACGGACGTAGGAATTTCTGATGTCCATAGAAAATTTGGTCATATTCTTTCTTCCCTATTTATTTTGAGCCAAATGTAGATTTATATTTCACTGTCCTTTACTAATCATGCAACCACTTGCTGAACATTTTACGATGGGTTTTCTTCTCTGGCAGTGACTGGTACACTGAGTATTCTTGATGACAACTGGTGCTTCATAAATGCAGGATATTAATAGCATAAGAGCTTTATTACTTGTTGGTTAGAGTTTTACAGTTTGTTTTTGTTAAGAGAAGAAATGATTATGTGGAAAGACACAGAAAAGCAGTTCCTTATTCACAGATAATACATACAGTACTGCTTATTTAAACATGGTTGGGATCAAATAGCAGCAAATAGTTTCTTGGCTTATAGTTGCTAGTCCTTTGTTTTAGAAAGTGCACTTGTTCTCTTGCTTTTTCTCTCAGCTTTCTCTCAGGGATGCATTACCATGCCTTTCTTCCTGTGTCCTTGACTTTCTTGCCGCCTACTTATTTTTTGCCTCTGGCTGCTTCAAGTTGCCTTTATATAGTTGGATGTGACTGCCAATAATCTTCAGGCTGATTTTAGCATTCAAACATGAAGGAAAACCTCAGTCCACCTGCCCCAGCTTCTAGAACTTAAGGGCTGCAGAAACTGTCAGGGATGGTGGCTGCCTTGTTCAGCTGTTACCATAAAAAAATGACTGCTCTCATAATGACACACAGCTACTGTACCTGCTAGCCTGAAGGAAATATAGAATACCAGAAGGTCAAATCCCATTCCTAGGGAGCTGCTTGATCTTCAGTATGGCATTTTAGCCATTAAGCCATTGAAGAGCTTGAATGCATGCCTATTTCATGCAGCTAAAGACCTTGGGAAGATGACTAGAACACTTTTGTGTACAGCTTCTACCGCTTGGGATGGCAGTATTGTGCTGCCTCCTTTTTGATACATTTTATTTGAGCATTTAGGTCAGCATTAATTCTCTAGCAATACTGCACAGAATTGAGATTTGAATAAAAATGCAAGAATGTTTGACATGATTTCAGATTTGATAATACAGGAACTACTGCTTCTATGTGGAACTGCAGCTCCATATTTGGTTGTCTTGGTTCCATAATCAGATACACATTTGCTTAACAGTAGGAAGAATCTACTTTGTGGATCTGTATCTGTATTGATCACACGGAGAAAATGTTGCCACCATCTTCTAGAATCAACAATTTCTTATACTTTGTGATTGTCAGACTGATATTAGCAGCTTGTTGGATTTCATGTTCATGTGACAACTGTTACTGCTTTTTTATGGATTTTGATAGCTGTAGACCTAGTTTTTTGTTTCAGTTAGTATTCAAATATAACAGATTAAAATGTTGTCTGTCTGATGTGTACTCTGGCAGCTGCTTTGTTGCTATAGAGGTCAAGGCTTCATTGTGGTAGGTTTATAGCTACCTACAGAAAGATAGTCCTTGTCCAAAATATCTTGCTATCTAAGTACAAACCAGAATGGAGCTACAACTTTTAATATTTTGATGATGTTATGGCTCGGAGTATTTTCTTGTACCTTTACCTAATCATATTTTCAGTGACTCAAAATGTGATTTACATGAGGTCCCATTAGAAAGATAAACCTTTTAAAAGTTTGGAAATTTTTTCATCTCACAGTTTTGTTTCTTCATAGATTGGTACTTGTGATCTGTCATGTGCCTGGATTAAAAATAAATGAGACACAAAGAGCAGATAGCATCTGCAGTGCTGCATGGGGTTGCTGTTGCATTTATGTGCACGGAGACAGGTGCTTTCAGGGACCACTGGTTCACTGACACTGTCACTGTGCTCAACAGATCTAGTATTTCTGAAAAGCATTGAATACATTCATTTTGTGTTTATACAGCTTAAAGAGTTCAGAGTGATGGGACAGAATAGTGTTGAAATAGACAATATCTGGGAACACAGGAAAAAAGAGATTGATAGGACTGAACTGTAATTCTAATGGTTTTACTGCATTTACCACTGAATGACTGGATGTCTCCTTTCTTAGATGATTCTAGGGGGGGAGGGGAGAAATGTGTCAGTGTTTTATTTACATTGTTTATATTCTTTTGGAATGACATATGTCGGCATTTCTTTAAATGTGATTCTTCTGATATAACTTGAACTTTATTTTAATTAATTATTTTGGGTTTTTTGTTGAAGTTTCTTCTCTCCCTAATGCTAATTAATTTTATCCTTGATATTATACGGTGCATGGTGAAGCAGTCACTGGAAGATTATTTGGTGTGCTTAAGGAAAGAATGAAGGTCTAGTGAGATATGAATATATAATGATAGAACTGTTGCAATTCAGATAAACATAACAGGTAATTTAACTTATGAGAGGTAAATATTATGCTATAGAAAGTTCTCATTTTTGTCTTTACTATCATATAAGCTAGTATAAAATGCTTTTTTTGAAAAGACTGAGTAATTTTGACTAAATAAGTGGAAACTATGTGCACAGTCATTAATTGCTATTTTCATCATAGGAGCAAAGTAAAAACTTGTAGTGTTACTTTGGGGATGCTATTTTGGATGAAAGAATGCTGTGTTTCAAGGTTAGTGGAGAGTATGATTAATGCTTTAGAAATGAAGTATTTTGAATGTTATTATGTGTGGAGTTACTGCCATACCACTATAAAGCCTTAGTCTTGTGTTGTAAATGAGCTTGAGTCCTACAGTTCCTTGTATGAGATGTTTAAAGGTCATGTCCCTTTTAGGAGTTTTATTTCTAAAAGTAGTGCAGAAATAGCTTCCTATTTGAAAAATTTCTAGCAGAGGCAAATTTTGAATGCAAATTCAGTTGGGTTCCTTAGCAGTTCTGTTTTTACTGACCCGGTTTGTTCTAGGGTATGTGCCTGTTTTCTTCACATATAGTTGCTTGTTTACAACTGCTACCCCAGTTACTTACAGGCAGGCAGCTGTTTACAGCTGATGTGAAGAAATGACAAACAAAGTTGTGGTTTGGAACAGCGGTCTTTTATCAAATGAGCTGTTAATTTCTGGGTTTCTTCTTTTTGGTCCTGTGATAGTGGAAAATAGTTTGAACTACATTGATTATAAAGGTTGTATTTCTGGGAGAATGATGATGGAATCATTGAGCGACACAAACCTTCTATCCAAAAGGAAGAGTCGCTTTTTGAGCTAGTTTATACTGGAAGGCTTATAGTGCAGCAAGGATCTGATGAGGTGATGCAGAGATACAAGATTTGCAACCCAAAAGCACAAGGTAGAAAAAGAGAAATCACGATACGGTCATTATCAGAAATTAAATGGAAGAAGTAGTTAAACTGGAGGGGATTATGAGAGGAAGCAAGAACAGGAATGAGGTTAGGAATGGAAGACCAGCGAAGTATGACTTTGGCATGGAAGCAAGACCATACTTCTTAACTGCCTGGAATGAAGCGGAGCAGGAAGTAGACATGGTCATTCCTCATTTGCAGTAATTTTTTCTTTGAAAAGTTGTGAATAATACATAGATTTGTCAACTACATAATTTTTGTTTGAAGAGATTGCAGTGATATTTCACAGTGATATTTTCCTATTTTTATCAATTTTAAAACATTAAATTTTAATTCAATTTAATTCAATTAAATTTTAATTCATACGCTGAAAATGATGTGGGTAGCAATTGGAAAGAGATATTTCTCAAAAGATGCAAGGCGTTCAGGATACCAGAAGAGAACAGTGGTGTATAGAAATCTTCTTTTTCCTGTGAAGGATGCTGGAAATCTTCACCACAGTGCAATAGTTCAAAGTCACAGTTTATAAAGCTATTGTTTGCAATGCAAATTTGGAAACCAACCTTGTCATTTTTCACTCATGTTCTGCTCGACAGCCTAGAATCCAGGAGAGCTTTGGAAACCCATAGCTAACATTGTAATGGTGTATGGCTTTACCACAGTGTGAATTCCTTTTAATGTCAGTTTCTCTATGGGGGATTAGCCACCACAGATGTCACAGATCCTGGGAATATCTTCCATGATAAAAAAAGGAAAGCTGGCATCTCAACTGTCATTTAATAATCTACAGACTCGTTAATTTATGTGTTTTATGGTATTTGATACCTACAGATACAACAAACCTGTTCTTCAAGTGCTTGCTGCTTTGATTGCAAAATGTATTTTAATTTATGTTCTTGTAGAACAGTTAGATTATAAAATGCCATGTTGTCTTTGCTTTGAATCTTTTAACATACCAGTGGATAAATCAGGAGTGCTGATCTTCCCATTATATACATCTGAAAGCAAGCCTCTGACTAATAACTTCTCCTCTCCTTTTTTCTCTCTATCTCCTCCCTGTGTAATGCTAGTCTAAAATGCTGATTAAGGTCAAAACAAGTTTATGCCAGTTAAAAACAGCCATATGGAAAGTTCCAGCACTGAGCCCGATAAGCTAGGAGGGAGGAATTTATAGCCTCGCAATGCTCCCAGCGCTTCTTTTTAATTAACTACTCTAAGCATCCTAAAATTCTCAACAACAATCTGCCTGACAACAGGGAACCCTCTAGATCTCTATATAGTAGTAATCACTCTGTCCGACAGTGTTCTATATAGATGAGTATATCAGGTGTTCTGTGACCTCCCAACAAACTGTTACAATTTGTTCTGCATTGGGGATGTGAAAAATAAGTTGGTTCAACTGTTTTATTTAAAGAAAGCATATCCTACCATCCACTTTGTAATACATTTTGCTTGTAAAAGCATGTTTGTTTCTTTGTTTCTAAGAAATAGCCAAAATGACAGAATTCCATGATGCTTTTAAGCATGTAATCACATGTATTTCTCTTGTAAGTACTGTTGTTCTTTTCTATGGAGTTTTCATTTGCTTGCTTCAAAAGAAGGACACTTAGCTGTCCTCTTGAGAGGAAAAGAAAGACAAGTGTGTCAGTATTTAATCCTTTTGAAAAGGAGGTCCTCAAGATCTGTATTCCAGTAGTGATCTAAAAAATAAATGAGCCTACCCAATTATTCCTTGCTTATGCACCAGAAGAGCTATTTCAGTAGCCCTTGTAGCCATGACATGACACAGGGAGCCCATGCATCTTAGATTCTATATCTGCTACCTGTTATGACCATAAGGTTCTTTTCAGTTTCTGCTTTCCAGAATACTACCTATATTTCTTCATAGATACGTTATCTCACATTTGGTTTTCTTTTTTCTTAAAGAACAGATGTTCTTTAATTGGATATAAATGACCTATTCTAGGTATGATTCAGCTCTCCATCAATCATTATCTGGAAACTTTAGCAATATTTATGTATTTTCTTCTTTGTCACTGTTGAAAACATGAAACACCACTGACCACAGATTAATCTTGTCTTAATAATGATTCAGTTTTTAATTTGTTTATATTTGCCTCTTCTTTTCTAATTATTAATTGATATTAAAAGCAGTTAGTCATCAAAAATCTTACAGGAGTTGAAGTACTTTATGTTTGTACCTCCCACTTTCATCAACCAAAGTTTTCATTTCATAAAAGAAAACGACTAAGTAAATCTGATGTAACTTTTATGATTTCCAAGCTGCTTTGTGATTAGGAGATAGGTATGCCCTGTAAACATCTAGAAATTTTCCTCCTTCACTTTTTAGAATTCTGCTGAAAGCTCACTTGTAATAACAAAAATGCGGTGAAGCATAAAGTAGTGTTATACAGTTGTCATTGATTATTATAATGACTAATATGTAGAGGCTTTGGTGTGGTGTGGGATATGTCCAGTTTGGCTAGCTTGGGGCATTAATTCCATCACAGAACTTAGGGGAAGCTGAAGCACCTGCTGAGGTTGAGGGTAAATATTTTTGTGGTTGCCTTGTACTGTGCTTTGTGCTGGTAGATTATCTGCTTTCAAACTAACCAGTTTAAAGCAACGTTGGTTATGTTTACAGAGATGGTATTAAAGATGTATCCGTAGGGTGTAAGGTGTTGGGGGCAGGTTACAAAAACGTACAGAAGATTGAAGCTCCTTGATTATTGAAATGCTAATGTGTGGTTGCTACAGTGGTACTAAAAATAAGTAGTGACATATTTACTTCCATGAAATAATGTTACAGTCTTTGGTTCCAAGTTTCAATTTCTCACTGTCAGGGGTGAGTATTGATCAATTCACTATTGTGGGAAAAATGCCTGGAAAAAATGTGGCTTTTGGGAGATTTAGGTATGTTGCCTTTCCATTTCATTCCATGAGACAATGAAATTGTTTTTGTTTAAAGAAAAGGGTAAAAAGCAGTTTCTGAATTACATTCCACATTACTTTAAAATCTTTGTCTTGTTAGTCTATATTTCTTTCCTTTTGAAGACAAATTCCCATTCATCTCCTTATTTCTTTTTTTTACCCCTGTCCTTGACCCTATCGTTACACTGTTGAACCCCCTCATGTATCTGTTACCTTTTTTGATACTGGCCAGCATGGGTCAGTGTCTCAGATGAGGATTTCTCATTGTTTTGTAAAATACCATATATATGAGAGAATTTCTGAAGTCACAAAGGCCATTACACATCTGACTGAAAATCAGTATTAACTGAATACTTCACTCCCTTTCTACCTTTGAAAATCTTGCTGTATAATAATATTTCCCTCTGGAGCTGTCTGAATAAGAAAGATAACAGATGTCTGTGTATCGTGATTGCTTACCCAAGACATTGCTGTGTAAATCTAGTAAGTGAGGATCAAGATACTTTGTGATATGCTCTACCATGTCAAAACAGTGGCTAAATCTTTTCACTGAAGTGGTGATTAGGAAATTTATTTTTAATCCAAATAGTCCCTAAGTGCCACTACAAAGAAGTAAGACTTAATTGCATTATTGTTTGTGACATATATTGTCTGCAATACAAGTTAGAATAACATGCATTGTATAAAGATTTTCGGTATCGGCTTTATTAATTGAGGGAGAGAATTTGAAAATTCTAGTGTATTAACATGATACATACATTTCTACTTTCTGAAGTTTCTGAATTTTGACTTAAAAGTGACTACCAAGTGAAACTTTAATAGAGGGAGTATTTAGATATTTTTCAAACTTCTAGGTATATACAACCACTGTTTCTGCTTACTTTAACAAATAAGACAGGTTCAGTAAAAGAGTATGTAGTGTCTAAGGAAACTGGGAAACTAGTTGTATGAACAAAAATGTTGTACACTGCCCATATGTCCCAGTCTCAGTGGCTCTCAGTGAAACATTTACACCTGTGAATGCCTATATTGCTTAGGAAAGTGAGATTTAGCCCATATCAACACATCAAAATTGTAGTGCCTTTATAGCCCAGATATGTATACTTGAGTTACCTTTAATCTTCTGTAACAGCAGTAACAAAGATGTCATGTGTAGGGCTCCAGCATGGAGCAGCAGCCAAAGTAAGTGTCTATTAAATGGATTATATCTTATTTTGTAGTGCATAATATAATTAGTGTTAGGTGACTTCATTAATGTTTTTAATTGGGTCCGTTAGATTAAGTCTAGCAAAAGCCAGTCTAATTCTGCTGTCATCTTTACTGTGCGTGCCAGCCGTTTGACTCAAATCAGTGCAGTTCTTGTGGAAATGTTATTTCAGGCCTGTCAGATGAGAGACCTGCTTTGCTGTGACCATATGATCATAGGTGACATATTTATGGCTCAATCCTGACAAGAGCTAAGCATGTCCTCACAAAATAAGCAAGAATAAACTGTATTTTAGCTGTGTGAGTCATGACAAAGTATAAAAATTAAACAGGACACCCATACC